>NC_069112.1:26454936-26800770 GCF_025612915.1 Magallana angulata
TTCAATATTCAATATTCAATGGATTATTTTGAAAAAAAAAATGATTTTGAAATAAACCCTGTTTTTATATGTAATTTTAATGTAAAAACATACAAATACAAAAACGATTCAATTTCTGGCAAAACCATATGTAGACATACGTTTGAAAAAATCTCTTAATTGAGGAATGTGTCCACTGCAGTGTTCATTTATTTTGTGTGTGACTCTATAATGCTTATTTTTATGATTATTGTTGCCAAAGGAATTGATTGGCCTATGGGCCACTTTTTCAATTTTATTTGTAAATTATATCTTTCATTTCCAGATGTTTGTTGACATTCTACAAATCATTTTGATCTTCGTCCTCTTTGCAGCAGAAGGTAGTATATTGATTAATTAATGTTTCCAAATTTTGATACATTTGTAGATTTTTATGGTTTTATGTCACGAATTGTATTAATACGAAACAAACAATGTATATGAAATACAGCAAAACTCGGTTATAACGAAGTCACTGGGACCTAAGAAATTACTTCGTTATATCCGTAATTCGTTATAATTGTATAATAAATTCATTAAATTAACATAGCTGGGGATCCAAGATGACTTCGCTATATCCGTGAATTCGCAATATCAGTGTTCGTACTAAACGAGTTTTACTGTATTGAAAAGCCACATTTTTTTAAAATTCTTTTTTTACTTTATATGTAGGACACATCGATGCTAACATACACACATTAGTCATCAATAAAGATTTCTTTTAACATCAGTGGAATTATATAGTAAAAAATTGGATTTTCACGATACCTTTAACATGTATTCGTACAAATCAAAGAACAACATTTATAGATTTACGGTCTAATTGATAGCAGAAGCAATTATCTTTTGATTTCGATGTCGGTAAACCTTTACAAAGGGAGACATCATATTCTGAACACATTAAACCATTTCATTAAAACAAATTTAAAAATTGCCATATCGATTTTTAATCTTTTTAGTGTACTAGATTAACTTGTTTATTTCAAATAACATATTCAATACAAAAAATAATAAGCTATAAAAAATGCAATTATTTTCTTCATTTGATATGCAAATATAATTTGAAAATATACAAACGGGAAAAAAACTGCATAGCTATTGGTGATTAAAATACCGTAGTTTTGGGTTTCAGGGATAAGGGTTAGTTTCCTCTTTAAGACAGTAAACAATTAACCACTCACTGAGCATTATTTAACAAACAAACCTTAATCTGGTGTACATAGTACTGCAAGTGGGAAGTAGATGTGTTGGTCCATATCAACATATCATAGCCCTCCTATATGCGACAAACAGATTATTAAACACAACAAATCCTATCTATATCATGCGTAACATGTTACAGTTTCAGATGGTGCCACTACAACTGAGGCATATCCTTGTTCTTCCATATCATTTCTTGATCATGGATTGCAATCTAGAGGCAAAGGGATTTACAGGTCCTTCTCAGAAACTGACATTAGTAGCTGTAGAAACGTGTGTGACAACGAACAACTCTGTCGAGAATTTACGCTGGAGAATGGCAATTGTAGACTGAGTGCCAGCGATTTAACTTTTCAAGTTTTAACCTTTGAACAATGCCAAATCAGTTGCATGAATGATGGTAATTGCTCTGGGTATACATATAATTCTGACAACCAGAGATGCCGACTGAGTAACGATCCAGACTTCATTACCGACTCGTCCTGTTTGTCCTGCCAATTCTATGAGAAGAAATGTCAGTCAAGTACGTATTTAACTTTTCTACCGCAAAAAAATCCCACCCCCCCCCCCCAAAAAAAAACAAACAAAAAAACACAAAAGACAAACATACAAAAATAATAATTAATGAAATTTTAATAATGTATGTTTTTTAAATGTTTATTTGCAAGATAAAGTAACATTATTTTTTTTTTCATTCTAAGCAGAAAAAATACCAGTTGGCAAAGAGTCTCTTTTTAGAAACTGACTGGTTGAACGGTTGCAACATATCTGATGATGGAAAAATTTGTCGATATGTTTTTAACTTTTTTTCTCTTTTTTTTTAAATTTTTTAATGGAAGAAGTATGTTCACTTAATAAGTTTACCATTTATCAATTCTATATGCGTTATAATTGCGTTTCGATATTTTATTCAACTAATACTGATTGTATGGAATACATGAGAGACTGCTGGATACTAATAATACACGTACTTAATCTACTGACATTTCGAATCAATATGGACGACCCTTTAAAAGACTTGTTTTTTTTTTCTTGTCATTGGAAATAAATATTCTTACTTGATAAAAGCATCATCACGTCCTGGTGACGTATTTGTTATTGAATCAATAGATGAACATGCAATGTCCGAAGTTTAAAAGAATTCAATCAACTTAATAAATAAAATAAAAGGTAGATTTAATTTTATACTCAATTTTTTTTCCAATTTAGAGTGCAATCGGATACTGCATATTGAACTATTTAAGGTTGATTTTTACTAACTGCATACGTTTTAGATTGTGATTTTCTATCAATCTTTCCTAATGTGATTTTATCGATGTGTTAATCTTAATTTTAAATAATACTTAATGTATCATGTACTTTCGTCACAGATGTGGTAACCACTACTCCAATGCCCAAAAGCTGCAATAATTTGACTTTTCTCAACCATGGTGAAAATACCAAAACCAAGTCCTTTTACAGCATTCTTCATGGACAAAACGCAACCACCTGCCAAACAAGTTGTGATTTTGATAACATTTGCAGAGCGTTTAGGATAATGGACGAAACGTGCAAACTAAGTGCCAGTGATCTAATCTCCAAGGTTGTTACTCTTGAACAATGTCAAGAGGAATGCGAGAATGACGAGACATGTTATGGCTTTGCATACGATGACAACACCCAAAGATGTACACTGAGTAACACTAAGGTCCATCGTGAGGTTTCTACTTGTGTCCCCTGTCGCTTCTACGAAAAACAATGTCAATCAGGTAAACTATAGTATATTTGTTACTGTTTGACTACGCATGTATCAACTGTTATTTGATCCGCACTATATCAATGAAAATAAATTCAAATATAAATAACCCACTTGGTCTTATTATAGAAAAGAAATAACGTCCGATCAAATCCGCTATTTTAATCGACACAAAGTTTTTTTTATATCAACCTTTCATTTAAGAAATGTTTCTTCTTTAATTTAATTAACTATTTATTAACAGAGTATTTTTTTTTACATAAAATAACAAATATTATGAATATATCCTTTTTCATAAGAAAAATTGTAGTTTGAAGATACATTTTTCGTGTTGCTTTATCTACTGTTTATCTTAAAAGAAATAAAATCCCTAAACGTTTCATAATGACATTTTGAAGTAAATTAAAATGTGATATCAATATTTTATTGCAGAATTTTCTGAATTACTCTGTGATGACGCAACGTTATTTTTTCATCATCAAACGTACTTCAGGAATGAACTTATTCTTCATGAAACCACGGCGCCATCGTTTTTTCACTGCAAGAACATGTGTTTGAATGAGTTCCAATGTAGAGATTTTAGATATAATTCTTCATCAGAATTATGTAGGATGAACGCAGCCGACTTTCGATTTTCGTTGGTTGATTCTCTCACAGAGTGTGAAATTCTATGTGCAGTGGACGCTACTTGTTTGGGCTACGTTTTCAAAGCTGATGAAAAGAAGTGTAAGCTTAGCAACTCAAACGTTGGCAAATCCACTCCATGGTGTGAATATTGTATATTCTCTACAAAACAGTGTTCAAATGGTAAGTACAATAGTACGCATTGCTTATTACTTTCTCCCTCGGCACCGCAGATGCTTGAAATTGTTTTCAAGTTCACGTGTGCCTTAAACAAGCCTCATAACATACCGTTTAATATATTATGGTTATTGAGAATTTTATTAATATCATTTTTTTAATTATTGGATCATTCAATCAATTTAGTTTTACTTTCCCTGTGTGTTGAACAAATATCAATATGATTAAATCAACTTATATGTCAAACGATAAACGATTGATGTATATTTTTATGAATTGGTAGAGAAAACGCTGGACCAGGCCTCAACCCAACGGAATAACAGCATTGATTATTCGTTTTGTTATACATATCAATCTTTGCAAACAACTGAAAATTCGTACAACCTGAATACATCAGTTTCTAGTTGGACAGAGTGTGAAAATATGTGTTCAAATAACTTATCCTGTAAAAGCTATAGTTTCGACTGGGATGGCAGAAACACATGTCTTTTAAGTTCATCGACACAGTCAGTGCCTGGTTCCTCTACATCTTTTTTCGTCTTAAAACACCCATGTGAGATAAGTATGTTTAGTTCAATACCGAGTCGTGTTTTTAAATACGGATTATACCGTTTAACGGGTATTTTTTACGTGCTGCTAATTTTTACTTATTTTTACGAGTTTTACGAGTCCGTAAAAATTAAACGTGTAAATTTTCACAGAAGTAAAAAACACACTGCACGTAAATTTTCTACATCGTACGTATGAGAGCAATGTTCATGACCCTCAGCTCAGTCCCTGATGGCTGTAAATGTAGGTATATTTGAGCATTTTTGGTCACGTGGTGATGACAGTTCAGATCTTTCTATTCAGTCTTGAATATATTTTCAAAACTACGTATAATGCCAAGTTAGTAGCTAGATGACTCTTTTGGTTGGGAGAGAAAGAAAGAGAGAGAAAACATTTTGAAATGGAATTGTCTCTCTTTTTTCCCCGGTAAATCGATCTGAGACGACCACATGGTGTATTTCAATGATGATGCCTAGATTAATAAGTAAAGTGTATATCACATATGAAATAAAGGTAAATGAATAACCACAATCAATAATATAAGGACTCGTTAACAGAAAAACGATTTTCTAATTTGTATGTGTTAACTGTAACAAAGTCTCAGTGAAATTTCCTCCTCTTTTACCACAGATGATTTTGTCCAATTCGTAAAAAAATTACGCGTAAAAATTCAAATCGCCCTATTTTAAGACAAATTCGTAAAAAATCACAGCAGTGAAAATTACCCGTTATACGGTATTTGAATATATACATATATTGAATGTTGAGAAAAAAAATAGTACATTCTATCAATTCATTCGTACAATTAATTTTTATATGATTTTTTAGCTTCAGCAGCCGCAACGGAATCGATTCCAACGACGACACCTTATCGAACTGTTTCTGATTCATCATTGAGTTCTTATTCATCTCACCAAACAGTACAATCAGATTTGACTGAGTTGCCACCACAATCCTCTTCAGCATCGATAGCAATAGACCAATCGACATCATCTATTCAACATAATTTACCATCATCAGGGACAATGGGATTCTCTGCTTCGTTGTTTTTATCTTCCCTACAAACATCAACTTCAACACCGACGTCGGAATCTTCCAGTCTTCTCCGATCAACATCAGCAACGATTAATCAATCCCCACAAACGCTGCCTTCTTCTTCTTCTTCTTCTTCTTCTTCTTCTTCTTCTTCTTCTTCTACTTCTTCTTCTTCTTCTCTAATAGAAACAACGTCACTATCAGCTACGTCTGCGAAAACCAATACATTGCCATCAACACTGTCACCAACTTTATCTGTAATGGACCAATCAACCTCAACGTCCACACCGATATTGGATTCATCCCATCATCCACAATCATCATCAGCAGCAACGAATCCATCGTTGCAGTCTTTTTCTACGAAAATGACATCAACATCAGCAATAGACACAAACGACTCCTTTTTTACAGGGTCGTTACCGCACACACAACCTTCTTCATGGGGAAATTCACATTCATCATCATCATCTTATATTTCAGCAACTGCAGAAGACTTGTCACATTCAGCAACATCAACAGAAACAAAACTATCTAAACCAACATTAATATCAACAGCAACAATTCCATCGATATCTGAAAAATCAACACTTACACCATCTACAACTGCAATGATTCCATATTCAAATACTTTTTCAATTGGATCATTAAATTCAGACACAACGGCATCATTTTTTTTAACAATATCTCACCAGCGTTCGACAGAATCATCAACAGCAACTTTCCGTTCCTCACCATCGTTTTCACAATCAAATTCTTTAAATCATGAAAGCGAGATGGAAGTAACTACGTATAAAGGTACATCCATTTTATCAACTTCTCTTGTTGAAGAGTCTACATCTCCATCACAAACATCTTTATCATCTTTCTCAGAAATCCCGCCTCTATCATCAATATCAACAGAATTGTCACTTTTTATTGAACCCACAACGTCATCCACATCGACAGCTTTATCCCTAGCATCGGTTGTACCACAAGTATCAACAATGACTGCATCAGTATCAAAACTTTCAGAAGTATCAACACAAGAAGACATAAATACATCTCCATCATCAAATTCACAATCGTTTTCAGTAGCGACCAGTTCATCCTATTCAATTCCTACTTCACAAGAAATAGGTACCTCCTCCTCCTCCTCCTCCTCCTCCTCCTACTACTCGCCCTCATCCACAACAACAGCAGCTGAAGCATCAATGGCAACAGCAACGAATCCATACCAATCAACATCAGAAACTACATTAGTAATTTCAGCAACGTTAGACGTAACAACACAAGAAGACAAAAGCTCCCACTTCTCCTCCTCTTCATCCTTCTCGTCCTCTTTTGCGACATCGAATTCATATCAGTCAACATTTCCTGTTTCATCACCATTGCATTCGACAAACATTCATTCATCTTATTCATCAGCATCTCTACCATTACAAAATCCTACGGATTCAAGCATAAGTAACGCCACAGAAACTGTTCAAATCACAAACGGAACCGTGCAATGTGTTTGCATTTGCCGTGAAAACAATTTCACAGTACAAGAAACAATTATGATGAGGAAAAAAGCTTTATTTATAGCTAAAGAAGACCTTACGTCTAGTTTACGGAAACAAACAAGTGCCCCGGATAATAGGCCGTCTTCAACAGCAATTGGTTCTATTGGAGCAGCAATGATAAGCTGCATTGTAGTGATAGTCATACTCCCTGATATGATATCTGGTGTATATCAATTCCAAAAAATAATGAAGAAATGTATCGCTATAAATGGCAGAAAATCATCACGCAATGGATTGACAAAGGTCGTGTAAGAGCCAAGTCATTTTTTTAGTAAAATACAATGCACCTTATAGATGCCCTCTTTTGTTGAAAGTTTTGCATATTTTTGTTTCAGTTGTTAAAATTGATGCTTTCCAAATGTATATTCGAACTGTTGAATTTACGAGCAAAAAAATCATTTTTTTACCTCAGAGAGCATGTAGCACTTTTGATATTTAATGCACAAAAAATGTTAGATTTTTTTTTAAATTAGATATAATTTATAATGATATGTTTTTGCAAATAGGGTTGTTACATAAACCAATATGAAAAAAAAATTATGTTAATTTCTGTAAAAAGTTTTAACGGGTCAAAAAGTCATATTTTTAAAGTCCAAATTAAATTGTAATCTTACAATTCTACGGTATGGGTTACAGTTGCAATATAATGAAATAAAATTTTTAAAAAATTGAACAATTTGTCTTTTTTGCAAAAGTAAATGCAAGTAATTAATAGCATCTTTAAAATTTCAACAAAATGAACTTTATTTTCTGGTTTCACAGAATTTGTTCATGTGTCTAAGAAAGTTCATATACATGTAATTGTTTTCTTTTCATGTGTTCCTTATTTCTTAAAGAGGCTAAAAGGTCCGCGAATTAGCCACAATATCTACCTAATAAGATTAAAGAATAAATTGTACGCTTTAAATAATTATTCAGAGGCGAAAATTGTCTTATATTTTATTACTACTTTCTACATTGAAAATTAATGAGCCTTTCGCAGTTGCAACCTCAAACTAAAGACACTGAAAGATGCTACTTCATTTTTACAACGAACTGTTCCGTTCTGTGCAAAAAGCGAACTCACTTTGCAAGAAACATGCACCGTATAGGAAATTTAATTTACATTCTCAATTTAAAAAATCCCTGTAATTCTGTAATGTTATTTATTCTAACAAATAACAAACTCTCCTAAAAATACAAAGCATTAATTTATTTTCATCTCATAGCTTTGAATGCTTATATTTATATTTTCATACTGATGTTTATTTGTATGAAATATTATCTATCGCCCTATAAAACCATTTTTTGCGCTTTTTGTCAGGAATATGAAACATACATGGAAAAACCATGTAAACATGTTAATTAGTCAGCTTCTGCGACAAAAATATATTGCCATCTTTTTTATTAAAGAGTAAATATATATTTATGATTGTTTTTCAAAAGTTCATATCACATTGGTTATATAAGATTGAATGCTAATATAATCTTACAAAAGTATATTCATAACATGTGAAGACGTTTGTATCATAGCGCATGGATTAGCAAAGTGTATTCATAAATAAGTCATTAACGATCAAATTGACAAAATGATATGAAGTTGCATGACATCAGGGAGTAGGAAGAACAGAGATCATAATGGGTTAATCTACGCAACATACCGATGCACGCTGTGGAAATGAATGATTATGCAACAAAAGTCCAAATATCGTTCGCTCATTTGTGTTTAACGTGGAAAATAATCTGAATGATTTGGTATTATGCCTTCTTTAATCTAACTTGTGATTTTGTTTAATATGAATCAGACTAGCCCGTAAAAAATGATTTAATGCCCTTTAATTTTAAAATTTATTGAAATAAATAACAATGTAAAAAGAAAGAAAATTGGAACATCTATCCCAAAATAGTACCAGCGTTTTTTACCTGAAAATCTAAGAAAATATCAGGTTCAAATTTTCATTTCTCTCATTGATTCCTTATTATACATATTCCATCAAAGGCATGCAGATTTCTTTTTACCAAAATGTTTCAATTTTGGTACCTGGAACTAAAATATAAATACCCGGAATTTCTTCAAATCATACCCTCACCCAAACAATCAGTCAATAATCTCCCCTTACTGCAGATTTTCATCGCTTTCCGTGTTGTGTGTATATATATATATATATATATATATATATATATATATATATATATATATATATATATATATATATATATATATATATATATATATATATATATATATATATATAGTCTCACTAATTTGTTGATTTTTATAGCGCTGCCTTAACGTTAATATTTAAAAAAAGCCTCGCAGTCATACTTTTATTGCTAGTTATATATTCTTTTATATAAGTTTTAAAAAAACCAAAAAAAAAAACTCAGAGTCTGGGTCTGCGGTGGGAACTTCAACCGCCGATTTATGTATGTACCATAGTAAAATAAAATATTAAATATTTTGAAGCATTACTCTTATCAATTATTTTTTTTTTAGGTTTCATCAATGTTTATGCTAATTTCCACTAAAATTCATCACCTTAAGAGGGACAAATTTGTGTTGTCTCAATAATTTCTGAACAACCCTCGCGGTTTCTGGTTAGAGTTAAAACAATTTGATGGAAAATCAATAGTTTTAATGCGTTACTCCTCCCAATTCATCAACCTTATCACTACCGGAACACGGGTGCTATCATATTGTATCCAATATCTGCACGTTGATTGCGCAGCTGATTAAAAGAAAGGTAATGATGGTGAAATTTAAAGGGAATTTTTAATGAGGAAAATCAATATCACTGTAAACAGGCATATGGTTTTTTAATCAAAATATTTTTCAGCTTGCAATCGATATGATAAAAAGGCAGATGATTTATAACAAAATAGTAAGTAAAGATCAAGTCGTCGAACAGTAAGGCGGCTTATCTTATTCTCCATAATATTAGCACCATCAATGCACTATATGAGAAACAAAGTAAGTAAACTATTATCACTGTTTTGATTTAGCTCTCTTTTTTATACCAAGAAGATAAATTTATGATCAAATATTATGCCCCATGTTTACATTCGGTAGGTTCGGTAAAAATAAAACGTAAAACATAGAATTATGGAGTTACTCTTTAAAATGTTTAATTTTAGTTTTATCTTTTTTTAGGGGAACACCTAAATGTTTTCATTATGCAGGTGTTTAAAATAAAATTATTTTTTTTACTTTCGAAAACTCAACTGTTGGAATATTTATTTAGAGGTCTTTTGTGGCCCACGCTATCAATATGTTTAATAATGTTTTCTAAGGGTGTAGCTAAGATATTGATATTCCTCACAATTCATAACTCTAACTAACACAATGGGTTTTCGTATATAAAAGACATGTTTCAGTGGTATAAAAAAACCTTAATAATTGTTTCTTTGAAATTATTTGGATTTAGTTCATAATTAAACAAGAAAAGAAAAAGTCGTTCCAACAAATAAGTTAAAACCAAACTCTGCTCAATAGTTTACAAAAGTATTAAGATCCATTCACTCATTTAATATTTCATATTAACATTAATATAATGCGGCTGTTTGTTTTCCTACAAAAAATCCAATAAAAACGTTTTCTTTTATAAACATTTAATAAATATTTAATAGTTTATTATTTTAGATTATATAAAATTCTTTTCTCCATTTTCGTATTATTTATTTATATTTTGGGGTAAGTTGTGTAGTTGATACAATTTGTAGCACATGTTAATATTATACTTACATGTACGTATTATCAAAAAGTATTCAATTAGTTGTTTGCTTTAAAAAATAGCTACTGTTTAAAAAGCTCAAATTATTGTGTGTTTTGTTTTGGAATACTATTAAATCAGTTCCATTTCTTCATTATTTACTTTTTTCATTTAAAAGCGTTACAAATTTAAGGCAGTTTTCCTTACCTACTCAGCTATTTGTTAGTAAAAATAAGTTTGACATCGTATGTTGTTAAAATCTATTAACTTTTTGATAGTTATATTTTAATTAAGGAAATAAAAGAAAAATAAATTATAGTTGTCATTTTAATATATAAATGATAAAAAGACATAATTAAGGTCAATTATTTTAAAAAAGAAATTCAAAAACGTCTATACGTGTTTTTGCATGATTGACTTGTTTTCTTTTTTTAAAAGTTTTGGATTTATATCTACTGTACTGAAAAAAAATATAGGGTTAAACACGATTATTGTCTATGAAAAGGCGGAGGACATCTCTAAGCAACATTTAAATTTAACCCCGACATTGATTCAAAACTCAAAGAATCGATGAAAATGCATGACTCAATGTTATTAAATGCTCGCAGTAATATCATTTATAAAAACGTAACAAGCAAAACGATCCGAAGTCTGCATAACTCACTTAACTAAAGTTCATATATAAAATATGCATTGCCGGTAAAATGTCACGCTACATTGATGTATACAAGGTTCAGCCTTTGAAAAATTGCAAGTAGATATGCAAACCAAATAAAATCCTGTATTAAATGTGTCAAAACATCCAATAACTAGTAGTTTAAAAGAAAGAATATATATAACAACTAAGTGATTATACCTGTCATATTGCAAAATCAATATACTTCTCACAGTCATTTGGAAAGGGTTTGTAAACACATTTAAGATGCACATAATGATATATGCGACAGCAGAGTTTCAATTAGGCATCCCTATTTCTTGCTTGTCATTTGAAAGCAAAAAAGAACAATTACCCGAACAATGGTAACTATGCAAACAAATATTTAGGTTAGCACATTCTCCCTTGTGTACGAAACGACGGCGTCACAATGTACAACTTGTATTCCAAATACAAAACAGATCTAATGCACCACATTTATTAAGCCGAACGCAATTTACCCAACTAAATACCTAACCATTGAACCACAATTAACCAGACATCAAGAATATTCAAAATACTTGAATATCTATATCATTCTAATTTTTTAAACCATAACATTTATCTCGACTACTATTTAGCTTGATTTACATTGTTATTCCTACCAGTTCTGCATTTGAATTTTTCACTGATTTTGATATAAAAAAAAAGAATCGATTGGAAAGTAGTTGTTAACATTTTTTTGTCTAAAGGCAAGCTGTTTCTCTGTCATTTTTTAAAATTCTATTAATCTATAGACTCCTGTATGAAGCGTTATTGAATGCATGGATATTTCATTTCATTTCCTCTTTATGGTTTTGAAGTGACCGTTGGACGAGAGGGCATCCTATTTTAAAGCAATCATGATATAATTTTAATCATTAAATTTTATCATTATAATGCAAATTTGACCGTTGGTTTTAGATAAATTAAGGTTAAAGCATATTTTACGGAGGACCTAAATTGCATTATATTATTTGATATTTCGATATAACCTTGATTTTGATAGGCATAAAGTCTAAACCCAAGGGGTACTTGTGTCCGATTTCAGCTTGTAACTAAGAACAAAACACAGATTACATATGCTTAAATGATACAAGGCTACATTATAAAAAAATCGCATGAACATGTTTGCTTCTATAATATGTTACAAAATAGTGAAATACGAGGGTTGTCCCAAAATAGCGTAGATAAGTGGCGTTATTCAGTTAATTGAAGACAAAGGAAGATGAAATTTGTGCAACAAAGGGTTCAAGATATTTGCATTCAAATAATGTTTTAAAAATCAAATATTGTTTCAGATTAAATTAGTGAAATGAAAGCATGTTAGATCAGAAATTCGACATGCGGCGCAATGTCAAAAACAAAAAGTTAAAATTAACATAATGAAATGAAAATTGCGAGGAAAAGTACTTTTTGAATGAAAACATTCAAATAAAACATACATTGATATTTGATAATAATTCTATTAGTTACTCAGAAAATGTTTCGGCTATAACAAAACTTTTAAATATTATATAGCGCAGTTTGTGACAAGTTGAAAAGTTAACTCGTAATAAATGACGATGTCAGCGTTAAAGGCGGCGCAGCAGTAACTGATACAATTTTGTAAAAACCATAAAATAAATCCTAAGCGGCTTTGGAAGTGAATGAAATTAACAAAATCGATAAGAAATGCGTTCTGTGAATAAGTAGTTAAACAACATTGAAAATATTTGAACAAGTATGATGACAATAAGTGAAAAAAAGAAACCTCGAACGATATCAATGGACGTCAAAATGCAGAACGACACATTTCGGTAAGACGGACGTTAGACAACAAGTAATACAGGACAAGTTTGGAGGCGACAGATCGTTTGTACGTAATCGTTAAAAATACAAACTAGAAATATATGTTGATTGTGCACTCAGGGTACATGTTCAAAGATGATTTTTTTTTCTAAGACATTTTCGGAAATAAAACGTAAATATTATCGTAAAACGATGTGGAGGGTTAAGCAACAACGTAAAACTGGAAATTTTCGACGTCGCACATTGCGCCGCCTGACAAAACTTGTTGTTAATAATTATTTATTTTCTCGAGAAATGAATAAAGTACATATTTGAATTTTTCAGTATGGTTTGCCAAAGGGTCATTTAAGAAAACATAGAAGTCTAATGAAATTGCAGTGAACAATTTATGAATTATGTGTCCTGTCTACATTATTTTGGGACAACCCTCGTACCTCCAAGTAAAAGACTTAAGATAGAAAAAAGTAGACCCATCAGTGTCCAAAATCTTAGACGCCAGCCCGTATTTTCTTGATATTAGACGAAAGCTTTTAAAAATGTTAACTTTTTGTACCTTACATATCTTAACAGAATATTTTCCAGACAAAAAATAAACCAAAAAAAAAAAAATAAATGAACACTTGCAACAATTTTAGCCTCAATTTTTTGGACCAGGTGAGCTTCAACGACGTTTTAAGCATGACAAATCTGAACGCTTAATGTAAATTCATAATCTTTTGTCTACAAATCCTGAAAGTTTGAACTTGATACATAAGTATCTTTTACTATTTAAGAGAACATCTCTCTGGACAAGCTAACCCTCTGAAAGTCGCTGAAACGTCATTACCGAAAGAACGGAAATGACGTTGTCAAAACAAAAAAAAAATACATTAAGTAAAGATCAATATCTATCAAATCTAAAAAATTCATAAAAATCGGCCAGGCGATTTCTGAGAAATCGCGTGCACCAAATTTCTACAAAAAGGGGGAAAAAACTGAACGAAAACAAAAAGGTATTTTGTTGAAAACGGAAAACCTTATAAAATATATAAGTTATTGCGTTGGCCAGTTTTCATTGATAATCTATTTGAAATTAAAGGCATCAAATAATTGTGTAGAAATAATGACACTTGCATTCTATATAATTTCAGAAATGTATGACTTTCCTGTTTAACAAATTGAATTTCTAAGTGTTTGGCCTGTGAGTAAATAGGAACAAAGCTGCATGCGAATTATTAATTTAAGATCAATTATCGACATTTACAAACTACTGATTAATTATCTTGAGTTTCATTTTCAATGGAAGACGAGATAAAGATAAATATTTTATCTAGATGTGAAACAAAGTGGACTTATTATATAATTTTAAAGGGATCTACACCCCCATCCACAAAAAAGTACATATAGGGAAATTATATTAACAATTCATTATAATTAGATTTATAAACTTCACTCCCTCTAAAAAAGTAAAGAAAAATAATCATTAAGGTTATGAAAAGTGGTATATCCTTTTTTAATTAACATCTTCCATGAATCTGATTTTACTTATAATTAACATTGTTTTCATCCACTGGGATGTGTTAAGAATTGAGAATGTTAGTGAAAGTACAAATTATAGAAAACTTAATCGTCAAATCCTAAAGATCCCTTGCTTTTCATTTTGGATTTCAGAAAATACGATGTTTATGATTTCAATTCTTTTGAGCTTGTATTTTAAATTGCTGCTGTCTTTTCAGATGTATTCGAGTATCCCAATCTATGTACTTGTTTTAAGCTCAGAAAGTAAGTTAAATCGTTTCTTATATAAATTGGTTGTTTTGTATGTTTACATTATTTTTTCGGAAAGTCTAAATGCAAGAATTCAAATTCAACGCAGAAAACAAAACATTATATAAACTAAACGCGATCTCGAAATATTATCTATATTACTCATGTAATATTTCTTTGCATATTTCAGTATTGTTTGTGAACGGAATTCTTTTTTATGATCTTCATTATGAATACACCGCAGCAAAATATCCCTACAGGACGTTAGCTGGAGACAACAGGCTTTGTCAATCGGAATGTGACAAAGATACACTTTGCAATGGATACTCCATAGACACATCAAACAATGACTGCTTCCTTAGCAGATGCACCACTCCTATCAAGGTATCGACATGTTTTACCTGTAAGTTCGCAAGTAAAAAAACACCAAGCAATGAATATTGTTCGCCGGTTTCGACAACGGCGCAAATGACAACAACTACTCATACGACAACTACAACAATTCATCCAACTACGACTACAATGATGTCTACAGAAACAGCTACAACTTCAGAATCAATCACGGTTTTGGACGCAGGTACATCTACAGAAACAATGCCCCATTTAGAAACAACTACAACTTTAAAATCAGTGATGATTTTGGACGCAGCTACATTTACAGAAACAACGACACCTGTAGTCGAAGCTACATCTAAAGAAACAGCGACGCTATTAGGAACACCTGAAACCTCAGAATCAATCACGCCTTTGGACGCAGCTACATCTACTGAAACAATGACACATTTAGAAACAGCTACAACCTCAAAAGCAGTGATGAATTTGGATGCACCTACATTTACAGAAACAATTACGCATATGATAAATGTTATATCTACAGAAACAACGGCACTTGTAGAACTTAGTATATCTACAGAAGCAACCCCTCCTATAGACACAGCTACAGCTTCAGAAATAATGACGCCTATAGAGAGAGCTTCGTCTAGAGAAACAACCATGCATTTAGGAACAGCTACAAATTCAGAAACAAAAACGCCAATAGAAAGAGCTTTATCTACAGAAACAACTATGAGATTAGGAATAGCTACATCTATACAATCAACGATGCTAATAGAAACTGCTATATCTACAGAATCATCGACAACTATGACATCTATGACGTCTTCAGGTACGCCTCTAGCTAATGACAATACATCAATGAATACTAACAATGGGCGTTGTTACTGTGTATGTAGAGAAGTTTATCAAACCCTGCATCAATCCAATGAAGAGAGGATAAAAAAATTAACGATTAATAAACGCGAACTTTCTTCACAGATTAGAAAGTTGCATTCAGCACCAGATTATCGGATATCGTCCAAAATGATTGGTAGTGTAGCTATAATCATATTGATAGTGGCTGGAATGCTAATTATTCTAGCCGACATAAGTTTTATCTTATCCGTGCACTCTAAGAAAAAGTCTAAGAAAAGAAAAATAAATAAATTTTTGTAATGAACATTTTTCTAACGGTGGAAAAATAAATAATAAGTGACTGAATGGCATGGCTATAATGCCATTCAGTTGCATTTCCAGGCCATTCATTTAACATTCAGTTGACTTAACTGCAACGCGTCATTTGCACAAATGAATGCTACATTTCAATGACATTATGATTCAATGCATGCTAAATAAGCGATATGTTGTTAAGTTGTGGATGAAAAAAATAATTTAAACCACATTGAATCTTCAAAAAAAAAACAACTTTTTTTTAAAACAGAGATCATTTCGTATCCAAAGAATGCGTGGTGTAAATACACAGTTCTGGGTGTATCATCAAACAAATCAATTGGGGAAACACCACAGTTTCTGATTTTCAGTCGTTTTTAAAGAACATCATTGGCTTACATAATATACGTATACGTATGTTGCGTCATAGTGAATCGCTGTTATATGCTGCTGACCTGTGGTAAAGTGGTAAGATGTCATTTAGTGTTATTTATTGGTGGAACTAAATACCGAGAGAATGACATGAAGATGTATCTGCTTTTCAAATTTATTTTACTTTAAACAAACCGGTATTCTTTTAAATTATGTTATTTAATATATATATAAACATTTTTCCCCATTTTGATCAACATTGTTCATTTGCGATTTATTCGTGTGCATTTATTTAAAATATTTCGATTCTACTCCAGCAATTAGTGCATTTAATAAGTAAATGCATACTTATTTATGGATTTTTTTTTAATAGTAAGAGTAAGTCAAGAGAAGGCTTGGATAAACAACGTCTGCTGCCTAATTCATATATGTTAAGATTTTTTTTATTAAATGATATGAGAGCAAACATGATTACCTAAAGGTTTGGTACTGATTAACTACAAGCACATCAGGTTGATCAATCTAACAGACGACCAGGCGGAGCCTGAACCGGATAATGATATATATTTCTGTTGTCATTCAGTCACAAACATAATTAGTGTGTTGTTTTACCGTGTTCTAGCAAGTGAGACCTTTGATCACAAACATATATTGTTCTACGTAAACCTATGTTAAAGTGGCAGTTATATACGTGTTTGGTTGCTATTCAATTTTAAACGTTCTTTTCCCTTTCTTTCTCTGAGGTTTGAGCAAATTTCAACGCTGTCAATTTATTATTCTCTAGACACAACAATGTGACGTGGATTTAAATGGCAACTACTCATATCTAAAAGTGTCTTTGAAGAGCAACTACTAATTTTTTTGAGAATTTTCAAAACGCAGTTTCTGTATTACATTTGTAAGTATCAATTAAATGTCAAAGTGAGTAGGCGTTGTGTCGGCCATGCTGTCGATTACTAATTTTCAATAGACGGGCCTAGAAATATATCTGACAGTAATGTGATAAATGTAAACCAATGAAAGTGTAACATTTTTTGTCCTAGAAAAGCAAATACTAAGAAATTTAAACTGTTGATTGCAAATTTCAGTATGAAAACTGTATTACTTTCTTTTTTTTAATTTGATGATGTTTGTATACATATATTTGTTAAAGCTTCACCGATATTTTTTTTTGGCTATTACAGTATCAAACATTTTTTTATACAAGCCAATTATTTCAGAAAGCTATAAACAAAAAGAATTAGCCTCGTTTCAAAGTCAATGAAAATAATTTCTTCACAGGCACACGAACCATTATCAATGACGGAATGTTTTAAAAAAAAAAAAAAAATTGTCCCCGAATGTTTGGGTTTATTCAACCTGCAGGCTAATAATCGATTGTAATCAAATCAAATAATAGTGAAGAAAATGTACACAGGAATTTCGTTTAGTTACACCCTTTTCGTGTCATTTGTTTTGTAAAAAAAATGTACGTATTTTTTTTCATTGAAATGTCGTTTTATTGACCGGGAAAACTACTGCAATGCCAATTTATACTCATATCTAACACAACCATCGTTCAAAAGCGTACACAGAGTTCAATATTGAATCGGACCAAGCTGCTTAAAGACACTTGTAAAACCTTCAACCCTAAAACAACGGATTTCACTGGTTCAATAAAATGACAGAAAAAAAAACTCTTGTAAAAATTAGCGTAACATTAAAAAAGATAAAGTTATTTTAAAGTATATATTGTTTTATTTTTTAATTCTTACATGTATTACTGTTGAAGCAAATTTTTATGAATGAGTAGTAAGCTCTGATGGAGAATTAGAAATGTTTCGATGTCTGCATGACTTATATAACTGTTTATATTTATATCTTAATAAATTTTAAGTAGAGTTGATACAAAAATGGTTTTTCTTCTCAATTAATAAATACAATGCATAGTATTTATTTCCGTCTTCTTGTAATTTAAAAACGCCCATCTATCCATCATACGAGCTAAAACTAACTGAAAAACTTATGTGATCACATGAAAAAGTCAGATTGTATTATTTCTTATTAACGGTACAACGGTATATACAATTTTTAAAACAGCACATTGGTATTACATGTAACTCTAGAGATGTGTTCCAAAATAATAATTATTTTTACTGTGAATAATTTTATTTCTTTTGAAATGATAAAATAAGTTACTGTTTATACTTTTTTAAAGATTTTAAAACACATTTCATTTGATACATATATAAGATTGATTAAATTATAATCGAATATGTTTTCCAATATTTGACGTATCCAAGGATATTAATGATCAAAAAACTTGACAAAAGCGCTTTGCTCCTTGAAAAATAAAGTTGTTTGTTAAATTTTCGTATGAGAAGTCAATCAATAGATATTGATTTATTTATTTCTTATCATTTTGAAAATTATGTCCAACTCATAAAAAAGTGATTCATCAAAATGTGAAAAAAAAATGTAATTGAAGCTGCGCGTATGAATACAAAACTATAGCAACAAAACCTTTTCAGAACGGATGCACCTTCAGCTATAGTAAAGCGATGTGGATTAAACAAGAAATAAACGTTATTATCAGAACCGTCTGAATGCAGAACGAAGACAAAATGCATGCAATGGATACTTTCAACTGTTCAACACAATTCGTCAAATAAAGTTGGTCAAATCAGTGTGATATGCAACTTGACATAAACATTATGTAAAGAGACGCGATTAGGGACACAGATAATTAAAATGTCGATTATTCGCAAGGACATATTATATTCATTGCCTTCCCCCTCGTTGTCAGCGGGCATATTGAAGACTAAGCAAATTCCAATATCTCAAACCATTTCACTTTAAACATAGCAGTATCTTTGGCAATTCACGACAGTGCTAAACTTTTGCAAGTGTAGAAAAACGTGAATTACACGAAGCAAAAAAACTGGGTTTACAGTATATCGGTGATGATGCCGATTGAAATACTCTTACAGTGTCGATACACTATATAACCTTACTTTTTTTCTGATGACCGATTTTTTACTTCTGGGTTTTTTTGTTTTTGTTTTTGTTTTCAAACTAACTGTCATTTGGAGACCAGCGTTAACGTGACAGTTTTTGCATTGATGTTAGGCTATTCATTTTCTCTTACAATCAGCCCTGATGTATAAATGTTAATTGTCGCCGTGCCGCAAGCAAGTGTAAACAGTTTTATTTAGTTGCTATTGCTTTTGGTTGGCTTAAAATTAAAACGTCTTAAATTAGCATTTCGTTAATAACATTTTTTTATTGTACAAATTGCTAATTTCTAAGGTAAAAGTATTGCTTTATTAGAACAGTAGAGAATAGTATATATAGCAAAATGTTTTTGATGTAACTATTTGATACATTTTTGGACCAATTACACGTATAAGCGTCTATGTCTCGTCAAACTTTAGATATAAAATGATTGAACAAAGATTCAATTAAGGTACTGTAAACATATTACATTTGGCTGGGTATTCTATTTAGCGTTTTTTTGCGGAATACGGCGTCCGCTTAATCAAGTTCATTGCCAACTGTAAAAAAAAAATAAGTAGATACATGGGTATATTCAGAAATGCGCTAAATCAAATCTCGTTTACTTGTTGAAAAAATCATATTCCGCCAAATATCGTACACCCCAAATATAATACGTTTATAGTATCTCACTCCTCGATATTGTTTTATATTTACATTTTCCAGTGTATTTGCCTGTGATAACACTAAGTATCGATTTTGTACTATATAACCCATAACTTCAAATGACGCAAGATGTAGACGCCATGGGTTTGCTTATTCATATTCAAATAAAAAATCGTGCAATGGATTAAAATTATATAAATACAAGTAATAAGGAATCATTCTTTGAAATCTATAAGGTGATAATTTCGGTCAGGCTTGGTTTGATCAAGCCCCCACCAGAATTATCACCCCATAATACTCAAAGAATGATTCCTTATTCCTTAAAACAATGCTTTTTTGAGACGCATATCATTAGAAAATGTAGTTAAATCATACTTGAAAATTACAAAAAATGCCAATCCGATTGGCACGTGTTTTTTTTAGTAAGTTTATGAAGCAAAGTTTTTTTTTATCCAATTTTTTTTTCAATTACACACAATGATCACATTGAATAGAGAGATTACAAAAAAAAAATTGTGTAAATCTGAAGAGATTGTTCGTGTACTTTTTGCACCTAAAGATAGATATTTTCCTTACATTTTATTTACGATTTGATTTAAAATTAATAAATTTATGTATCTGAGAATATCGATAAAGTTAACCCCAATTAAACATCTACGTAAGGTAAGCATGATAATTTAAAACTAACAAAACAATGAAAGCAAAAGTTAATTCTATACAAAGAATGGCGATTATTTATGATCAAAAATTAGAACCATGTCATATACATGTGTTGCTAGAACAAAATATACCTAACTACATTAATTTTCATCACTCATCGATAATAGATTAAGCTAATTTTAAAACGACGTTATGTTTTCTAATGGTAGAAATTAAAGTGCATTTACCTCTATATTCGTAAATACTTTAACCGTTTCATTTTATTCCCACTTAAAAACAAAAGCAATTACAAATGCTCTATATCTATGTGGCAATTTATTGAGTGCGGGTCAACCGATATATTTAAACAAAATTATCGAGGTCTTTAAAAGGAGGTTTTTACCTTCTTTTAATGCCTTTAAGAGAAAAATCACCAGGGTAAAGTTCCGAATTAAAACTATACTGATGATCAGTATCATGTTTGTCTGAAATCGGAATTCCATTTCGCTATTGTTGGTTTTTTTTTTAGGAATTAAACTGACATATATATGTATTATATACATATATATGGTGCATGGTTTATATGAAACACAGGACGTTTAAGTAGTTATTGAGATTTTGAATTAGGAGTTTCTACACAACGAGTTTGCATAAAAGTTGCAAGCTTTTAGGTATCCGGAAAGTGCATTTAATCCTTACGTTAAAAGGTCAACATCGATAAATGCAAACATCATTCGTACACAGATTTTATAAAACAAATCAAGATTTTTTAATTTCAATTCTATTGATCCAAAAAAAATATTGATAAAAAAATATTCTCTGTACAATTTAAGCAATGACTACGGAAAGGAAATCAATATGATGTTATTGAAAATAGAAATTATGTTCATTCATAGTGGTAAGATATTTCTTTGCCGATATATTGATAAAGATAGAAAGAAGTCATTTATTGATACTCTTTCAGGTTTAATACGGGTTAGACTTTTAAGCCACGATCAGTGCCTAGAATTGAATGCAAAGTCAATTTTCAGTAAATTTGCTAGTAGAAATCTTCAATTTGTAAATCATTTTCAATTTCATTAGACGAACTCTAAAGAAACCCAGTACTTAACCATAGACAACAGAAATTAAAAAAAAGTTTGAAAGCAACGTTTGCTAGTAAAACTTTTGGGTTGTTTGTGCTTTGAAACATACTATACCTACAACTACTTAAACGCAACTGTGTTCTGTGCTAAACGAAAGACAAATGCTGTTTTGTTTTAAATCATTTTAAACGAACCCATTATCTTTTTTATTTGAAAAAAAAAGTTTAACAGTTTCCTTAAATTGAATATATATCCAATATAGACCACATTTGCTGTGTATAAATGTAAACAAAATTTTTTGACAATTTCAGAAATGATCAAATCTCCTGATAAGTCTATAATGCAGTAGGCTGTTCTCTATTGATTTTTCTAACACTCAACATGATGCTGATTTCAACAAGCTAAAATAGAAAGAGTTTTGATGAAGATTTGATTAAAAAAATCAATACTGATGGAGCAAATATCAACACAGTCGTAAGGAACGTTTGACGGTGCAAGGTCAGTTGATCATTATTTAATATCAGTTCTCACTGCTATTTATAATGCTACGACCTCGATCTCTCTAGTTATAAACGTGATTTAAACTGATTGATTGTCCTAACGTATGCTTTAATGTTAGATGTATTTCCAATCATAATAATTTTTCAATCTTCAAAAATTTTTTATCATGCAAATAAAATTGATGTTGATGTCGTGTAGTGAATGTATTGTGTGGCTTAAGATTATAATGTTTACAGAGAATGATTGAGGTTTACCAAAAGGCGTTGTAAAACATGTGATAAAAAGAATCTACTCAATAAATTTATAAAATGTGTAAACATTTTTGACGTCAACAGTTTTCATATACGGCAATAGTATGCGGAAATAATTTTGCATTACATTTTGATTTACACATG
Organism: Magallana angulata; assembly: GCF_025612915.1. Taxonomy (NCBI): domain Eukaryota; kingdom Metazoa; phylum Mollusca; class Bivalvia; order Ostreida; family Ostreidae; genus Magallana; species Magallana angulata. The sequence goes on from NC_069112.1 coordinate 26,477,831, forward strand.
TTCATACATTAGAGAGGGATGTGAAACATGTAATGGTAAGCGTGCGTGTGTTATAATTACACGTTGTCCTACACGGTTTTTTTTACTTTATCTGTTAAAATTCCATTACGTTTCTAGTGAAAACGTGAATTTCAACGCAGTTTTGTAACATTATTTGAATTAATAAACTCAAAATGAATGGAGAATTTCTTATCAATGTGCTTAAGAAATAAACAGCAATGTTTAAAAGTTCACCGGGATATAAAGTTAATTGGTCACGTGATCAAATCCTGTGAAGCTCGAAGGGCTTCTCAAGAGATTTGATCACGTACCAACTGACTTCATATCCCTGTGAACTTTTTAACATTGCTGTTTATTACTTATATTTACGTTTGAGAACGACAAATCGTTCAGAATTGTTATAATTTAATACCGAGATTTTATGTTTACAATAATCCAAGCGACAAGCTATAATCGTGTGCTATGAATATTGTGACGTCCCGAAAAAGTTCATACCGAATTGAACGTTTTTGCGTTTCTATCGGTTCATATAAGAAAATGTATTTGGAAATATGAATATTTTTAAATGTAGTTTAAAAATCTATTTAATGCATCAAAAAAGTATATCAACTCTTTAATTAGATTATTTTTGTTGCAAAAGCTACACTTTTTTCTCACGTTTAAACGGCAATTTACAAGTTCATATAAACATTGTCTTTACAAAAACTTATGAAGAAATGCGCGACAAATTTAATCGATACCCCAAGTACACGTGCGCTACTGTAAACGTCTGAAAGATCAACCTCTTCAACATGTGAAAATATTACATGTAAATACAATTTCTAGGAGAACACATACTCAAAACTATTACTGAAATCTTGATTTCAAATTCATAGGTTATGTGCCAAAAACCCAGATTCTTACTATCAGATAACTTCGTTGTTTTATGCTTTGTTGTTTCAGATGTTTTCAAGTTTCCCATACTGTATCCTAGCATTGACAATCGAGAGTAAGTTATACAACAGCCTTGAAATGAACTTTCTTAAATGATGATAATTGTTTTGAAATGCCAATCATTACATTAAATTCTTGTCACATTTCTACCTTTAAAAAAATATGACAAATTAAAATATGATATAATTCATTATTCAAAAAGAAAAACTACAGTACATGTATTGTATTTATAAATGAAGAAGTTATTCTTACGTTTCAGTATCATTTGTGCGAGAAGCTATCTAGATTTTACATAATACATTGTAACTACAAAGAAGCAACCGATTTATGATATAATTCATTATTAGAAAAAAAACCTACAGTATTGTTACTATTTATGAAGAAGTTCTTACGTTTCAGTATCATTTGTACAAGGCGCTAGCTATGTTTTACATAATAACTACAAAGCAGCAACCAATCCATACAGCACCATGAGTGGGGGCAATTCCTTCTGTAAATCACAGTGTGACATTGACGATCTATGTAACGGATATTCCATTGACCTTTCTAAAAATGGCTGCTATCTCAGTAGTTGTGCTACTTATACCGATGTTCCATCTTGTTCGTCGTGCTACTTTGCAAGTAAAAGTCCTATAACTAGCCCAGACGTGTGTATGCCGCCTTCAACAGCAACGGCTACAACAACGACGAACACGACAATAACGACGCCAATGACAACAAAGACGCCTACATCAATGACAACTATGACGCCTACAGCAACAACGCCAACAACAACTCCTACGACAACAACGGCACTTTTGAATATGACAACGCCTATGACAACAACAACGTCTTTGATAACAAGGACGCCTACGAGAACAACATTGCCTGCGACAATACCGACAACTATAACAACTATGACGTCTACTGCAACGAATGACGTCACACAGATTGTAATGAACACCACATCATGTGTCTGCATCTGCAGGGAGGTAAACCAAACGGTGGAAGAAAGAACAGAAAACAGAAGAAGGGAATTAATCGTAAACCAGAAAGGGCTCACATCAACCACCAGGAAACGCACTTCCGCCCCAGATATTCGTGTGACGTCGAAAGTGATAGCTACTGTGGTGGCTATTATTGGCTTGGTTGTGTATGGATTGGTTTTTTTTCTTGGAGATATCATTTCTGTATTTAATTTTATTTATACAGAAATTCTGAACAAAAAAGCAACTGTTGAACCTGTTTGATATATTTTGTTCGTCGCAAATATGATATTATTCCGTAATTTTGAGTCGATTTCTCTAATCAATGCTAATATTTGAATAAAAAACGATCTCAGTATCAACGCCGATATGACCCAAACAAAATTCAAGATTTGCAATTCAACATTTTAAATAAGATGTTTGAGATTCGTGAGTCAAAATTCAATATTTAGTAACAAATTGTTTATGAACACCTTTATCACAGTGACACCATACTGTAATAAACATCCGGAAATGACGTTATCCACTGAAAAAAATGTGTTTATCTTTTGTTATATTACCTTCTGTATGATACCATACAAGATAGATAATTAAATTAATAACGAAAACGTGGATTGGCGAGCCTAGGTAAAACTTCTCACCCTTTGTAATTTTGATACTTTTTAACCAGGGTTTATTTTTTCCTTAATACGTTTGAACCCGATTTTGTAAACATGTTGTTAATTAGGAGAGAACAGTTTTTAAAATCTGTTTTAATCCAAAAATAAAATCATCAGGTGGGTCTTAGCAATGAATCTAATTGGACAATAAGCTAATTGTTGAGGTTTTATCACATCAGATCTGAGTTATTTGAGCGGGTTTTTTTTTTTTTTTTTTACCGTTTCTTATTTATTTATTTTTTTAGTTTTCTATTTGTTTACCCCTTTACTCTTGCAAAGGGTTAATTCTCCCTAGTATTATACATGCATTTGACAGAACAAAGTTTATAATATATATTCGTTCTTCTTTATACAATTATTGAAAATGTGTTAAAAATTCGTCCTGACAACGAGAGCGAAAGAATGATATTTAACAGGTCGCAAATAGTTCATTGACTGTACATATATATGGTTTTTTCTAAATTCAATATTCAAATATTCATCTTTTGAAGAACATGTCTTACTAGAAGAGTCTATCTTTTGTTATTGTTTTCAAAGTTAAACAGTTTGTTTTATATCAATTCAATGTTCGAGTTGATAAAGACTGATACTATTCGATTGATGTTATTATTCGTTATACATATCTCTCTCTCTCTTTCTCTCTCTCTCTCATTGCCTCCAGAAACAAAATTAAAAAATGAAATATGAATTTGATAATAATAATAAAAATAATAATAAACAAATATTGCTTTAAGGTCAAACACCGAACAAAGTGAACATTGCCATTGATTTAATTGTGTTAATGAGAAATATACCTACGGAAAGTAAACAATAAAAAATATAACTGAGCCAAGCGACCAAGATTTAAACAATGAATCATCTACGTTATGCCAACCAACCACCTTCTGTGTGATTGAAGAAAAACATTAATAAAACAAATCAATATAAAGTTTGTATGTAGTCCACAGCCAAGGTTAGTTGATAAATCAAACAGAAACATGTCAAGTAGACAACACACTAATTAGCAAAATTGTATATCACAAAAGGGTCTAATTTACTAACTAAAGAATTTTTGCCAGTTTTAAGATGTTGACGTTTTATTTGTTATTCGTTATCACAATTATTTCAAGAAACCTCAAAACAGTGAGCCTGATTACCCCCCCCCCCCCACACACACACACACACCACCACCACCCCCCCCCCCCCCCACTGATCCTTACACTAGTCAGGGATTGATAGGGGGTCATCTTCACACGACATTTACTTCTGGCAAATTTGGGAAAAGCTTTAGGTAATCTATAAACATTCTTCACAAGATAGGGAAAAAATAGTTCATACTTGTTTTCTGTCTTCTACTTTTTAGTATAAAAAAAGAAACGTATGTTTTGACTTTAACTTTATAGCATTCTGATTTAAATTAATCAATTTTTCAATGCATTCAAAAATTATCTGTCGATTCCGTATCAACATTTTTGATATAATGTTCCCATCATTTTGGTTCGAATATTACAGAGAGTTAATTTACTTCTTTGCAATATTTTAAAACCTACATAAAAATAGCTCATGAATTACCAGTGTTATTTAATCGGTGAATTTCTTTTTTAACATGTTTCTTATAGAACAAATATCGTGTTAAAAAGCGATCAAAACAATGCACAATGTAGGTAAAAGCATACGGTCATTATCTGCCAAAAAGTGGCGATCATTTATGATCCACAACTGCCGTGTGTTTTTTTTTTTTTGCATTTATCACCAAATTGTGATAAATGCTTTTAATTCCTGTGCAAGCGCGACAACTCTGCATCATTGTTCAATTCAAACATCCCTGAGACTATGATCGTTGCATATACACATTGTTTCATACGACTAAGCCTCTAATAGATACTGATTTATCAGACGACGGTTACAAGGCAGACGAGCAGCTTAAAAAATTTCACCCACCCACCCTTCCCATTTCACATAAATAAGGGACAGATACTTGCTGCTTTCTTGTTGTGTTTTCAGTAACTGTTACATTTGGAGTAAACTGTGTACCTTGGCAATCTGCGTCGACATGTGTGGACTGGACTTGAGCACACCTGTTTGGATAAATTCGGACTGGACTTGATAGCACCCTGTGTTGGAGAAAAGTGAACCGGACTTGGAACCATAAGGTCTCCAATTATCGGTAGTGACTATTCCTGGATGTGGGCCAAAGTTGGTCAGTGTGCAATTTGCTGTGTGTTTGACGCTGAGTTTATAGTGTATATTCATGGACAATAAGGTAACACAGTTCTCTGTGTAGAGGGTGGTTTTGCTTTAATTAAGGCAATATTGCCAATTGGTTGGCTTTTTTGTTTGTGTCGTACAGGCACTTGGGCACAAGCAAGTAGTTTGTGTAATATTTGATATGAATATTAATTTTTCGTGGGATTATGGTAAATTCATACTGTCACAATCTGGGTTGGGGGCGGCGGAATCTGGGGATTACCCCGAAGGAGGATTTCTCTAGTATCTGTCTCAAAACTAGGGGGGGGGGGGTATCCATCCTCAGTGCTGGGGAGGATTCAGGGGTCACTTCATTGGTACATGAAGGACCGGCTTGACCCTTGGTACCAAAGGCAAGCTTGGGGGGCCTACCCCTGTGGGGTGTGTTATCACCAGGTGGGTTATACCAGGGGAGGCAGGTAAGAGTTAAGGCCCGAGTCAGAACTTGATTTCCTCCTTGGGTTGTGGCAGTCACTCAGGTGGGCACCCAGAGGACTGTTCCCACCACAGTTGCCTGTGGGGGTACTATCGCGCCAGTGACCAGGGGAGGTCACCCCTGTAGGTGGGTAGTGTTCCTTGGGTTCCGCCGGTATGGGCTTACTTTGTATAAGTAGATTGTGACAAAACTCGCCACTAAATGTTATTACAGTCTTATTATCGGAAATAAATTCTAATGCTTATTTGCTTGCTGTTAATTCTAATATTCGGTGAATCTGGGATTAAAGAAGAAAAATCATTTTTTTTTTAATCTGTATTAGTTCTTAATGATAAATTGATGATACTGATACGATCATTTTTTAAAGACATTGTGAACAATGGTCTTACTCGTATCAATAATCTGTGTTATGAATATGTATAATATATCTACATGAACCTGCAGCGTATGTTTGAAACCATGTATTAATAAAACCAAAAAATCAATGAGCATTTGTGGTCAGCTAATTTTGAAAGAAACCAAGCATTAAATTAAAGAGATACACTTAATTATACTTGTGATTGAATGAATTGCATCGTTCCTTAGTACAGGAACATTTGAGCACTTTAAATGGTGTCGATATATCTTTGCAAGTCCATGAAATAATCTCTTTATATGAACAAATCCAGTTCCAAACGATTGAATAATTCGGATCTACCTGTGTAGCAGTAGTGTAGCTGTGAATATGAATTCAAAGGCAGAAATAAATATATATATATATATATATATATATATATATATATATATATATATATATATATATATATATATATATATATATATATATATATATATATATATATATATATATTTATATATATATATATATGTTTAATAGTTTTTTTTCAAGTTTACCGTATCGCTCAGTATATAGAAAAAAAATGATAATGATAAACTGATGTCCTGCTAGGGATCGATCGCCGAATCTGAAATAGAATGCCCTACTTTATGAATATAATCTATTCAATTGAAGGTTTGTTTCCTTCTCAGCTTGAAGTCTTTTAATAAAACTAGCATGCCAGCACCTCAATGTACTTATCTTTAAGTAGTGTTCAAATACGTTACAAACTGAAAGTATTACTTATGTGTAAGTGTGTTGAAGTTGCAATTTACAAAACGGGTAGATAAAACAAATACTAGAATTGAAGATAGTAATACAAACCTAAGTAACATTATTGCTTCTACAGCCCTTATCACTTATGATGGTTTTTTTGAGAATCTTTAGCAATCTCCTTATTGATTAAGACATTTCAGTTTTGTTTGCGACCAACTATTGTTTCCTTCTTTCTACTGATTTTTTCAGCGTCTGGTTGTATTAATGCAAATGCAGACACACATAGAAATGTGAAGAAATTTTAACCCGTGTAGTGCCATTTATAGTCATAATTAACAGCAAAAAAAGCTCGTCACCTAGAGATCTATGTTTCTATAAGGATACCATCAAAACTCTGTTGGATGATTAACCTTGTTTGTACATGTGTTTAAACATCTTGCATCTTACGATATTCAAAACGAGTGATGACGTCATACATAATTTTTCTTTTTATGTATTCCATCAATTTTACATGAAATGAATGTTTAAGTATAAATTACAACATAATTCATCTAATTCAATGCAGTGTTAATCAAACAAAAAATTCTAATTCCGGTGTGATATTAAAATTATCCCAGGGAGCTTAGTGATCAAGACAAAAACAAGATGATAAACATTTCATTGGATTTTTGTCGACCATCGCTTCCGAAAGGATTCAAACACAAAAAGTTGTTTATAAGTTTAACTGGTTTTTATGTTTTTGTTAATAGTTTTAGCTAGCTTGATTATCTATAATGTACAATTGGCAAATATACAAAAAAAAAACAAACCTTGCTTTATTATTTTATTGAGCGCTTCCGTTTCCGGTCCCGAGACATAGAACCTTGTCTTTTCGAGATCTCAAAATCTATATTGACATGAACAACCAAACTTCTTTGGATGATAGATCTATGTCTTTAGATGAATGATATATGTATGTGCATGTTATTTTGATTTTGTTTAATCTGGCGTTACTTCCGTTCGCATAGGAAGTACTCATAATTTTTTTTCTTAAAGCAATATGAGCTGTTTTGTTTTTTTTTTTTTTTTATTTTGCTGCAAAAACCTGCTAGTATGATAAGTCTGCATATAACTTAAACTTTTATGATAAATAAGATTTGAAAAAATCATTAATTTTTGTCAAAGGAAATATTTCTCTTCTATGGAATATATAGCAAATCAATTTTTGTACAGGACGACAATAATTCAATTTTGCTCCAAATAAGGCTTCTTAATGGCCTTTTCCACAAAAATATGGCTAACAGAAATTTAAAAACCATGATATTTTTGTCATTTTAGTAGAAAATAACATTTTGGTAAAAAAAAAAATTCAACATGAAAAATGCAGCTCATATTGCTTTAAATATTTTTATTTTTCTTTCATGAAGCATGGGAGTAAAAAAATCAGTAATAAGTAATCTCTCTCTCTCTCTCTCTCTCTCTCTCTCTCTCTCTCTCTCTCTCTCTCTCTCTGCGTAAAAGAAAGTATAACACAAAAGGTTAACCCAGTGAATCGGCAATTCTTTCAATTCTATTTTTGATAAATAGGCAGACTAAAAGTAAACATTAAAAGCATGAATTGCAATCAATCGACCAAGTTTTCAACGATGTTTGGTCTACATTAAGTAAAACTGGTTGACGTTATGTAGATCACACATCGTTTCAAATGAGGATTGCGAAAACGTTTAATTTTATATGGGTTTTTTTAATGATCCCACAATGGTTATCGTTCGCGCTTAACGTTTGACGATTGCAATATTGAAACATCGTGATAATAATGATTCTGTACAATTTGTCTTTTTCAAACGTGAATATAAGAAATAAACAGCAATGTTAAAAAGTTCACCAGGATATAAACTTGGTTGGTACGTGATTAAATCTTTTAAGAAGCCCCTCGGGCTACACAAGATTTCCAAATGTGACAAACCAACTTCATATCCAAATAAACTTTTTAAACTGATCTTCTTCTTTTTTTATTATATTCTCACATGCTTTTATGAGATTAAATTTGAAATCAATATTCATTTTGGTTGTAAACGTCATCAAAATAAAATGGTGATTTGAAAGTAAAAGATGTGAAGGAAGTAGTTTCTAGCCTAGTAGTTAATGATGTCTTCGTATTAAAGCTTGTTATTTTAAATACAAAAGTAAGTCTTAATGATAATCTGGACTCACTTTACAAACACGCTTTTAGAAAATAATTCTTAATTGTCTTTCTTTTAAATTTCCTATTTTTTTTTAAATGGAACTTAAAAACTTCATATTCTAAAGACATTTTTTTCATAAAGCAAATAGTGTCGTACATAAGTCCTATAAAAACTATTCATATGCTATATACGTTTTGTATATTAGTTTTGACCAAAAAAAGTTATCCGAAGTGAATTATTACATCCAAAACAATTTACATTCGCCGAATGTAAATTGTTTCGGAGTATATTTCCCTTTCTTTTTTGCATCTGGAATCTGCGACGTTTAATTTTTTTTATGAATACGCGTAGCCTGTTTGAATATTGTAATATTAAACGAAAGGTTTAAATTTACGTCATCAATTTGATATGTTATTATGAAGATATATTTTCATCTAACAGGTATTATTCCCTCTATTTCTTATGGAAACTTATAGTTAATTCATAGCTCTATAGAAACAGCCAGACTGAAATCGACACGCCCGTTTATCGATTGGTTCTAAATCTACAGCGGCTGAAACTGACAAGAAACAGAAATCAACACACCCTGTTTACCGATTGGTCCACACCTACAGCGACCTATGAAAAATCACGGACTGCACAAAATAATCATAATGATGTCAGACTCAAAGTCTTACAATAAACGATTTCGCTGTTTCTTTTAGCTAACGTACTTAAGTACATTAACAGTAATTTAGTGAATTTTAATGACTTTTTATAATCAATTCATCAATTAGATAAAATAAAGATGTTAACATAAACAATAAAATGCGTTCTTTAATGATTCATGCGGATTATGAAGGTAGCGATCATGGCTAACGGGGGTAATGTATTTTTTCTGCATTGTCACTACCTTCATATCCCGAATAAATCACCAAAAGAAGCATTTTATTGTTTAAATAAAAATAAATCATATAAATCCGTTTATAAAAATGATTATTTAATAGAAAGTCTCTGTATTGACTGCACTATATTTCTAATTTCGAAAGTAAACTTAGTATCATAATGAAGTCCAAGAGATGTTCGACTTTTCCATATGTTCTTGCGTTCACCGTTCACAGTGGATTCACTTATGTTCTCCGTTTCGTGCTCATCGTTCACAAAGCGTTCACTGTTAGCTTTCACTGTGTGTTCACCGTGCGTTCACCTGCGCTATCCGCTCTGCTCCGTTCGTGCCCACCGTTCACAAATCGTGTACTGTGCGTTCACTGTGCGTTCATATTGCGCTCAGCGTTCAATCAGCTTTTACTTTTCGTTCAGTCCGTTTTCTATTATATTCATTCGGAACTCAAAAGTAAAAGGATAGGTGTTTGCGAGTCACAGCAAAATGAGAAAAGAACGCTGAGTAAAGGTTAAATGACACTTACACATCAACAACATCATTTTAATCAAAATATAATCCTAATTATTGAAAGTACACATTCTTGAGCAAGTCCGTAGTAACAAAAAAAGTGTTGATGTCCAACCAAAAATGTACCGTTGCCTGAAAATAAAATGAATAGATCAAATTAAGAAATGTAAGCTTACTATTTATCCTTATGAATTTATACATAAACAAAAAATCCAAATGATTTATCAATAAATGCGATGTTTTTAATCATTTATAAAGTAATCATAATTTCACAAATCATGTTTACTTACCATTTATAGCCGAACAAATCATGCAGCAAATTACTGATAAACTTACTGACATGTATTTATCATATGGTAGGGGGGAATGATGTAAATGTTTGCTTAAGCAATACTTCAAAGTTCAATATCTGTTTTATTCGCTATAATGGATATATCAAACGAAAACAAAAATATAATGCTGAGGCTTACCTGTTTGTTTACCTAGTCTTTTACCTACTTTGGTACTCCGCGTACAATGTAATATTTCCGATTTACAGGTAATTAAGTTAATTTTGTTCTAAAAATATTCGGTTTTATGTATTGATTAGAAATTGTCATTATTACAATTTTCGATGACTCGTTTATAAAAGTATCATCGTCTACATTTCTGTCTTTTTTGTACACTTATCCCTACATGTAAATATAAATGTTAAGTTAAAGAAAAGGACAGGATATTATTTTTTTTTGCAGAACAGGATGCAGGATACTGTAGTCTATTTGGTTTTTTTTTCCTGATTACCAACGAAATACAATATAAGCATAACTCCCGAGGCACTTCGAATAAATCGTTCATCTTGCGTACACAAAGCGTTCACATCGTTCGCCGTGCGTTCACCGTTCACTTTGCGCTCCATTTGCGCTCTGCGCTCCATAAGTGCTCACTAAATGCAGCGTGCGCTCACAGTTTGTTCAGAATACGCTCACCATTCGCTCAGCATGCGTTCATCGTTTACTCACCGTTCAAGTAGAACGTTTCAGGGACTGTTATATGGCTATTTCACGTCTGTTTCCTATCAATCAATGACTTAGAGCATATAAAGTGGCTTTAGGGACGATACACAAATACTTCATACAAAAATAACAAAATGAGTGAACATAATCTATTAGCCATAAATGTGTTGTTTTTTTACTGGATGTCGGCAGTCCTATGACACACTTAGGTTGTGGACACAAAATTGCGTTATGAAAATTTGCAGTCCTGGTGTGTTATAGAACCGACAACATCTAAATATATGCATTTAGTGCTAAAACTATTAGTGAATTGAAATATGAAAAATAGTCAAAAAAACTTATTCTTGTGTTTTCGAACTTTTGATCAACATGTTGTGTATTTTAGCATTTTATGTATATATTTCTAATCTAGCTTGTTTATTTTTACTCTATGATTAAAGGTACAGAAATCTTATTACTCAAAATATAACAAATAAGAAATAAACCCCAAGAAAACTGTTTGTTCTAAAACGGTTTAAAAACTTTCTTATATTCGGCATTGAAGGGTTGACTAATGAAAACCATATTCTTTTTTAGGAATTTATGTTTAATAGCGCTCTATGATCTTATAAAGCCCTCCATAACTGTGGACTTAAATTTACCTTTTGTTTGTTTAGGGCATCCAAAGCTACTTATCAAACAAACATTATTTTCAGGGCTTTAGCGGTGTGTTTGCTAATTAACAATAATTAGAAAAAAGTGACACATAGGGAAAAAAATCAATTAAGTTGCATCTTATCCTATTTAAGCCTTCTCGAACAAACAATGTGGTTATATGAATATGTGCAACTGTGTGCTTAACTATTTCACAATAAACTATACACGGTATACGGTTCTCACCAGGATATTGATATTAATGCTAGGAACTTTTACCTCAATAAATTGTTCTACGGTATGTAACATTTTTGTAAAACGTATTTCTTATGATCATTAGAACTCAAATGTAACTTAAATCAAAGGTTTCTTTCTATAAAATCTTTAATAACCCTATCAAAAACACGATAAGGGCAGTAACTATTTTTATGAAGGAGCTAATGGTTATACTTTTAAATGTCTAAAGATGTCTCCCTATATCTATTTAAAAGGTTGTTTTTTTCTTTTACCACCCTAAACCATAGAGACATTAAAACGTGCTTAAATAGCAGATATTCAAATTGCAATGACCTTCGACATTTAAGTCATTTTGTACGTCCGGTGTAGATGCTCCCATCCATAGTTGTCTTAGGTCTCTATGATGAATAGTGAAAATTTTGGAAGTAAATTTAAGGAAATAGCAATTAATAATTTTAGGGGCTATAACTGTGTGATATCAATTCTAAACAAAGAAACTAAAATGGATAGATTTTTTTTCTATCCATTTTATTTTCTAAATTTAATTTCTATTAGTTTTTAAAGTTCTGTGTATATTTATGTGGTCATTTGCAAAGCCTGTCTCCCCTACAGAATACATTACCAGTTATTTTACTAGTACAACTTAATTAAGAGCAACCCAAGTAAGCAAACTAATTCGTTCGCGTTATCTTTCAGCACTTCTAAACAGACCATCAGCTGTGTCGGACGTGATTTTTCTGTCTCGGGCTTATGATCTTTAATCCAAAGATGTAGTTGCCACGTTCCGATCTGATGTTATATATATTATTATTTTTAGTTTAATGCTAGGTTAGTAGATGGTTCGTTTGGTGTATATATATATATATATATATATATATATATATATATATATATATATATATATATATATATATATATATAAAGTCTAAAAAAGTCATAGTCTACAAATGTAACTTCTTAATTCAATAGTTTGGTGTTTCAGATGCATTCAAGGTTTTCATACGTTGTCCTTGTATGGACAATTGAAGGTAAGTTAAATGAAAAAACAAATTTGGTTGAAGCAATACTTTTTGATAATATTGAATTCACATATTTAAGGTCATTATCCATACGTCACAAAACAACGTCTGACGTAATTCACGCGTTATTACGTCTTATCCGTGCCCGATCTAATTGAGACCTAACGTTAAAAGGCGTATTTCAAAACAAAGAAATCAAGCTGTCATAGAAATTGATTCAAAACAAATATATCAAAAATCCTGGCAACTGCAATCAATTAGGCCCACCGGGGTATTAATCAGCGAAATAACATGACTAGGTTGTGTCGATTGCGTACTCGTTTTGAAAATATAGACCGCTTACTTTTGTGCTGCATAAACATCAATCCATTATAAGGTTGAATTTAATCAAATTCTTTTAACATTAATCCCTGAAAGTCCATAAACATCCAAAATGAAACCCTGATCGAGATCTATATTTCAGTGCATAAGGGAGATAAAAACACAAGGGGAAATAATTTGACCTATATCATCTTTATCCTATTCGCTTAGCAACGAGCATAGATTTGTTTTCCACAAAAAAAAATGTTTTTTGAATTAAAAACCATGCGCTGAAGAGAAGTTATTTCATTATAAGAACAGTCTTTAAAACCAGTAAAAAAAAAAAGTTTGAATAGAGGTTTTGTCTTGAAGGCATATATCAGGTAGTTAGCATTATCCACGCATGTATCCGCAATTTCTAAATACCGATCTCGATCCATAATACTCACCGATATCCAAAGAAACCATCTTTTGCGATTTAAATGATACAGATTAATCTACAGTTTGTTTAAATCATATTTTCTATTTAACAATTATGAAAACATATTTGTTTAGAGTTATGAAATAATTAACCTATGCACAGTTTTATTTTTACAGATCTTTTTTCAAAATATATATTTTAATGATTTTACCAAAAATATGCCAATTGTGATCCTGTAAAAGCCGGTCCCTTGGGTATTTTATTTCCAATTGATTAATGGCGTTAAGATGTAAATAATATCAAAATTTTAGAGAATTCTGTACGTAAATAAAATCATAAGAGCTTATATTCTCTTTGAAAATTTATTCATTTTATCTAATTTGTATGCAGATTTATCTATTTTTTGATAAATAAGCAAGTGTAACATAAAAAATTTTGTTTTGAAATAACAATTCCTTTATTTTACATAGGATATAAGTCAAAAAAAGAATTTGTAAAAGTCAAATTTCAGGCTTAGGCTTATATTCTTTGTGTATGAGAAAAGCGCCATTTCCGCAATCGGTTCTATTTTTAGCAACGGCCCTAGCTTTTATAATACCGATGGACCAGCTAACAGGGTAAAATTTTATAAGAGCATATCCTCAGATACATGTTTGAAAAATATGAAAAAATTCTGTACGCATTTTATTTATCTAGTGGGGCATGGACCATTACCTTAAGATATTGTTAAGAAATGACATCGTCGGAAACTGAAGACAAGTCTCCAATTCGCTTCATGATCAGTTTTCTCTTTTGTAATTATTAATGCGCTAACAATTTTTTTTTGAGAGGGTATATTTTAAATGTGTGTGTAACTAGAATAACTATAAGCCATATTATTTCATCCGACTGTTCTAAACGTAAATAATCTCCAGAATTAAAATCATTTTCATTACCGTATGTTAAACTTATTTCACATTTCGAAACAAGTTAAACAACTTGAAGTCAACCTCATTGGATCACAAGAACGACGCGTTTATACATTGTTATATCTTATATAAGAAACATTTATCACATTGTTACAGTGTCATCTGTATGAGGAGCTATCTACATTTTACATTATAACTACAAAGAAGCAACCGATATATGATAAAATTCATTATTAGAAATAAAAACCTTATAGTATTGCATCTATTTGTGAACAAGTTACTCTTACGTTTCAGTATCATTAGTACGAGGCGCTAGCTACGTTTTACATAATAACTACAAAGCCGCAACCAATCCTTACAGCACCATGAGTGGGGGCAATTCCTTCTGTAAATCACAGTGTGACAGTGATGATCTGTGTAATGGATATTCCATAGACCTTTCTAAAAATGGCTGCTATCTCAGTAGTTGTGCTAATTATACCGATGTCCCACAATGCTCTTCAACTTTGCAAGTAAAAGTCCTATAACTAGCCCAGACGTGTGTATGTCGCCTTCAACAGCAACGGATACAACAACGACGACTACGACACAAATGACAACACAGGCGACTACACCAAAGACGACTTTAACCACAATCAAGACGCTTACAGAAACAACGCCAACAACAACTCCTACGACAACAACAGCACTTTTGACTATGACAACGCCTATGACATTAACAACGTCTTTGATAACAATGACGCCTACGAGAACAACATTGCCTACGACAATACCGACAACTATTACAACTATGACGTCTGCTACAACTAATGACGTCACACAGATTGTAATGAACACCACATCATGTGTCTGCATCTGCAGGGAGGTAAACCAAACTATGGAAGAATGAACAGAAAACAGAAGAAGGGAATTAATCGTAAACCAGAAAGGGCTCACATCAACCACCAGGAAACGCACTTCCGCCCCAGATATTCGTGTGACGTCGAAAGTGATAGCTACTGCGGTGGCTACTATTGGTTTGGTTGTGTACGGATTGGTTTTCTTTCTTGGAGATATCATTTCTGTATTTAATTTTATTTTACAGAAATTCTAAACAAAAACGCGTCTGTTAAATTTGTATAATATATTTTGCTCAATACAAATATGATATTTGATTAGTCAAATTTTCTGCAATTTTGAGTAGAATTCTTTGATAGATATTAAAAGTTGAATAAATCAGTTGTCTCAGTTCTAACGCCGAGAAAACCAATCGGTATTTGAGATTTGAAATTCAAAATACGACATTTGAGATTCGTGATTCGAAGTTCATGATTCTGTACGTAAGTGAACAAATCGAATCTTTGATATGAAAACTTTTATAACAAACTGTATTAATCTACCGTACATGATGTTACCCTCAGAAAAGTGTGTTTATCTTAAGTTTATTATTTTAGTTTACTTTTATTACCTTCTGAAATATTTCATACTGAACAAATGATTAAAAAATAAAGATATTGTTTGAACCCGATTGTGTAAACTTGTGGTGAGTAAGAAGAGAACATGTGTTAATCTAAATAAATTAAAATTGGATCGAATAAAGCAAAATTATGTTTGTATGAAATAAATTGAAAACGAAAATGTCAAGAAGACAACACACTTATTAGAATTGGTTGAATCAATGATGTCAAAATATTGAAACTTATTGATTGAACGATATTTGGCATTGAATAATGTTGTTTTCGTTTTTTTTTTATTTTTCATAATTTTTTAATGAAATCTTAAAGCAGTTAGACTGATTAAACTCAACTCCCCAAAAGTATCCTTAGGTATTGATAGGTATCGAACAAAGGTAATCGTTGCACGATCTTTACTTTTGACCAATCAACGAAGGGGTTTTACTGCTTTAAAAAAATGTATTTGACGTGTTTACAAGAGAATAGCAAAATTAGATCAGTTCCTCTTCTATCTAACACCCAATGTAAAAGAGTTACACACTTGTTAAAACAGAAAAAAAGAATGCCTGTGACTGTTTGAGATATATTTCAATTGTAACCAAATGAAGAAATAATGTGAAGATAATCTCTAATCGGTACTTTTAGACCCTAACGACTGTAAAGAGAATTGAGGCGGTTTTAAACAGACTGCAAAATAATAATCCTCTTTTCAAAGAGGATGGGAGGTCTGACAATTAGCCATTAGATTTGCATTTAAATCCTAGATATGCTACTTTAAGTTATTGTATGCCCTAATATATATATATATATATATATATATATATATATATATATATATATATATATATATATATATATATATATATATATATATATATATATATATATATAAAATACACATACTTTAGTTTTAAAATCAATTACGTTAAGTTAAAACAAATCACGACATTTTTTGCCTGTTACTTTCGAGCTATTTAAATTGTATTTAATCCCCTTAGTCTTAAATGCAGGGTAAATTTATATCAAAACAATAATGTGTTCATACTGAATCTAGCAGCACCAAACATACACCCTGAAATTAATTTCTAAATATTGACCTTAGATGGACAACGGCTGACGTAGCGTCTTAAAGAGTTCAAGAGTTCTTAATGGGAACTTCTTCGAGAATTTAAAGTTCTAACGTTATTCTACGAATTTCAAATTGATATCCACCAATTAAAACATTGCTGTGAGTCAATTCTTTGTCATTATAGTATTTTATTTCTCATATTGTACCAGGCACTCTCCAATATTATGGAAGCAAGGCCAATATTAAAGCTATTACATGACTGAAAAAACCCAAAACATCAAGAAAGAAGATTTATTGAAAACATGTGCATAACTGTAAATATTGTAAATACGGAAAATTACCGTGTTTTATAGTAATTGTTAAACATTTAGTTTATATCCTTCATGAGCAGAAGAACACAATATAAATCTAAAATTGTACCAACGGTAACCATTTCAAAGTTTAAAATTAACTTAACGGTAACATCCCCAGCTGTTATTTTAATTTCTTTAGCTGATCCAAGAGAAACACTTTCATTAGATTTTACTTTTTTGGACTCTGATGCTGAGACAGTGGACTGTTTTTGTATCAAATCACTGACGCTCTGCTTTTGTTCCTCCGAAGTACGTTTGTATGCGCGAATGGCAGAGAACCTATGGCCTGTTTTTTCGGAGATAAGTTGTTCGTTGACCCCGGCGTGTTGCAACAGTAGCCCTCAAAGAATGATTTGTATAGTATCCATCAAAACCTGCTTCTTTCCACATCTTCGTCACTGTCTGTTGTAAAGAATGAGTACCCACTGGTACACTGTCATACCATAAACTTCCTTTTGGTGCGTGTTTTGTCTCAGATAAAATGAATCGCATTTTCCACAGCTGGAGCTAGAAAAGGGAAAAAATAAATATATTAACGATGCATAAAATACACAAATCGAGGGTATGACGTTATATAAGGAATTTATTTTTACGTACCGTAAACTCATGTATTTTTCAAAGAGTTTTACAACACATCTTTCAAGCTGGAGTAGATTTTCATAGGCTCTTGTAACTTTAGGCTCCACTTTGCGGTGATTAAGACCCCTTAAATTGCACTTTGACACATCCTCCTTGTATTCCAAGTATCCAACGTTGTTCGGAGATGTTTTGATAGTCAATTGTGAGTTTTCACCAACCCTTAGATTCCGGTGCTCTTGAGCTGCACGGAGTAAAGTGTCCAAAATATGCTTCAGTGAGTCTGTTCCTAGCATTCCTTTCTGCCACATGATATTTTTTGATCTATCGAAATGATGTCAGCTTGTCGTCCTTTACGTCCGATACATTGTTTTAACAGACTTTTCATCTTGGCGTCTAAAACCTCCCGCATTGTATTGAACTCGGTGTCGTCCAGAAAACTCACAATGTTTTGGTTTGCTTTCGAATAATGCTGTAGGGATATAATTTGTTCATAAATTGTGTTCGGATAATATTCTTTTCCAGACTTATTGCGGACTTGGAAAATGAGAAATTTCAGAGCTAAACTCAAACTTTCATTGGACATTGTTAGTAGTTCGCCTTCCCAACCACGAGCGTTTTTCTAAAATTGAAAACACTCACTGCCCATGGCGTCTTGTTGATGATGTTGATAGGTTACGAGTTCATAACGAATTCTTGTACATCCCTTTCCTGTAGAGGTATAGAAAAGCGTTCGGAACTTTCAATTTCCTGAGAAGCTTGTATCAAAAGATTGCTGTCGTCTTCAAAATCGGAAATATTAGAGAAACAGTCACTTTTGAAATTAAAATTCATTTGGAAATTTGCTTTATTCCTGGTTTCTTCCCCCAAGTCTAAAATGTCATTTAGAATTACGTCAGAATTTTCATCAGTTGGAGAATCATCGCGATATTTGTTTTGTGTTAAGGGAAACTCGTCATCCGAAACCATTTTGCTTAAGACATCAAAAGTTTGAAAATAAAAAAGCAAGCTCTTCTGTATTTATACACACTTGTATGTTTAAGTGTTAGTACAATATTATAAGGGTTCAATAAAGGAAAAATCGTCACAAAAATCATGTTTTTTTTATGACAAAACCCCTTATGTACCCCGCTTAGCCATAACAGATAAAACCTTTTACAAATAGCAGACGTGATCGATTTGTTTTCCATTGAAAGAACTGCGAGTACCGTATTATAACAATAGCAGTGACCAGATCTTTCATATGTGAAAGGAAAACAAGAATGCGTTCAGAATAACATTTTATTAACGAAATTTTTATTGGATATGTTTCATAAAACAGTTTTTAAACATTAAATATACATCTTTAAGTATTTGTTTTGTTTTGTTAAAAAATATCTTATATGCAATTATTGTAGCAAAGCAATGTTTTAAGTAAAATATAAGACTCAGGTGGGGTATTATGTCAGATATTGGCCTGGATGATGCGCGTTGCCGAGTCTTATATCCCTTACGTAAAGATTCCGCATGTATGTTTATTGTTTTTCTTGTAATATTTAAAATATATATTTATATTCTGAACAATCATAGATTGTTTCAGAATTATTATTCATATTTTTTTGTGTTTTGAGTTGATTGAACTCTCCATTCTATACGAATCGTACACTATCTCATTAAGATAAAATGTAGAATTAAACCCACAACATTTTGGTTTAAAGATAACAGAGAGTTTTATTTAATTTTTGGTATATTTTAAAACCAAGATCAAAATAGCTCATTTGATTACATTGTATATATTATTTGTGTTAGATTCAGTTTTATTAATATCTGTGTAATTCTTTTTCATTAACCTGTTTGTCCTAGTGTGACCTCGTATTAAAAAGCTATATAAACAATGTGCAACTTTCATAAAAGTAAAAGTTCTTTTCATGCCAATAGTGGCAATCATTTATGATCCAAGATTCGTACAATGTCGGATGTATCCTAAAATGATGTATATATTTCTTAAAATTTGTATTTGTCGGTGATGATTAACTGAGGTTACTGCAACGAATATTTTAAAACGACATGGTCTAATCAATGAACTCGATTGTAAACAACTATAATCTATCTAACTGCAAGGTATGTTTGAATTTATTGATTGATTAGACTGCAAAGCAAATTAACCTTTGCGGACAACTAATATTGAAGTACACTCTGCATCAAATTTATCTGATTAACTTAATCATACTTTTGATTGAATATATTGCATGAGTCTATAAGTACAGAAAAAACCACTTCAATTAGTGTCCACAATCCTTTACAAATAAATGACTTAATCTCTTTCAATGTGCAAACTAATTTCCAAACAGTTGGATCACTTAAACCAAATTATTTAACAGTAAGACAGATGTAAAGTATTTAATAGCTTGTTTGGATTACAACTCTGCTCAGTACGTTATAAACAAAGAGTCAACAAATATCTCGCCAGAAATCGATCGTAGAATCGAAATAGAATTATCTACATTGTGAATACTTGGCTTTCTTGATTGAGTGTTTGCCTTATTTTCAGCATGAAAAGATTTAACATGGATTTGCTTGTGTTTAAATACGTTACCAACTAAAATCCTTACTAATGTGTAACTTTGTCAAAGTTCTCCATTCCACCATAACGAACTGATGAAACAGAGCATATATCAACACCGAGGAATGTAAATCCAAACATAATAAGGTTTATTCACATGTATATCTAATATATTATTAAGTATTTTTTTAAAATTATGTTTCTTTTCACAATCATCGATTGTTTTAATTGTGATATATGCCCATTTTGTATCTTAATTGAGTAAGATTTGACTTGCTATGCCTAACTCATTTTTTAAACTTTCTCTCCTTCTATACCCCATTAAAACCTTTTTTTTAAATTCCATCCATTTACAAATTGAAATAACGAAACTGGACATTATTGAAAGAGTCAATGAACTGACCATCTCTCTGTAGGAATATTTCAATAGAAGTGTATTTTTAAAAATTTTGCTTTAAATTTCCAATATCTCAAATATATCCAATATCTTGATAGATTATCATCTTTATTGGTCAAAAACTGCAGCTACCTAACCCTACAGGACTCTCGGTGGGGAATGGAATTTTTAAATCATGTCTATTGTAACGGGTATATATATCATAGACACGTCTATGGCTGCTTTTTTAGCAAGTGCACCAAACATACCAGTGTATCCAGCTTTTTTGCAAGTAAGAAAACGACAACAAACACTGACATTTGTTTGCGGTTTGCAACAAGAATGCATAAGACAACAACATTGCCTTTGGAAACAGCTACACTCACTAAAACAATGCCAACTATGAAATGAACGAAATCTTTAGGTTTGCCGTAATAAATGTCGTCACACAGATTATAATAAACGACAAAGTTTGTTATTGTATCTGCAGAGAGGCTAACCAAACTCTGCAAGAATCAATAGAAAAGGGGAGAACAAAATTGTTGATAAATAAGCCTGACTTTTTTTCATACATCAGGAAGTTTAATTCGGTGTCCAATTATCGGATGTCGTTTAAGGTTACTGGTGGTGTAGCTATAACCATTTTAGTTGTATCTGCATTGTTAATCATTCTAGCCGACATAAGTTTTGTAATATCAAAGTATTCAAAAAGAAAATAAAAAAAACCCACATTTTTTATTAATTGAATCATTGTAACTCACATGTATATTTTCAAAATTAGAAAAAAAACGTTGGTGTATTTGTTTGTACATGTTCAAACCATTTTTTTTCTTGTTTTCAACACTACATGTTTAACTAAGATAAGAAAAATTGATCCGCTAACAGGCAAACGTTACATCCCTATGTCACATTGCCATAGTTGCAGACAAAATGGAACATTGTTCAGAAGTAGATCAAATGATTTTAATTTCAACACATTACACCTTTTTTTTGACTTATTAAAGTTGATTTTAATCTATTCGACTATGTAGTTATTCCGGCAAAACGTAAGCAAAATCAAAAAATAGGTATTTCACACTTTGTAAAAATTTATATAGTTTGAACAATTAAGAAAGTTGTTTTAGAGTTCAATAAGCTGGTTTACCGACACTCTAAACAATGAAGAAAAAATACCAGTGTGCCCCCTCTCAGCAGTGGTGATTTTGAATAAAGGCTCTCTATCTAATCTAAATATAGAATCGGTACTAGCAAGCACTCTATTTAATTCGCTGCATACATACTTGCTTAAATATTGCTTGGATACAAGATATATATATTTTTTTTATAATTTTATATATATATATATATATATATATATATATATATATATATATATATATATATATATATATATATATATATATATATTTGGTAAGATACGTTTTCGTCTGAAAAGCCCAAAAGATAAAACAAGAAGATAATGTGTAAAAAAACAAAACAACTAAAAGAAAAGTGTTTTTTTCATTCAATGAAAAACGTTCCATGTTACATAATTGTGAATTGAAAAATCTTAAATATTCAATCTTCTTGATGAATTGTAAAAATATTGTTGAGAATATGTTTATTTTGGAAGATACGCCTGCATTGTTTGTATCGCATTCCTTTAAAGATAATGTTAAAATAAAGTTTCTGGCAGAAATATTTTCGTATACATATACCTAGTGATTTATATTTTTTCTTGTTGTTTAATAATATTTTTAACCCCTTCTCTTATCTTCAGCACCCATGGCTGACTTGCTGTTTGTTATAAATGTACTTCAATTCGCATTTTATTGCTCATTGTACGAACAATCGTGGCTTAATAATAATTTCATTTAATCTCTTGAAAAAAAGTTCTTAATGTAATGAAATGAAAGCATTAAACGAGAAAAGTCTTATTGACATTTAGTTTTTGTTGCATAGTTAAGGAATATGATACATCTTGACATGAATTTACTGCATGTTATATATACATATACAAAGTAACTTAAAAATTATCCTGATGCAAAATTGATTGGACGATGGTAAATACTGATGATATTAAATAAAAACTAAAGCTGTCAAGTAGACAAAACTCCAATTATACTCTGTCTCGAGTTTTTGCTTCCACAACTTTTTGTCTGATATTTCGATAATCATCAATACCTTTGTGCTAAAACTACGTTTATCCACTAATTTGAAAAAAGTCAAGATTATCTGTTTTGAAACGCCCCCTCTAAAGCTTCAGGTTTCAGTACACATCTAAAAATTGAAAATCTACGAGAATTTTGCATTGCATCAGCCATTAATAAGCCCGGACGATAACGTTGAAAAATTGCGCGAGGTATCCCGAGTACTTCCGAATGGAGAAAAGATGTAAACATTTCCCATTATAAATCTATGTAAGAAATTTGTTTTTGTTCCTGTGAACTTCTTGAGTGAAAAATGATAATTGTTCAATGAAGATATTTTGGACATATTCTCTTTTATCGATTTCAACTACATTTAGTTCACAGGTATGTAAAATTTATTAAAAATCATCAAAGAGTGATGCAAGCAATAACTTGTTAAGTGGTTCATATCGCAAATAACTGCTTCAAGCAGCATCAGCTGGCAAAGCTTTTACTTTGTTGTAATTCATAAATTATATCTGCATCTACGTTTACAAATATTATTTTAGTGTGTTTGCAAATCTCTAATAGTTCAAATGAGCCCATTTTCTTTCAAAATAAAAAAATAATGTCCAATAATTAGTTTAATAGATCACTTTCAGATAAAAATTACTGATGAAAATTAACGACCTCGTTGATTAAAAGTATAATTATGTAACTCAATGTTCTTTATTTACACTAATTAGCATTTGAGTCACTTGACTTTGTCTGTTTAGAATGAAGTATTTTTTGAGTGGCCTGTTCTCTATTGATTTTGTTTTGTCGAAAATAACATAATGCTCAATTCAAAAGACTTTAAAAAGGGTTAATTATAATGACGATTTGGGAAAAAATCAATAATGACGGAGCCAATCGTAAGAAACAATCGTCAGTAGTTGATCCTTGCTTGAATAATCAGTTTTCTCCAACATTTTATTATTTATTATCATACATTCGCTAGCCCTGGTAGCCTGCTGAAATTAACAGTAAATGTGAACAAACTGTGATTAATTGGCCAAAGGTAGGATTATATGTTAACATTACTTTTTGTTTTCTATTTCTTGGATGTTAACATGACATTACAGACGCAATGTTGTGATTGTATTTTCATTATTTGTACATGTATGTTAAATAGATACAGAAACATACAGTAAAATAATAATAAGTTATATTAAACGAAGGGTGCTATTAAATTGTTAAGGTGTAAAGTTTGTATGATTTGTTTATATCATTTAACTAGTGTTTAATGAAAGTCTTAAAACATTATACTTTTAAAATATAATGTCGTTTACTTAGAAATAATACAACACTAAGTTGGGAAAAACGAAGTTTGTTAAAACATTTTCATAGACATAGTATGCATAAACAGGTAAAGAATATTTTGATTGAAAAATAAATGCACCTTTCAGGTAAGTTTACCTACTTAAATATTTGAATACAATAGGCATTCAACTTTTAGGGGAAATTACGAATTATCATTGTAATATTAACTGACACATTAATGGGTAGGTGCAAAAAAAAAGTTCTATACTCCCCGATAACTTCATTATTTTTTTGGTTTCAGATGAAGCTAGATTTCCGTTACTATGTCATTGCATTGGCAATTGAGGGTAAGGTCAGCACCGTTCCTGAAATAAACATGTTTTCATAGTTGTAGAAATTATTTGTTCAAACTATTAAGTTTGCAATAAAACAAATATTTTGAATACAGAAAGCCTCTTTGAAAACTAAAATACATAAACCTTCATATTTTCTAAGGAACAATAGAAGAACGTAATTTGCAAAACAAAATATGAAACCTACAGAGCACATTAACAGTGCAAGAGAACCAAAAAATGTCAAAATAATGCACTGTCATACTTGATGGTTAACAAAGGCGTTATAAAATTAACTGTAGAAAGGAAATGCAAAGGACTATATATAGTATGGGCTTAAAATGGCCCCCTAAAAGGAATATCATTATTTTACTGTAATTCTTTGTTTTCTTCGTACAGATATATATGTGATGTTTAAACTTAATGTTCATTTTGATTCAAGTGCCCAAAATTTAGAATTACGGCATTGTAAAGACAACCATTTCCCGCCATTTTTGCATTTTAGCATAAAAAAGCTTGCTTTCAAGCAGTTTTTCTTTCAGGAAACATAGAGCGCATGCTTGAACCAAGAAAATATTCTAATCAGAGATGTGTCTAGCCAAGTCTAATAAGTGACAAAAAATTTGTCCTGGTTCAAGCATGCGCTCTATATTTCCCATTCGTAAAAAGATGTGAAAAATGTCAATTTTCGACTAATTTTGATTGAATTATAGAAAACGCGTCACTTCTGATGTCATATACTGCAAGTGAGTGCAAATAAATCAAACAAATATGTGAAAAATATATTTTACATCAACTCTTCTATATTATAACATAACATTTTATTGTACCCGAAACACTTTAAAAAATGGTGAATTATGGGGGCCAAATTTAACTCTTATCATATATAGTTCTTTGGATTCATCAGTCATAAGTCTTTTTTTAACTAACAGTGCAGTTTGTATTTCGAAACTTTTTTTCATTTTTTTTTATCGAAATAAGACTTAGAGCCGTTACAGAAATAAGCCGTACTATATTGTAATAATAAATGTCAATTTGTCAATATTTTTTCTTTGTTGTAATCATGGTGATAAAAAAGTGCCTTGCATTTCTTAAAGTCGTTGTGATAACTTGAACACAAATGCTTCAATGTTAGGCAAATTTCAGGACTTTTGCTAAATAAGGTATTGCACTATTTTGTTATTAATATAAAAACAGTTCACTGGACACCTTTAATTACATGTCTAATATTAATAAATATCATTTCTATTTTACAACACTACATGCAATCATTGATAACACATGCCAGTCATCTATCTAAAATACATATTTGTCACAATCCTCCTTCAAAATGATAAACTGAAATATCTCTATTATATGTAATAATTCTTCTACTTCATAAGATAATTATACTTACGTTTCAGTGTCATTAGTTCGAGGAGGCTACAATTATCTGGGGGACAGAAAAGCTGCAACCAATCCGTATTACAGTGAAATCCTTAGCAGTTGGCGGAACTGTGAACCCCTCTGTGACAACGATGATTTATGCAATGGCTATTCCATTGACACTTCTATCAATGGATGCTATCTCAGTAGTTGCACTAGTTATACAAGTGTCTTGTCGTGCTATTCGTGCAAGTTTGCAAGTAAAAGTCCAATTTATAGCCCAGACGTGTGTTCGGCGACTACAACAACAACAACTACAACGACAACTACAACAACGACCCCGACGACAACAACGACAACGACGCCTAAAACAACAACGACACCTACAACAACGACGCCTACGACAACAACAACATTGACGCCTACAACAACAACGACACCTACAACAATGACGCCTACGACAACAACGACATTGACGCCTACAACAACAACGACACCTACAACAACAACGCCTGCGACAACAACGACATTGACGCCTACAATTAATAGCGTCACGCAGATTGTAATCAACACCACATCATGTATTTGTGTCTGCACGGAAGTAAATCAAACATTGGAAGAGTCAATAGAAAACAGAAGACGGGAACTTATCGTGAACCAACAAGGACTTTCATCAACCACCAGGAAACACACTTCAGCTCCAGATTTTCGTGTGACGTCGAAAGTTATCGGTGGAATGGCTATAATAATTTTAATAGTGTTTGGATTATTTTTCTTTCTTGGGGATATCATTTCTGTATCTCATTTTATTTTTACAAAAATTGTTAACAAAGACACATCTGTTAAACCTTTGTAATGTTTAATTTCATATTCGTGTGTAAGTTAAAAAGAAATAAAATTTCTACAATAAATAATGTGTTGATTGTACTCAGTTTTATATTTGAATATAAATTATATCAATTGATATATTTTAAAACTCTTAAACAAAGTGCAAAGGGAATGAAAATCAATTCGCTTTATGCGTCAATTCATTATTAGTGGGTTTACCATGACCATTTCTTTATGTATATTTTTGCGTTTATTTTCACCCGATATGCATGTACTAAATAGTGGTTTTCACAAAAAAATATCAAACTTAATGTACCTGAATACTAGCAATTTATAAAAAGTACCCAATATATATATATATATATATATATATATATATATATATATATATATATTGTCCAATAAAACTACTCAATAAATGTTGAGAAAAAATGGCTAAGCTCTATCAATTTTAACGTCTAGAGGACTAGAATGATGTACAAATATCAGTACACAATAATCGAAAGACGATATTTTTGAATTGAATTCGTGTTTCAATATATAAATTAACAAATTTTACTATTGAAATGAATTTGTTTTCCTTGCTGTACCGGGCTGTAATGCTATTCCGTACTTGGTGTTACCTAAAGGAAAAGTGCTTTGATCTTAAGTTATATTATAATTGTGTTTTTTTTAATATTGAATAAAAAAAAAGAGGTGAAGAAGGTGAAACATTGTGTTTGGTAAATTAAGTGAAACTTTACAACCTTGGCGATTCCTTTTCTGATATGTTTTGTTCTAATAATAATGCAATTTGTAATGCATTTATTTTATTAAGGCCCATTCAAAAATACGTAACTACCTTTAACATATCTTATTTCTAAGGAGATTAGGGGTTTATGAAAACAGACTAAAACTTTTTATTCAATATTCATCATTCAGTAGTACAAAAAGCATATTTATTTATACATACTCAGTCTCAATAATTGACTTTTAGTTAATAAAACTATGATCTTTCTTTGTGCGATATTTTTTAGCCTAACTTCTTATAAATTAATAAATATTTTAAAAGATCATAGATACCGTGATATAGTTCACGCTTTTGAATTACAATATCTATTGCAAAAACAGTCATCAAGATTAAACACACTATTAAAAAAATGACTTTTAGTCAATAAACATTAATCTTTTAATTTATTTAAACCTTAGATTCTAATAAATAAATTTATTTTTAGAAGTCAGTGTTGCTCTGCTTTGAATTTGTGTTTCGTTTTTTAGATTTTTGAGATGGTTGACAGTTTGTTTTTGTCATTTTTTTTTTCAATAAACGATCATTAATACCATAATATAGTTCACACTTTTGAATCTCAATATCTATTGCAAAAACAGTCACCAAGAATTAACACACTGTTTAAATTTGTTAACCAACTTTCAATTATAAAGAACAGGATCTAAATAACGTTTGATTACAAAACAGCAACAAAAAGGCACTAGCTGTTGTTATAGTTTTTAAAACAGAGAAGTTTGTATTGTGTAAGTTAAATGTTTGAGAAAATGAAAAAGCTAATTTGATAGCACGGCTTAAATAAAAAAAATAGTGAGTAAAATAAAGTGTTTCTATGCCATAAAATTTGAAGCTATGAATAAATTTTTGGAAATTTTAATTAAACGCAGAATAAAACAATTATAATTCATATTTACCAAATTATATTGTCTGATCGATGTCGAAATAGAAATTAAAAATTTTGATCTAATTTTTACAACAGGACCAAATAATGCAAAATATTAAGTATTTGCAACCAGTTTTATTAAACAAAATGCTGAACGCATGTTTGCTTCAATACCATTATCAATATCATATGCAAAATTTAATGAACAATAACATGTATGAAAATAGTTTCCAATTTTCTGCTATTTAATATGACGAAAAACTGTTGATTGTTTCATTTTTACAGCATGAGTGGTGAGGATTGACCCATAAACGTGGCGTCTTAGAAACACAGGAAATAAATGGAGCTGTTAAACTTCTCGTCTCTGTGACTTACACAATTAGTTCTATATACAGAATAGAATATCAATATGATATGAAAGTTTTTAGCAACTGTGAATTGGGGTTTTATCAAATGTATATCCTGATAAACTTTATCGCATACATTTTTCTTAACATTGCAATTTTTTTTTGTAATCATTCTTCATACATGTTAATGTTTCAACAACTCTCTCTCTCCCCATCTCTCTCTCTCTCTCTCTCTCTCTCTCTGTGTTTCTCTCTCTCCGCTGTCCAGAAACAAGAACAAATTAAAGAATTAGTTTGTATATCCTTTTAGGTCTTTTACCGAAAACAGTAAACAGTGACTGTGCAGTTCAATTGATTGTATCAATAAGAATAAGCAAACTAAGAATACTCATATCGAAGTAAGTCGATCAAGTTGAAACCCTGTATAATCTACTTTAGGTAATCCAGACTACTTTTTTTCATATTTTATTTACTTTAAAGCTAATAAAGCGACATAAAGAGTTTGAATGGTGTTTGTAAAACAAACAAACAAACTTTTTTTACGTAGATGTTTCTGCAATAAACACCTTGGTATAAATATAAAAGGATAATGAATAGAGATCGACACGCCAAATAACCGAGTTATTGGCCATAAAATTATCGACCTTTAAAAAAAAATTAAGACCGTCTGTTATCTAAATGAGGTTTACTTGTATAATTGTATTACACTCAAACGTCACAGCTACTTATAGCAAAGCACGTCAGTATATACAACACTCGGCATAATAATAACAAAAGTGTTGTGTTGTGCTTGTACTATGCCTAAATAGTAGTCAGGGTTTGATACATAGTGCACTCTCCTCCGGCTCGTGCACCATGTATCAAACCCTGACTACTATTTAGGCATAGTACATGCACAACACAACACTATTATATATTAGGAGACTTCAACACAAAGATTTTGTAAAAAGTTGCAAGCTTTTAAGTGTCTGGAAAAGTGCATTTAATCCATACGTTAATAAGTCAACATCGATAAATGCAAACATTATTCGTACACGGATTTTTTAAAAAACAAATCAATTTTTTTTTTAATTTGAAGTCTATCGATTCAAAAACAAATATTGATAAAAATAATATTCTCTATACAATTTGAGCTATGAATACGGAAAGGAAATCAATATAATGTTATTGAAAATAGAAATCATGTTCATTCATAGTGGTAAAATATTTCTTTGGCGATATATTGATAAAAAAAATGAAAGAAGTCATTTATTAACCGGGTTTTCCATCTGAAAAATCCGATTTTAAAATGGTGAAAATGGCGGGCGGGCGGCTGCCAAAACGGTACCATCATTGTATGGATAACTCCTCCTACAGTTTTCAAAGAAGTAAGTTGTTCTTATGCAGATCAATTGTACATATATCAAAGGTGTGCATGTTGCTAGGATTTTGATTTCCGATAATTTATCGACAAAATACCAGCTTTTGAACTTATTCATTTTTGGGCAAAATATTGTATATAGGGTACCTCATTGTACGGATAACTTCTCCTACAGTTCTCAAGATAGGAAGTTGTTCTTTTGCAGATCAAATATACATATATCAGAGGTGTGCATATTGCTAGGATTTTGATTTCCGATAATTTATCGAAAAAATACCAGCTTTTGAACTCATTCACATTTTTGGGCAAAATATTGCATGTAGGGTACCCTCATTGTACGGATAACTCCTCCTACAGTTCTCAAGATAGGGAGTTGTTCTTTTGCAGATCAATTGTACATATATCAGAAGTGTGCATATTGCTAGGATTTTGATTTCTGATTATTTACAAAAATAATACTAGCTTTTGAACTTAGTCATTTTTTTGGCGAAATGTTGCATATATGGTACTCCATTTCATTGGATGCGGGTTGACATGGATTATGGATACAGTTCACAAAAAAGAAAACCCGGTTTGGTGTCACATTGACAGTTTTTTATACTTGTTGATACACTCTTTTAAGTTTAATACGGACTTTTATATGACCCTATTAAGCCACGATCAGTGCCTAGAATTGAATGCAAGGTCAATTTTCAGTACATTTGCTAGAAATCTTCGATTTGTATATCAATTTCAATAACATAAGACGACTTCTATAGAAACCAAGTACTTTAGCATAGACAACAAAACAGAAATAACTTTTGAAAGCAAGATTTTTTAAAACTTTTGGATTGTTTGTACTTTGATACACACAATGCATACAACTACATAAACGCAACTGCGTTCTGTTTCAGGAACGACATATGTTTTAGTTTTCAAATCCTTTTAGAATAAACCCGTTATCTTTCTAATTAAAAGAAAGGATTTAATATATTGTTTAAAGTGCATTTATTAAACATATACCAAATTTGCTGGGGATTAAACAAATTATTTTGACGACAGTTCAGATATGATGAAATCACCTGATAAGTGTATAATTCAATAGGCTGTTCTCTATTGATTTTTATAACACTCAACATGATGCTGAATTCAACAAAATAAAATAGAAAGAATTATGATGAAGATTTGATTAAAAAAAATCAATACTGATTGAGCAAATATCATCACAGTTGTAAGGAACGTTTGACGGCGCAAGGTCAGTTAATCATTATTTAATATCCGTCCCCTACTAATATTTATAATGCTACGGCCTCGATCTCTCTATTTCTAAACATGATTTAAACTGATTGATTGTCCGAAGGTTTGCTTCTATGTTAAATGTATTTCCAATTAAAACAATTTTTCAATCGTCCACAAATTTTTTCAAATAAAATTGATGTAGATTTC
The DNA here is from genome assembly GCF_025612915.1 of Magallana angulata. NCBI lineage: Eukaryota > Metazoa > Mollusca > Bivalvia > Ostreida > Ostreidae > Magallana > Magallana angulata. The sequence continues at coordinate 26,509,273 of NC_069112.1, forward strand.
GTGTAGTGAATGTGTTGTGTGGCTAAAGATTATAATTTTTACAGAAAATGATTGAGGTTTAGCAAAAGGGGTGGCAAAACATGTGATAAAAAGAATCTATTCATTAAATTCATAAAACGTGTATACATTTTTGACTTCAACGGTTTTCATATACGGCAATAGTATGCAGAAATAATTTTGAAATACATTTTAATTTACACATGTTCATACAATAGAGAGGATGAGATGTGAAACATGTAATGGTAAGCGTGCATGTGTTATAATTACACGTTGTCCTACACTTTTTTTTTACTTTATCAGTTAAAATTCCATTACTTTTCTGGTGAAAACGTGAATTTCAACGCAGTTTTGTAACATTATTTTACTAAATAAACTCAAAATGAATGGGGGAATTTTTTATCAATGTGCTTAAGAAATAAAGAGCAATGTTTAATAGTTCACCGGAATATCAAGTTGGTTGGTCACGTGATCAAATCCTGTGAAGCCCGAATTTGATCACGTACCAACCGATTTTATATCCCGGTGAACTTTTTAATATTGCTGTTTATTACTTATATTTACGTTTGAGAACGACAAATCGTTCAGAACTGTTATAATTAACGAGATTTTGTGTTTACAATAACACAAGCGACAAGCGATAATCGCGTGCTATGAATATTGTGACGTCACGAAAAAGTTCATACAGAATTGAACCTTTTCGCGTTTCAATCGGTTCATATAAGGAAATGTATTTGGAAATGTAAATATTTTTAAATGTAGTTAAAAAATCTATTTAATGTATCCAAAAAGTATATTAACTCTTTAATTAGATTACTTTTGTTGCAAAAGTTACATGTTTCTTTTGCACGTTTAAATGGCAATTTACAAGTTTATAGAACGCATGTAAACATTGTCTTAACAAAAACGTATGAAGAAATGCGCGACAAATTTAATCGATACCCCAAGTACAATTGCGCTTCTGTAAACGTCTGAAAGATCTACCTCTTCAACATGTGAAAATATTACATGTAAATACAATTTCTACATACTTAAAACTATAACTGAAATCTTGATTTCAAATTCATATGTTATGTGCCAAAAAACCCAGTTTCTTACTCTCTGATAACTTCGTTGTTTTATGTGCTTTGTTGTTTCAGATGTTTTCAAGTTTTCCATTATGTGTGCTTGCATTGACAATCGAGAGTAAGTTATACAACAGCCTTGAAATGAACTTTTTTAAGTGATGATAATTGTTTTTAAATGGCAATCATTACATTAAATTCTTGTCACATTTCTACCTTAAAAAAAATATGACAAATTAAAATATGATATAATTCATTAATCAAAAACAAAAACTACAGTATTGTATTTATAAATGAAGAAGTTATTCATACGTTTTAGTATCATTTGTGCGAGAAGCTATCTAGATTTTACATAATACACTGTAACTATAAAGAAGCAACCGATTTATGACATAATTCATTATTAGAAAACACCTAAAGTATTGTTACTATTAATGAAGAAGTTGTTCTTACGTTTCAGTATCATTTGTACAAGGCGCTAGCTACGTTTTACATAATAACTACAAAGCAGCAACCAATCCATACAGCACTAGAGTGGAGGCAATAGCTTCTGTAAATCACAGTGTGACAGTGATAATCTATGTAATGGATATTCCATTGACCTTTCTAAAAATGGCTGCTATCTCAGTAGTTGTGCTAGTTATACCGATGTCCCACAATGCTCTTCGTGCTATTTTGCAAGTAAAAGCCCTATAACTAGCCCAGACGTATGTATGCCGCCTTCAACAGCAACATCTACAACAACGACGACTACGACACCAACGACGCCCAAGACAACACAGGCGCCTACAACAAAGACAACTTTAACCACAACCATGACGCCTACAGAAACAACGCCAACAACAAATCCTTCGACCACAACGGCAGTTTTGACTATGACAAGGCCTATGACAAGGCCTATGACAACAACAACGCCTTTGATAAAAATGACGCCTACGACAACAACATTGCCAACGACAATACCGACAAATATTAGAACTATGACGTCTACTTCAACTAATGACGTCACACAGATTGTAATGAACACCACATCATGTGTTTGCATCTGCAGGGAGGTAAACCAAACGGTGGAAGAAAGAACAGAAAACAGAAGAAGGGAATTAATCGTTAACAACCAAAGGCTTACATCAACTACCAGGAAACACACTTCCGCCCCAGATAGTCGTCGAAAGTGATAGCTGCTGTGGTGGCTATTATTGGTTTGGTGGTGTACGGATCGGTTTTCTTTCTTGGAGATATCATTTCTGTATTTAAATTTATTTTACAGAAAAAAGTAAACAAAAACACATTTGTTGAACTTGTATAATATTTTTTTTTTCGAATCAAATATGATTTTAATGAAACAATTATCTGAAATTTTGAGTCGATTTCGCTGATCTATGCCAATTGTTGAATAAAAAAAACCTCTGTCAGTGTCAACGTTGACATGGCCCACTTAAAATTCGAGATTTGAAATTCAACATTTAAAAAATAAGAAATGTTTGAGATTTGTGAGTCAAAATTCATGATTGTTATCAAACTATTTTTGAATACCTTTATCACAGTGACACCAAACTATAATGATCATTCGTAAATGATGTTACGCACAGAAAAAATGCGTTTTTCTTTTGTTATATTACCTTCTGTATTATTTCATACAAAATAAATGAATAAATCAATAACGTGGCTTGGCGAACTTAGGTAAAACTTCTCGTCCTGTTCAATTCTGATACTTTTAACCCGGATGTATTTTTTCCTTCATACTTATAAACCCGATTGTGTAAACATGTTGTTAGTTAGTTTTTTTTTTTTCAGAGAGATTAGTTTTTTAAAATCTATTTTAATCCAAATACATAAATCATCAGGTGGGTGTCGGCAATGAATCTAATAACAATAAGCTAATATTTGAGGTTTTATCAGATCAATCTGAGTTAATTTTATACTGAGTTATTTTTAGCCTTTTTGTTTACCTTTTCTTAATTTTTTTATCATTTGTTTACCTCTTTACTCGTGCAAACGGTTAATTTTGCCTTCTATTGTATTTAACAAAACATAGTTTATAATTGATATTCGTTCTTCTTGAGGAAGAAGTCTTCTCGTTATCAAACATACTTCTTATAATAAGAAATTCATGAAATTTTGACACAGTCAAACAAATCATATTACCAAATGATTCTATCAGTTTAATTAAATTTGACCATCCTGTTTTCGCATAAAGGTCAGGTCAAGGTCACTACCTTTTTCTTCAAAGTAAAGGATGATAAAAATACGTGTGGCTCTTTGTAGTTCTGTAGACATTTGTTTAAGATTTGAGGATTCTATTCTTCAATGAAATGATAGAATATCAGAATGTCTAGCTTATACTACTCATTTGGAATAAATATTTATACTAAAATTGATATAGCTTAGCCCGCATTTCCTCTAATGTTCTTAAATTTCGAAGAAATTTTGGAGCTTTTAATGCTTCTAATAATAAAATATTTCTGATTTGTATGTATTATAAAGACTTTAAAGATTAATTTAAAGATATGAATTGATAGCAAGGCTAATATATTAGCCATTTAATAAGAGAGAAAACCCGATTTTCGTGATTTTTTTTCACAAAAATCAATGTATAGAATGGGCGCGTAAAAAGCCTATAAAAATGAAAATTGATAGACAAATCATATTTTAAAAACATATTCTGAAACCCAAGTATCATATCATTATTTCACATTAGTAAATAAATCCAACATTACTGTTATTGTTTTTTAAAATGCTTAAACAGACTCATTAATCTGCAGTAATTCTGAATTGCGAAACGTGTAATACTTTCTACGGCAATATTTATGCCAAGTTGTGTGATAGTAAAAAAAAATATACTTTTTTAATTTCCTTTCATCTCATCTTGATTTAATGAACAGTAAATCAAATTAACGTTTGACAAGTCAAAAACCAGAAATGACACCTTCATAAATACAGTCATTAAAAAGGTGTTTTAAATTCGTCCTGACAACGAAAGCAGGCGAATGGTATAAAACGGGTGGCAAAAGTCCCTTGTTTGCACATGTACATGGTATTCAATGAATTTTCAAAAATTCTAAATCTAAATATTCATCATTTGAAGAACATTTCTTACTAGAAGAGTCTAGCTTTTGGCATTGTTTTTCAAAGTTAAACAGTTTGTTTTATATAAATTCAATGTTCGAGTTGATACAAACTGATATTATTCGATTGATGTTATTGTTCGTTATACATCTCTCTCTCTCTCTCTCTCTCTCTCTCTCTCTCTCTCTCTTATTGTGTTTAGAAACAAAATTATAAAATGAATTTGATAATAGTAATAAACAAATATTGCTTAAAGGTCAAACACCGAACATAGTAAAACATTGCCATTGAGTTAATTGTGTTAATGAGCAATATACCTACCGAAAGTAAATAATAAAAAATATAACTGAGCCAATCGACCAAGATTTAAACAATTAATCGTCTACGTTATGTCAACCAACCACCATCTCGGTGTTCGAAAAAAAACACATTAATAAAACAAATCAATATAACGTTTGTATGTAGTCCACAATTAATGTTTGGAGATATACAGAAAAATGTCAAGTAGACAACACACTAATTAGCCAAACTGTATACTACTAAAGGGTCTAATTTACTAATTAAAGAATATTTGCCACATTTATGATGTTGACTTTCTATTTGTTATTCATTATCATAATTATTTCAATAAACCTCAAAACAGTGAGCCTAATTACCCCCCCCCCCCACACACACACACTAATCCTTACACTAGTCAGGGTTTGATAGGTTGATAGGAGGTCATCTTCACACGACCTTTACTTCTGGCTAATCAAGGAAAGGCTTTCACGCCTTAGGAAATCTATAAATAATTTCACAAGATGTTTTCTACCTACAAATATTTAGTATAAAAAGGTAACGTATGTTTTTACTTTACCTTTATAGCATTCTGATGCAAAGTTACATTATTTAACCTTTACGTTTGCTCATTTAAAGAACCGGAGTTATCTATTTTTCAATACATTCAATAATTATTTGTCGGTTTGTTATCAACATTGTTGTTATAATTGTCCCATTATTTTGGTTAAAATATTACAGAAAGTTGATCTACGTATTTGCAACATTTTAAAACTTACATAAAAATAGTTCATGAATTATTAACGATATTTAATTGGTGAATTCTTTTTTAAAGTGTTTCTTTTAGAACAACTATCGTGTTTAAAAGCGATCTAAACAATACACAATGTAGATGGAAGCATACGGTTATCATATGCCAAAAAGTGACAATCAGTTATAATCCAAAACTATCATGTGTTTATAGAAAAAAAAAACATACTTTTTATTTGTATTAGTACTCGAAGATAAACTGATGATACTGATACGATCATTTAAAAAAAAAAGTTGTAAACAAAGGTCTTACACGTGTCAATAACCTCTGTTATAAACAGGTATAATTTATCTACATGTAACTGCAACGTATGTTTGAAACCATCTATTAATAAAACCACGAAAGCAGTGAGCATCTGTGGTCAGCTAATGTTGAAGGAAACCAAGCATTATATATAAAGATACACTTAACTACACTATATGATTGAATGAATTGCATAGTTCCTTAGTACAGGAAAATTGGAGCACTTTAAATGGTGTCGATATATCTTTGCAAATCAAAAAAATAATCTCTTAATATGTACATATCCATTTCCAAACGATTGGATAATTGGGATCTACCTGTGTAGCAGTATATTTGCAAATGCACACACAGAGAGAAGTGTGAAGAAATTTTAACCCGTGTAATGCCATTCATTGTAATTATTAACAGCAACAAAAAGCTCGTCACCTAGAGATCTATGGTTCTATAAAGACGAACAACCAAACTCTATGGGATGATTAACCTATATTTGTACAAGTCATGTGTTTGAACATTTTGCATCTTATGAGTCGTACAATTGGCAAATATACAAAAATAAAACCTTGCTTTATCATTTAATTGAGCTTTTTCGTTTCCGGTCCCGAGACATAGAACTTGTCTTTTCGAAATCTCAAAAAACGATACTGACATAAACAGCCAAACTTATGTGGATGATTGACCCATGTATGTGCATGTATTTATGATTTTGTTGTATGTGCCGTTACTTCTGTTCGCAAAGGAAGTACTAATAACTTTTTTCTAAATAATCTTTCTTTCAGGAAGCATAGGCGTAAAAAAAATTAAGTGATAATATTGTTATTTCTCTCTCTCTTTCTCTCTCTCTCTCTCTCTCTCTCTCTCTCTCTCTCTCTCTCTCTCTCTCTCTCTCTCTCTCTCTCTCTCTCTCTCTCTCTCTCTCTCTCTTTCTCTGCTTAAAAGAATAACACCAAAAGTCAACCCAGTGAATCAGCAATTCTTTCAATTCTATTTTTGAGAAATTGGCAGTCTAAAAGTAATCAATAAAACCATGAATCGGAGTCAATCGACCAAGTTTTAAACGGTGCTTGGTCTACATTAAACTGTTTTACATATTGTGAACTACGCATCGTTAAAAATTAAGATTGCAAAAACGTTTAAATCTAGGTGGACTTGTTTTAAGACCCCATTGTGGTTATTGCACGCGCTAAACGTTTGACGGTTGCAATATTGTAAACGTAAAACCATCATGATAATAATGATTCTGAACAATTTGTCTTTTTTCTGACGTAAATATAGGAAATAAACAGCAATATTAACAAGTTTTAAATTGATCTTCATTTTTTTTTATTATAATCTCACATGCTTTTCTGAGTTTAAATTTGAAATTAATATTCATTTTGGTTGTAAACGTCATCAAAATAAAATGGTGATTTGAGAGTAAAAGATGTGAATGAAGTAGTTTCTAACCTAGTCGTCAATGATGTGTTCGTAGTAAATCTTGTTATTTTAAATACAAAAGTAAGTCTTAATGATAATCTGGGCTTACTTTACGTTTTTAAAAAATAATTCTTAATTGTCTTTCTTTTTAATTTCCTATTATTTTTTTTAAACGGAACTAAAATAGTTCATATTCTAAAGACATTTTTTTCCATTAAGCAAATACTGTCGTACATAAGTCCTATAAAAACTATTTCTATATACATTTTGTATATTAGTTTTGACAAAAAAAGTCATCCAAAGTGAATTGTAACATCCAAAACAATTTACATTCGGAGTATATTTCTCTTTCTATTTTGCATTTGGAATCGTTTGGAATTGCGACGTTTAATATTTTTTTATGAATACGCGTAGCCTGTTTGAATATTGTAAGATTATACGAAAGGTTTAAATTTACGTCATCAATTTGATTTGTTATTATGAAGATATATTTACATCTACCAGGTATTATTCCCTCCATTGCTATGGAAACTTATAGTTAATTCATAGCTCTATAGACACAACCAGATTGAAATCGACAACCCCGTTTATCGATTGGTCGAAATCTACAACGGCTGAAACTGACAAACAGATATCAACACACCCTGCTTATCGATTGGTCCACACCTACAGCTACCTATGAAAAAGCACGGACTGCACGAAATAATCATGATGGTGTCAGACTCAAAGTCTCACAGGATACAATTCTTTTAGCTAACTTACTTAAGTACATAAACTGTAAGTTAGTGAATATTAATTAGTACTTTTCATTATCAATTTATCAATTAGCGCTCACTGGGTGTTCACTATGCGTTCACTTGCGCTATCCGCTCCGCTCCCTTCGTGCCCACCGTTCACAAATCGCTTACCGTGCATTCACTGTTCGTTCCGTGTGCATTCATATTGCGCTTAGCGTTCATTCAGCTTTTTACTTATCGTTCAGTCCGTTTTCATTTATATTCATTTAGAACTCCAAAGTAAAAGGATCGGTGTTTGCGAGTCACAGCAAAATGAGAAAAAAACGCATGAGTAAAGGTTGAATGAAACTTATACATCAACAACATCATTTTAATCAAAATGTAATCTTCATTATTGAATGTACACATTCTTGAGCAAGTCCGTAGTAACAAAAAAGTGTTGATGTCAAACCAAAAAATGTGCCGTTGCCTGAAAATAAAATGAACAGATCAAATTAAGAAATGTAAGTTTACTATTAATGCTTATGAATTTATAGATAAACAAAAAAATCCAAATGATTTATCAATTAATACTATGTTTTTAATCATTTATAAAGTAATCATAATTTCATAAATCATGTTTTTTTTTTACATTTATCTCCGAACGAATCAGCCAATTACTTGTAAACTTACTTACAAGTAATTGTCATATTGTATAGGGAAATGATTTAAATGTTTGCTTAAACAATAAAAGTTCTATATCTGCTTTATTCGTTATATCAGATATACAATATATCTTATGAAAACAGAAGTATAATGCAACTACGAAATTGTATACACTCCGCGTACAATTTAATATTTCCGATGGACAGTTACTTTGTTTTAAAGACATTCGGTTTTATGTACAGTGTATTGATTAGAAATTCTCATTATTACATTATTCGATGACTCGTTTATAAAATTATCATCGTCTTCATTTCTGTCTTTTTTTTTTACTCTTATCCCTACATGTAAATATAAATGTTATGTTATAGAAAAGGATAGGATAGACATTTTTTGCAGAACAGGATGCAGTATACGGTAGTTTATTTGTTATTTTTTTTTCCTGATTGCCGACGAAATACAATGTAATGATAACTCCCGAGGCACTTCAAATAAATCGTTCATCTTGCGTTCACAAAGCGTTCACATAGCGTTCGCCGTGCGATCACTATTTAATTTGCGCTCCGTTTGCGCTATGCAATCTCTAAATATTCCCCGTTTATAAGCGCTCACTAAATTCAGCTTGCAGTCATCGTTTGTTCAGAATACGCTCAACATTCGCTCAGCATGCGCTCATCGTTTACTTACCGTTCAAGTGGTAAAGTAGAACGTTCCAGAGACGAAAATATGGTTATTTCATGTCTGTTTCCTATCAATGAGTAAAAGCATATATAATGACTCTAGCGACGATACACAAATACCTTATACAAAAAACAACAAAATGAGTGAACATAATCTATAAGCCATAAATATTTTCTTTTCTGGATGTCAACAGACTTATGACACACTTAGATTGTGAAGACAAAATTGCGGCATGAAAGTTTGCAGTCCTGGTGTGTTATATAACCGACAACATCTTGAAATATGCATTTAGTGCTTAAACTAAGAGTAAATTTGAATATGAAAAATAATCAAAAAACTTATTCTTGTGCTTTCGAACTTTTGATCAAAATTTTGTGTATTTTAGCATTTATGTATTTATTTCTAATCTAGCTTGTTTATTTTTACTTTATGATTAAAGATACTGAAATCTTTTTACTCAAAATATAACAAATCACAAATAAACCCCAATAAAACTATTTTCTAAAACGATTTAAAAACTTTCTTATAATCGGCATTGAAGGGTTGACTAATAAAAACCTTATTTTTTTTAGGAATTTATGTTGAATAGCGCTTTATGATCTTATAAAGCCCTCAATAAGTTTAAACTTAAATTAACATTTTGTTTGTTTAGGGCATTTAAAGCCACTTATCAAACGAACATTATTATCAGGGCTTTAGCGGTGTGTTTGCTAATTAACAATAATTAGAAAAAAAGTGACACGTAGGAAAAAAAATCAATTAAGATGCATCTTATCCTATTTAAGCCTTCTCGAACGGACAATGTGGTTATATGAATTACAATTTGTGTAACTGTGTGCTTAACTTTTTTTTTACAATTAGGTATACGGTATACGGTTCTCACCAGGATACTGATATTAATACTAGGAAATTATACCTCGATAAATCGTTTTACGGTATGTAATATTTTTGTAAAACGTATTTCATATGATCATTAGATCTCAAATGAAACTTAAATCAAAGGTTACTATCTATAAAAAACTTAAATAACCATATTAAAACACGATAAGGGCAGTAACGTTTTTAATGAAGAAGCTAATGGGTTATGTTATTAAATTTTTGAAGATGTCTCCCTATATCTATTAAAAAAGTTTTCTTTTTCTTTTACCACCATAAACCATAGAGAAATTAAAACTCACTTAAATAGCAGATATTCAAGTTGCAATAACCTTCGACATTAAAGTCATATTGTACGTCTGGTGTAGATGCTCCCATCCATAGCTGTTTTAAGTCTCTATGATGGATAGTGAAAAAGGTCGAGGTAAATTAATGAAAATTCAAATAATTTTAGGCGCAATATCTGTTTGATAGCACTTCTATATAAAGAAAATAAAATGGATAGATTTTATTTCTTTTTTCTATCCATTTTATTTTCTTAATTTAACTCCTATTAGTTTTTACACTTTTGTGTATGTTTATGTGGTCATTTACAGAGCCTGTCTCCCCTACAAACCTTCATTACGAATTATCTTACTAGTACAACTTAATTAATAGCAATCCAAATATGCAAAATAATTAGTTTGCGTTATCTTTCAGCACTTCTAAAGAGACCGCCTGCTGTGTCGGACGAGATTTTTCTCTCTCGGGCTTATGATATTAAATACAAAGTTGTAGTTGCCACGTTTCGATCCGGTATATATTATTTAGTTTTTTGTTAAGTGCTAGTTTAGTACATGTTATTCTTTCACATATAGTTTTTATTTTGTTGTCTTAAAGAAGGGAGGGTTGTCCCGAAAATTTGACAATAATTTACTTTAATGTTTGTGTCGTTGGTTATATATATATATATATATATATATATATATATATATATATATATATATATATATATATATATATATATATATATATATATATATATATAGTAAGTCTAAAATTCATAGTATACTATGGTAACTTCTTTATTCAATGTTTTGTTGTTTCAGATGCATTCAAGGTTTTCATACGTTTTCCTTGTATGGACAATAGAGGGTAAGTTAAATAAAAAAAAAAAAACAAATTTAGTTCTACCAATCCTTTTTGATGATATTGCATTCACATAATTAAGATATTGTTAAGAAATGACATCGTCGGAAACTGAAGACAAGTCTCCAATTTGCTTCATGATCAGTTTTCTTCTTTTCTCATTTATCAATGCGCTAACATTTTTTTTCTATTATTGGGAGGGTATTTTTTTAATGTGTGTGTAATTAGAATAACTGTTAGCCATATTATTTGTTTCCAAACGTTTATAATAACCAGAATTAAAATTGTTTTAATTACCGTATGTGAATCTTATTTCACATATCGAAACAAGTTAAACAATGTCAAAATAAAACTTGAAGTCAACCTCATTGGATGACAAGAACGACACGTTTATACATTGATATAACTTATATAAGAAACAATTTTCACATTGTTACAGTGTCATTTGTACGAGGAGCTACCTACATTTTACATTTTAACTACAAAGCAGCAACGAATCCGTACAGCACCTTAAGTGGGAGCAATAGTTTTTGTAAATCACAGTGTGACAGTGATAATTCATGTAACGGATATTCCATTGATACTTCTAACAATGGATGCTTTCTCAGTGGCTGCACTAGCTATACCAATGTCCCATCATGCTCAACTTGCTATTTTGCAAGCAAAAGTCCAATTACTGGCCCCGACTTGTGTCCGGCGACAACAACAACAACATCAACAACGACAACAGCGACACCTACAACAACGACAACAACGACATTGACGCCTACAACTAATGACGTCACGCATATTGTAATCAACACCACGTCATGTATATGTATTTGCACAGAAGTAAACCAAACTTTAGAAGAGTCAATAGAAAACAGAAGACGGGAACTAACCGTGAACCAACAAGGACTTTCGTCAACCACCAGGAAGCACACTTCAGCTCCAGATATTCGTGTGACGTCAAAAGTGATTGGTACAGTGGCTACAATATTCTTAATAGTGTTTGGTTTATTTCTCCTGATTGGAGATATCATTTCTGTTTCTCGTTTTATTTTCACAAAAATTGCAAAAAAAATTTAAACAAAAGCACATCTGTTAAACCTTAATAATTGTCTTTTACTTTCACGTTCAGATGTATGTTTTAATAAAAGTTAATTTCTACAATAAATAACGTGTTGATGGTATTCGGTTGTATGTTCAATTAATTGCTTTTACAAATGATAGTTAAACACGCTTATATCAAAATGCAAGGAACAGGTAATGTTCATTCGTTATAGGCGTAACTCGTTTTATTCTTCTTCACTGTTAGCTTGTTCGCACTAACCATATTTTTATTGCTTATTTCTGTGATCATCCGCGTTGATGACAACATTTTTCATTCGCATCTGAGATTCAGTATTTAAACTAACAAATCAAAGTACTGATATGATTATCTTTATAACGGTGACTGAGCTGTAAAGATCATCCGTACTTTGTTTTACCTAAAGTAAAAATGTTTTGATTTAACTTTTAACTGATTTTTTTAAATACAGAATAAGAATAGATAAATTAGTTAAAGCTTTGCATGTTTACCATATAAGTGCAATTGTACACCCTAAGCGATTTATATAGCTCACACATGACGATTTAAAAACAAAAACAAAAACAGAAAAAAAGGTCACTTAGTTTTAACATACTGTTTTTTTTTCTTAATCAACGTTACATTATAAAGAATAATTCTTTAAGATAAAGGATTGCATATACATAAAATCCAAATAACTTTTGAAAAAAAACAGCAGCCAAAAAAACCCACTCGATGTTGGTTAAAAAAATGTGACTTTGTTTTCTGTAAGTAAAAAGTTGGAGATAATGAAAAGGCCGATTTGATAGCATGGCTAAAATAAAGAATATTGAGCAGAATAAGGTGTTTTATGCCCCATGTTATGAATAAAGCTTTAGAAATTTTAATCAAACAAAGGATTAAACAATTACTATTCAATACGATGTCAAAATAGCAATAAAAATATATTGATGATGATCTTGTATTTACAAGAGAACCAATTAAACAAAAATATTGGGTTCATTGGTAATAAAATAATATGCAAAATTATATGAATACTAACACATGTGAAAATGGTTTTGAAAAAAAACCATGCTTCCTATATTTTCTGCTATTGCTATTTGCTAAAGAAAACTTGTTGATTTTTCATGTTTTTGTGTAATGGCGGGAATAAGCCAATGTTCGTAGCATGAAGGAGACACAGAAAATTAATGACGCTGTCAAATATCTGGCTTCTGTGACTTATACAGTTAGTTTTATATACATTTAGAATCTCAGTATGATATGAAGTTTATTAGAATTTGTAAAAACCGGGGGCAGATATTGGATTTATCAAATTTATAGCCCGATAAACTTTATTGCATACGTTTTTCTTAACATTGATTTTTTTTATATGTATTCGTTCTCTATATATGTTTCAATAACTCTCTCTCTCTCTCTCTCTCTCATTGGAGTCAATCAACCACGTTTTACAGGATGTATGGTCTAAACTTTAAAGTAAGTCACCTGGGCACCCTACCTTTACCCTACCTATATTTGAAAGTGGACTTTCTATGAATTTTATCCTAAAATTAAAACAAATAAATCAATATTTTGTTTTAATACGATATCTATGCAAAAATACATGTATATAAACTCTTTTTATCAAGGTGAATTTTGTGCTTAAAATCTGGAGATATAAACAAATTGGTTAAAAATTAAGTAGAAGAACACAGCAAATAATCGAACTGCTTGCTCTACAAATGATGGTTGGAATTTTAAAAAAATGCCTTTCAGTTTATTTTGCATCTTATGTAACACAAATATTTAAAAATTTGTGTTTTATCTTCCGTTTTCAAGCCCACATGCAATTATTTGATAGATGTAAATTCCTAAACTAATTTGAATTAATAAAAGATTTTAATAATATACATAAGTATTTACTAGATCGAAGAAAACACTGAAATCTCTTCTTAAATCTGCAAGTTCCTTAAATGAACTTATGACCAACAGCGAAAATTTTAATTTATTTCTGATAAGAGAACCAAATTGATAAATGCATGCTTCCATTGATAAATGTTATTTAATCAGATATGCATTTTGGAAATCTAATACTTGTACTTAGAAACGCTTGTGCTACTGCTTTTCATAAACGTCGCGATATTTTTGTTCATTAAATGATGTTAGTTTTAAAAAGCCAAACACTTATGAAAGCAAATATTGCGTACTTCAGTCATATAATAAGGCATTCCAAATTTCAAATATGACTTGTAGATTTGCTTTGAAAAAGTAAAGAATATTCAAAAGTGAATTATTACATACGGAAATAGTTACATTCAAAGTGTATATACCCATATGTTTGTATTTGAAATCTGCGACGTTCAATTTCCTAGGATAACACGTAGCCTATTGGTTGAGCATGAGCATAAATACACCTATCAGCACGTGTTTCGAATATTGTAAAATTAAATGAATGTTCGATTAAAATTTACATAATCAATTCGAAACGTACTTATAATAAATATTCGTTAAATCATATATATTTGTTTATAAAAAAAATATTCGCTGCAAAGTTTCATTATTGACTGCACCATATTTTAGTTGCAAAAGTGATCTTAATCTAATGTTAATATGGCTATTTAATTTATATTTCTTATCCTTGACTTAAAGCATATATACATTGTAATGGGTTTAGGGACAATACAAAATACTTCATACAAAAAAAAAACACAAAAAAGAAAACAAAACACAAACTGCAAGTAGATATAAGCCATAAAAGGAAGAAGACTCTATTGAAGTATGCTAGAATACTGTAAAATAGTCATGTGTTAAACAGCAACGGTACGTGGATCAATGTGATACACTGAATGCGTTTTTAGATGTCGTTGGCACTATAACACACCAATGCTGTGCAGACAAAATTGCGGTATGATAATCTGTCTGCACATCCTTGGTGTGTTGTGATACCGTCGACATCAACAAATGACCATCCAGTGCTTAAAAAAAGCTAAGTTAAAAACAAATATGATAAAACAACTCCTCTTCTTGCTTTTCAAATGTTAATTGAAAAGTTGTTTATTTAAGCATTTTATTTATACATTTCTGAACTAGTATGTTTTTTTTAACGCTAAAAGTACATATAATTTCGATTTTTTTACTCAAAAGATAAAACACTGAGAAAAAAACTGTTTGTTCCATTACCATTTGAAAACAATCTTATATTCGGCATTAAAGTGATGGCTATTTGTTAGGAGTACATTCTGTATAGCGTTTTTGTAATCTAATAAAACACTCTCTAAGTCTAAGTTTTTTTATTAATAATACTTTAAAGAATTGATATGTAAGAGAAGAAAATTCAATAAAAATGCACCTAATTCTATTTAAGCCTTCTCAAACGAACAATGTGGTTCTACGAATAACAGTCTATGCAACTGTATGGTTAACTGTTTTACAATCAAATATACTGTTCTTGGGACGACATTTTCATCTTACCGGAATAGTTATACGGATACCGGGAAATTTACTTTAATAAATAATTATACAGTAAGTAACTTTTTAAAAAAATCTTGTTCCATATTTTTTTGAGGATGAAAATGAAACTTGTATCAAAAGTTGCTATATATTAAACTCTAATTACTTCAATAAAATACGATAAGGGCGCTAAATAAATCATGGAAGGAATTACTATAAAATGTCTAAATATGTCATTTTTATATCTATTTGAAAGTTTTCCTTTTGTCACCCTAAAAAGAAACTTCAGAACTCACTTAAATAACAAATTTTCAAATCCGAATGACTTTGACATTTAAGTGATTTTGTACGTAAGGGGTAGATGCTCCCATCCAAACTATTCTGGTCTTAATTATGATAGATCATTTTTTTAAAAAAAAGTAAATTTCTGCAAATGTAAGTATTACAAGGGGCTAGGACTGTTTGAATGGGGCCTCAGATGCTCTCTGTTTGTATTGTAAATGTACTTAAAAACAGAAATACTAGTCCCAGGTCTCTATCTGTTATGGTTTCAAAGAGTAGCGATAACAAATTTGACCATTTCAAAGGGATATGCATTTGTAAGTTCTTTGAGTTTTAGGTCAAAATTTCATTGGTACCTAACTTCACATAAGTTTCATATTATGTTTTTAAATATTACATGCACGTATATAGCAAAAATTATATGCATTCCACATTTATTTAAAAAAGCTGGTCCTACGTGATGTATTTGTATAATAATTTCACCCAGTTATGTACATACACAATTTGCATATATTGAATGAAATTTCTATTAAAAATACAAAATACGTACAATTTCTGAATTCTTGCTTGGGTATATACGGAAAGTAGGTCCATGAATCATAGTTCGGTACTATGGAAAATTCATAGTTTCGACGTTTTGTTGTTTAAGATGTATTTGAGGTTTTCACACTTTGTTCTTGTATGGACAATTGCAGGTAAGTAAAATAATAGTCCGGAAATACTAAAGACTGTAAAATTACTGGGTTTTTTTCATATTATTTTAACATATTCAAGATATTGTATGGTATAAAATATCGTCGTAAACTGGAAGCTCTTAAATTGCTTTAAATTTTAGTATTCTTAAAAATTTAATCCAGTTTGGGTAATTGAATATGAATCTTATTTCCCATTTCGCATTAAGTTGACAAATGCTAAAATATCATTTGCTGTCAAACTAATTGGATGACAAAAAGGTTTGTTTATATCATGAACTTTTATTTAAGAAACAATTATTATGTTACAGTTGCATTTGTTCGAGGAGCATACGTTTTATATAATAACTTTAACGAAGCTACCAATCCGTACAGAACTTTAAGTGGAGGCAATAAATTTTGTAGATCAGAGTGTGACAGCGATAATTTATGTAACGGATATTCCATTGACACTTCTAACAATGGATGCTATCTCAGTGGCTGCACTAGTTATACCTATGTCCCATTATGCTCAACTTGCTATTTTGCAAGCAAAAGTCCAATTACTGGCCCCGACTTGTGTCCAGCGACAACAACAACAACATTAACAACGACAACAGCGACAACAGCGAAACCTACAACAACGACGCCAACGACAACAACGACATTGACGCCAACAACTAATGACGTCATGCATATTGTAATCAACACCACAGCATGTATCTGTGTCTGCACAGAGTAGATCAAACTTTAGAAGAGTCAATAGAAAACAGAAGACGGGAACTAACCGTTAACCAACAAGGACTTTCATCAACCACCAGGAAGCACACTTCAGCTCCAGATATTCGTGTGACGTCGAAAGTGTTTGGTACAGTGGTACTATAATTATCTTGATAGTGGTTGGTTTATTTTTCTTTCTTGGGGATATCATTTCTGTATCTTATTTCATTTTTACAAAAATTGTAAACGAAAAGACATCTGTTAAACCCTTGTAATGTTAAATATCATATTCATATGTAAGTTTTAGTGAAATGAAATTTCTACAATAAATAATGTGCTGATGGTACTCAGTTTTATTTTTGAAAGTTTTTCAAGTTATATTTAAACACGCTTAAAACAAAGTGTAAAAGGAATGAAAATCACTTCGCTGTATGCGTCAATTCATTATAAGCGAGTTTACTATAACCATTTCTTAATGTATATTTTCGTGTTTATTTTTGTCCGTTAACCAGGTACTAATTAGTGGTTCTTAAAAAAATCACTCCAGATGTATCTCAATCCTAGCAATTTATAAAAAAAAAAACCCAGAAATATTTATATATTTTTTAAATAGATCTATTTGATTAATTTTAAGAAAAAGAAAATAACTAAGATTTATCATTTTTAACGTCTAGAGGACCAAATTGATGTTTTAATGTCCGCACACGATAATCGAAAGACGACATTTTTGACTCAAATTTGTGATTCAATATCTAAACCAATGAATCAAATAATTGATATGAGTATTTTTCTTCTTGTAACACCAAGTTTTAATGCCTGTCCGTACTTCGTATTACCTAAAGAAAAAGTGCTTTGATCTTTGATTATATTATTACAGTGATTTTTGTTTTTAATAACAGATTTATAAAGTAGATTTGTTTAAACAGTGTGTGTTGTGCACATTTAGTGAAATTTCACACATTGAGCGATTCATTTTCGGATATGTTTAAATCCGGGATTTTTTTAAAAAAATATAAAATAAAAAATTGTAATGCATTTATATTATTATGGTTCATGCAAAAATACGTAACTAACTTTAACATATCTAATATCTAAGGAAATGTGTTGATTTTTTTTTAAACAAACACATTTTATATTCAATATGTATCAAATTCATAGTAGTACACAAAGAAAATTAATTTGTAAATACTCAGACACAAACAAGATAAATTATTTCATCGATGCTATAATACAAATATAATAGGATGATGATGTTCTAATTTTTACATCAGGGCTGATTAAACCAAAATGTTGTGTATTTGCAACCATTTTTTTTTAAAATAAGAAATATCGAACGCATACATGCTTTAACACAATGAATAATATGACATGCAAAATTATATCAACAATAACATATGTGAAAATGATTCTAGAGCAACTGTGTTTCCTATATTTTCTACTTTTGAATATGAAACTGTTCATTTTTTTTTCATGTTTTTAAGTAATGGTGGGAATTTATGCATAAACGTGGCGTCATAGAGACAGTAGAAATTAATGACACCGTTAAACGTTCGGCTTTCTCTAACTTGTATTGATATAAACAATTTTAAGGAACTGTGAGAACGGAGGCAGATATTGGGTTTTATCAAGTTTTAACAAATGTATATCCCGATAAAGTCTACTGCAAATATTTATTTTAACATTATAGTTTTGTTTTTGTAATTATTATTCATACATGTTTATGTTTCAACAACTCTCCCTCTCTCTCTCTCTCTCTTTCTCTCTCTCTTTCTTTCTTTCTTTCTTGCTTTCTTTCTTTCTTTCTTTCTTTCTCTCTCTCTCCTTTCTCTCTCTCCTCTCTCTCTCTCTCGCTTTCTCTCTCTCTCCACTGTCCAGAAACAAGAACAAATTAAAGAATTAGTTTCTATCTCCTCATAGGTCTTTCATCGATAAAAGCAAACAGTGACTGTGCAGTTTAATTAATTGTATCAATAAGAATAAGCAGACTAAGGATACTCATATCAAAGTCAATCGATCAAGTTAAAACCCTTAAAAATCTACTCTAAGTAAACAAGGCTACCTTCTCGATATTTGATAATTTTATCTAAAACTAACAAAACGATATTAAGTGTTTGAATTGTGTTTGTTAAGCAAGCAAACATAAAGATTATTATTTCCGCAATTAAGACCTTAGTATAAATTTTAATGGAGAGTGAATAGAGGTCGACACGTAAAATAATCGAATTATTGGCCACATTAAGTTACCGATCTTAATGATTTAAGACTGTGTGATATCTAAATGAGATGTACTTGTTTAATTTAAGAAAATGTAAAACAACAAACCTGAAATAAACAGATTTTTGTGTAATCACGATGTTTTTGGGGTTTTTTTTAATCTTGAGTGTCAATTGCACTCGCTGTGTGTTCATTGTTAAGATCATGAAAATCGGGAAAAAACTGTGGTCAGTCCTGTAGATGAATAATGGTCTAACAAGAACGAAAATGGTCAGACAACAAACAAGTGTCTTAATGAAACATTGTACTTGCTGACAAGGTCATTGTATCGAACATAGAATTTGCGTAAATATGAGTTAAATTGATGTTTTTAATATTTTTGTTCCAATATTTGTTTGTAAGAAGCATGCCTCGTTAAAAAATTGTTCGTGTATAGAGCATGCTTTTGTATAACGAATAATCTGTGGGACATAAACCCCATTATAATGATACATTGCTACACAAGTAAGGGGAGTTGACGATGGAAAAAGTCTTTTTGTTAAATGACTATTTATTAGTTTGTTGTTAGGTTATGATGTGCAATTAAATATCATAATCAAAATAGACAAGAAACAAACATTAAATAAATTTGAATATAGTTAAAACAGCGATACCAATTTTTTTTGGTTAAAAATTTAAAACCTGAACAGATTACAATAAATTGGTAACAGTGTCATTATGATAAGTTAATTTAGAAATATGAAACTTAAGTGTCTTTAAAAACAGCACAGATTATATCCTGGGTCTTCCACAGTGCCTCATTACTGGCGTCAACAACCTATCTTCTTTTTGTTTTGTACAGACACGAGGTTGAACTAGATATCTTGAGTTCTCTGAACGTAATTTTTATACAAGAACATGATAATTTGCAAGTTCTCGGCGTAAGATGTTGAGATTATAAGAAAAAACAGGCTTAGGTGGATTACACTGGATTCGGAATTTCAGTAGCCGCCAATGAAGAAACAAAAGCTCAGGGGTTAAATTATCTTGCAATTTTGTCCTTGTTATATATCTGGCTGCTGTAGTTTGAATTATTGCCAGTTTTGATTGGGACCTGGAGTTCAACTATTAAAGCATTGCGTTTGCGTATTCCAGTTTAGAGATACTGGATAAACACAGAAAGGTAATACAGGCAAACGTAATAGTACGTAGTAAAAACAGTAGATTTAAATCAAACTTATCTGGTTATCTATAGCAAGAGCCAATCGTAAATGTGCTGACAAATTCAGAACAAAAATGAACTATAGATATGAAATATAAACTTGATTCATGTTCATTCCCTTAAGAGGGATATACGGCCATCCTGTACACCTGAGGATAAGAATGTTAACATTTCTTGAAGTTGTCTGTTTCTGTCCAAAATGGCCCAAATTGTGCTAAGAGATAATAAAGCAAAGAATATAAGTTTCTACATGTTGTCTCGTATGCAAATTATGAACACAAGAACAGGACAATGCCTTTTTATAACTTAAAACAGCTGTCAAACTGCGCAGCTACAGACACATTTTAGATTTAAAAATCTGAAAGAAATAAATGACGGAGGTTGTTCATCAGTGCCCTCTGTACAGTCGTTGTTCATTAGTGTCCTTTGTACAACCATTTGTTGGATGGAAAAAATAGTAATTAGATTTTCAAACCTCTTCAATTTGGTATTGATTTTTTAGTGTCACAAAACTTTCCGTACACAGTTAACTGGTGCACTTTTCTTAATTAACACAATATAAAGGCTTTAAAATCTAGCTCTTTTAAGTTCCTTTACTGACTGGGGTTTCAGGATCCAAATATTTCTGGGTATTAAATAAACAAACGCCCCTTTAAAATATCTAATTAAAGACACATTAAAAAGGGAAGTCTATAAAATTCAATTTAAAAAAACAATAAAAATTTGTATGTTATAAGGTTGTCTAAAAAAGTAATCTGCTGCATTTGATAGTAAAAAAACCCAAACAAATTCTTACGTTTAAAAGTATAAATTCAATCGACATTAAATAAAATCATTTTTTAAAATTTAATTTGATATCAATTTAGATATACCCTAATGATTTGATCAGTAAACGATGAAATATATTTCAAATGATCTTTCATCTACTAATTTTCTTACATAAAACACTATCATGAAATTAACAAACTTTAAGTTATAATAAAATCAACGATGAAGACCAATATTTGAAATGCTAATGTAAGATTAAAAGAATGAATGTGATCGCTCAATTTATCTTTAAAAGATTAAATATTACAACACCAATTTGTAAGAAGAGTAAAGTTGCAGTCATTTATACTTTTTTTCTGTTTTGTGTATATATGTCGCCTTTGTATTCATCCAAATGTCTCTTTCTCCCATTTTTGGGAGTTGATTTTAATCAACTCTCCTATGCAGTTACTCGGACAAACCGAATGTTAAACAGTGTTTGGACCTCAGCACAAATCATCGCTGCTGACAAGACTTAGTTCTTGAAAATAATTGATAAATTCGGTGTAATGTATGCTAAAGCATTGTTTTTCAAGGAAACTTATTTATAAATACCTTGAAAATAGTCAGATTTTAAATGGTACGAACAATTTAGATATTTTTTGTACTCGTATATATTCCTACGCCAGAGTTCAATATAGTCTCGTTCAACTCGATGCTCGACTGTCACCGAAAAAGCAGAGAGACTCTCTTGCTTGTCGGAGATTTACGGTGTCAGTCGAGCGTTTGGTTGAACGAGACTAGAATTCAATATTGCTTGGATCCAGACAATTTTCGAGAAATATTTCTACTACTGATACATAGTTTGATTGAATTCATTTTATCTTTAGATATTATTTAACATGATTCATATGGGGGTTTCTCGACATTCTTCGAAAAAAGTCCAAAAATTCATATTATAAAAAAATGTGCGCAATTCAAATACAAATTAGAAACTACATGTACTTGTCATGCAAAATAACATATTATTGGTTTTAAAATAAATAAACATCGACAAAATCAACTCCCGTCAGTTCTTCAGTACTTTGATTTTCTTTGTATTTTTCCACATATTGTTTCTCAGCAAATCTGTGTAAAACAGATTGTATTTTTTAGTTTAAATACATAGAGTTTGTTTTTATCAATAGTGTAAATCTTAATTTTAAGACTCAGGTGTCCGGGAAATGCTTGCTTTTGGTGTTAACTATACGGACTGAAGTGTGAAGCTGACCTGTTTATTATCTACCATCTTACTGCCTGTTATTCCTATAAACTGAACTGAACTTTATTTATTTTACAACGATTGATAAACAAGTTCTACAACTTATATTAATATCTCTCGTTGGCACGGATGTTATTCCTATCTCTTGTATATTCCGAATACTCATGTAGAATCTGCTTTCAGGGATATACTTCTGATCTCCTTGTGGCCACTCTGTGCTTACTCTGGGTTTACTCTGGGTCCATTCCAGTAAACCCGGAGTAAACCCAAAGTAAACCCAGAAAGTAAACCCAGGGTTTATTTGGGTTTTACTTTCTGTTAGGTGGGGTCTGATCGGTACTGTATGTGTGTGCACAATAAATGACCTTTATAATGAAATCATATCCTTTTAAACATATTTCACACAGTTAAACTTTATTTTATCTACCTGAAATATAGCGCCAATTTATTTTCATCCACTTTAGTTGATGCATAAAACAATGGGTGCACTATGTTCATGCCTTTGGTTATGTGTATTCTCGGGGTCATCTTTCAACATTTTATACTATTTAGTTTCATAGAACTCCCTTCGCTCTCTCTCTCTCTCTCTCTCTCTCTCTCTCTCTCTCTCTCTCTCTCTCTCTCTCTCTCTCTCTCTTACACAAACATCGCTGTCCAGAAACAAGAATGAATTTAAGGACACAATTAAAGAACATTGATTCTTACAGGTTAAACACCTAAGAAATTAACCAATACTGTGAATGTGCTTAAGAAAACTGCCTATGCTGACTTGTAAATGGTTTATAAATACATATCAAGGTCATTCAAATAAGTTTTACACAATGTATAATCCTTGTGAATTCGACCAGTCGTGTCCTTTAAATTAGAGGATGAATTAAAAACACACAAATCAATTTGATCTCTTTTGCGTTTGCTTTGCACACGGATGTATTCATACTCTTACAGACCGTTACCAGTAATTAAGCTCTTGAGAAGAACAATCTATCGAAAATATTGAATGGAAAGCACACCAATTATTTGAATGGTTTGCTTCAAGCTGTTAGTTTATTCAGACTTTTATATTTAAAATAAAGTATGTATATATTAAGATTGAAATCGAAACAGCCGTGGAAATAAAATCGATACAATGTTTAGAAAGAAAAAAAAATAGCTTCATTTGTATTAAAAATATAATAGTTTCGATAGGGTGTTGACGAAACAAACCAATTAGTTATATGCTCTGCTTTCATTGCACCATTGTAATATATAGAAAATGTCTGTGTTAAAACTATATAAATATTTACGGTTCTTGCCATGGAAATATAACCATTTATGAAGTTGGGTAAAACAAATATAAATTAATCAAACAATAACAAATGCAGAGTTATCTTTTTGATATCAAGCTTTTGAGATTTTACTTTAAATCTCACGAATTTAATTCCGTTACACTAATCGACGATGCAACAGTGTGTTCTGCGGTCATTGTGACCTTGCGCAATACAATTTAGTAAAAGGTATCCGATTCATAATAATTCAATGAATCGGGATGCATGACATATATGCATGAGTTGAATACTTAGTATAGATGGACATACACTTGTCATGTTTAAGTATCAGTATATAAGAGTGAAATGTGTTCTTACAATGTCCTAATAATCGACCTTTTCCTTTTTTTTCGAAGAGTTTCCCACCTTTGCTTTTAATCTATAAAATTCAATTCTAAATCTATATGGTATCAAATTTGTTTAAAATAGTTTTCTTATTCTTAATTATTAAAAGCCTATTTTCACAAGAGTATTAACTGATACTCTTAATATTTACTTGTCCCCAAAGACCTAATGCAATATTTATTAATTAAAGACTGCTCACTTAATGATATTTTTTATATATATTTTTCTCGGTTACTCTTTTTCTATTTTAAAATGCTTTGAATTAATATAAGAGTATTTAATACATGATTGATATTTAAGGTTAGAATAATTAGGTCCTAATATGGATCGGATACCTTAATGTTACGTTTCACCGAAATAAAACGTTTTCTTCCTCTTTTTTTAATTTTTTTTTTTAAATTTTAAAAAATAGTTTGTTCGTAAACCGTAATCACTTAATTAAATGGAAATACTAAAGACCTGAAAAGTCAAGTTTGCTGACGTACTTATAGTTGCAAATGCTAATTAGTTTAAAGTGACTCGAACGAGGAACATGTATTTATATTATATAAAACTTACATTTATTCTAATGATTCGAATTCGAAAAAAAATGATGCTTCTGACTGTGAAATAAAAGTTCCGGAGATATCATTTCTTCTTAAGTTTTCTTACAGAGACACACACCAAAGCGTTTTGTTTTTATCGCGTCTTCAGGATGAACTTCTTGATTTTTCTTCACAACACATTTTTGTGTACATGTATTTCTTTATATTTATAATGTAAATCTTCGGCAAAATTCATTTTTTAACAATGTTTGTAACAGAACTAGTTTTGTGAAATCTAAAACATTTTTTGTAAATACGTTAATGAAGTGTTGAAGCAAAGGGCTGTACCAAGAATAGTTCAAAAGTATTTGACAAACCGTTACCCTTTTATCGAGAAAAGGTTTAGTAAACAACACACATATCGTATGAATATTGATACATGCGTATTATCAGAGAGGTTAAGCATTTGAACGTGTACGTCTACGAGTACGTGTAGAGGTACAAATATGTTTACACGTACCAACACTTGTCTTATGTTAAACTGTTCTTGTAAATGAACGTTTAGAATAATTAGATTCAACATTTTCAATATCTCCTGTTTACTCTTACTGTTCATGAAATAAATCTGTGAATTTGAAAAGCACAGTTGTCCTCAGCATATCGTCTGCTTTACATTAAACAACTTTTGATATACACAAAGTCTGTATTTCTTTTGAAAATTGTTACAAGTATTCATTTCCGTGCACTTGTGATTCTGCACGTTTTGTACAACACGTAGAATTACGCGGTATGCAGAAATTATGACGTAATACACAAAAAAATTAGGGGATTCCCCAAGTTACACGTACTCGTACACGTACAAATCCAAATGCTTAACCTCTCTGTTATGCATATACGTGTACGTGTTCATGTGAAATCAAATGCTATTTGTCGGGAGAAAACAGACTAAAACTTTCGGAAACCGCAGGTCTTGTAGGGTTTAAAGACAACACTTATTGATTCCCCGAGTACATTGAATTGCTTTTGAAAGACAGTCCAAATCACATATGGTCAAGTACAAACTTAAGTCAACTTATTAAGCTCGTGATACAATGTTTCCTAAAACAGATTACTTTTTATTGATATTTCGCGATATCAATACAATGTTAAATGAAACAAGCTTTGAACATGATTCAATAAGAGTAAGATTTGACAAGTCGATAGTGGCAAGGCAAATTGAACTTCAAGTAGGATTAATGAGTCTGACTACGATTAATAATTCTTACAGCCTGTAACTTCAACTGTGCTGATATTTGTGATGAAATAATCACAAGCTAATGTTAACTTTAGATGTGAAATCAACTGTGAATAATTGGTTAAAGGTAGGTTTGTGTTTAAAAGCAGTTTCATTGTAACAGTTGATAATAATTTTGACTAAAATATAATTTTACTTTTGAGTGAAACGTAGATATATTTTGCAAAACTATTTTTATGTTAATGTGGTTTTCTTTAACAACTCTTTAGAATAACCACAAATTCCAGAAGTCATTCAATAGAAATTTATTACATTCTAAATATTTACATCATGGATCTGAAAAAAAGGGTTCAACGTTGGCAATAATATACAGAAACATTTGCGATTTATTTCCTCATAACATGTCATATACGTTTGACTTGGAGCGATCGAAAGTACATTAGATAAATTAATATTTTAAAAAAAAATAGAAAATTAAGTCATATAAAGGAATTTTATTTAGAGGCATTCCAAAAAAAAAGTTTTCCATCTGTTATAACTTATTCAGATCTTTATTATGTCGTTTCAGATGATGCATTTGAATTTTCCTGTTCATTTTCTAGCATTGACATTTCAAAGTAAGATAAACAATTTGTCGTAGAATTCAAATTTATTTAAACCGCCTTTTTTCTGTTGGTTTGATTGTTGTTGTATTTTCTTTCGGTGTGCAATCCAGCAATGCAATGTGATTGTTCGACATTATTGATTTTTAAAAATAAATTGAAATAGATAGATAAAGTATTAAAGTTAATTTTTTGCTTTTCAAGTTTTTTATTTAAGAAGTGATCTGTAGGTTATTATATTGTCTAGAATATATCCAAACAGTTTAAACAATACAAATTGCATATGCATTGCACCAGATATTTTATAAAGAAATTTACCTCTAATTCATAGATGAAATAAAGAATGTATGTCTATCTGTCTTTTAATCTTTATTGTTTTTTAAGCCTATCCCACAAGAGTATATTCCTGTGTAAAGTTTAATAAAACAGTGCAATATATTAAATGATGGTTCATAAAAAATAGTTCAGTAATAATGAAAAAAACCCACTAAAAACCTTGAAGACGTATGCTCTCAATAATTAACATTTTCCCATATAGAAAAACAGTTTATTATATAATCACTATGATTCGAGAATTCAACGAGTAATCTGATTTCTGATTGTGATATTAAGCATTAATATTATAACTCTGAAATTTTGGGAATCTATACACGGTTTATACATGATTAAAATTAGTACATTCTATTGATGAGCAGGTGAAAATTTAGAAGGGACAAAAGTTTCTGCTAGATAAATAAAATTTGAATCGACCACCATTTAATTCTAAGTTGAAGAAGAAGAGTTGTCGTAATGTGGAATTATAATTATGGAATATTTATATTGATTTTGATAATTTTTTGGCGTTAAAAACAGATCAGATATATATTCAAGAGTTTTGCCATGGAACATCGAAAATAATTGAGTAGGTCGATATTTTCTTTATGCTTGCATTGTAAAATAAGTCTCTTTCACTTAATAATATTTTTGGAAGTCTTTTATGATATCCCCTGCAACAGTTTCTACCGCTTCTAGTGGAGTGGGTTTTTTTCTTTGTTTTTTTTTTTTTTGGCTAATCTAAATTTGTTGATTGGTTAATATTAGATATCACTCCAAGGTGTTTGTGAAATTTAACATCTTTGGTGTAAACATTTTCCAGCATAATTAAGGGATGGAGAGGCTTTAGTTAATAGTTTCATTACAAATGGTCATTTTCAATTTTAAGATGGTCAAAATGAAAGAAATATTTTTTTTTCGCAATCACCATTTTTCAAAATTCATCATGTATCTAATCATGTGAAAATAAAATTTGTGTTCGTATTAAGTAACCAATAATTTTATCGTTTCAGTGTCGTTTGTTGGAGGAGATTGGTTGTACTACGGTCGCTTCAAAGAAGCAACACATCGTTCCAGACTCTAAGTGGAAACAATGCATTTTGTAGCGACCAGTGTAACAGAGATGCTCTATGTAACGGATACTCCATTGACACTTCTACAAATGGATGCTATCTCAGTAGCTGCACTAGTTATACCAGTGTCCCAGAATGCTATAACTGTTTGTTTGCAAGCAAAAATCCCCCTTCTAGCTCAAACATTTGTTCACCAACGCCAACGACAAAAATTGCACCTGCAACAAAAATGGTCACTGCAACAACGTCTTTTACAACGACACTTCCACCAAAAACAATGTCCGCAAAAACAACAACACCAAAGACAACGATGAAGCCTACGATGACATCGACACGTACGACAATCACGATACCTGCGACAACAACGGCGGCAACGACCACACTTTCGACCGTAATGACGACTACAAAGGCGCAGTACGTCAGTAATGGCGATAATTAGTAAGCCTAAGACGACGCCTCTTACAACGACATATTCTGCAACAACGGCAATTTCAACGACAACGACGCCTATAACTATAACCTCACTTATTACTACAACGACGTCTGCAAAAACAACGACAGCAAAGACGTCAACAAATACGCCCACGATGAGGTTTCTTAAAACGACACATATAACAACAACGACGCCTACAGCAACAACAACAACATCTAAGACAACCAAATTATGTACGTTAATAACAGCAACGCCTACAACCAAAATACCATGGACAAAGACAACAATGCATGTGTCTGACGACGATACAAAAATTGTTATTAACACTACATCATGTATTTGCGTCTGCAAAGATATTAACCAAACTCTCGAAGAATCAATAGGAAATAGAAGAAGAAACTTGCGCTTTCCTAAGACATCAGGAAACTTTCTTCAGCACCAGATATTCGTGTTACGTCCAAAGTGATTGATACTGTGGCTATAATCATTTTGATCGTGTTCGGATTGTTTTTGTTTCTTGCAGATATAATTTCGATAGTATCTCTGACTTTTACAAAATTCTAGAAAATTAAACATAACAGCTAAACTACATTAAATCGAATTATTTGTTGTGTATTTTAAGATGACTCCTAAATAAACAAAATTATTTTTATTATTTTTGTTTTGAAGCATTGTGTTTTACATGTAATAAACGTAGCATCTGTTTGTGTATGGATCTCTACGTTGACGTTAGAAATGAAAACATAAAATTAATTAATTTATAAAATATGTATAAAGGGAGAATTGCAGCTCTGTAATTCAAATTCAAGATACTGAGTATTTTAAGGTTTTTAACTGTACAGAACAGAGAAAGAGTATTATAAGTATATGATAATATAATTATCAATTTAACACTTCAATTGCAATTTTTCTAGTATACAAGTATGCTTTAGAAATAACATACGATTTCAAATTTGTGTTCTATGCCCATAAATGATATGTTTGTGCGATAAGATTTCAATAATATAATTGACATATGTTGTAATATAAATTCATTTTTTTAATGTGGCGATAAAATGTTTTGAAAGCTTTAGTGATGAAATACGATTTCAATTATGTGTTCAATGCACAAAATGATATTTGTGTGCGATAAGATTTCTACGCTATTCCATTAATATCAGTGACATGATATGCTGTAATATATTTTATGGCGTTTCTTTTATGTGGCGATGAAATGTTTTGAATGCTTTATTAATGAAATACGATTTCAAATTTGTGTTCAATGCACAAAAATGAAATATCTTTGTGATAAGATTTATTCGCAACTACAATAAAAATAGTGACATGATATGCTAAAATATATTTATGGGTTTTTTTTCATGTGGCGATAAAGGGTTTTCAAATATTGCAAGCTTTTAAATGCTATGTGATTTTTTGATAGCCAGTTCAAAACATTTATGTTGAGAAATAATTGAAACAAATTTCTTTGACACCATGTACATTATTGTAATATTTTTTTTTACACAAAGGTATAAATAAAATTATTTTGTTCAATATTTTGTCAACGCTATTACAGATTTAGCAATGTATATTACTCCCTGTTTATTTAATCACTATCAAAATGTGATAACTCCTAATTTTTTAGGAATAAAAAATCAATCTGTAAGTATTAGAAGGTGATAATTTTGGTCGGGGCACGAACGGCTTCATGATACTTTTAAACAAATGCCCCGACCAGAGTTATCACCTCATAATATATAAAGCATGAGTTCGATATACACATGTAACTTATACTGATATAATTCTTAGCAAGTGTACGATAAAATATTTGAATATAAATAAGCAAACCCTGCTTTTGTCCCCTTTTATGCATCGTTTAGTTTGATTTAATCTTACTGTATGGTACAAAATCGATACGTAGTGTAAACTGAACCATTTCAATTTTATCAATATTTCATACAGAACTCAATTTTTGACGACATGCATTACAATCTTAAGTTCTGGAGCTATCATAAACATCCAATGCATGTATCATTTACAAACAAAGCAATTCTTTGGTGGTGTTTTATAAAATATAAACATATAAACTTCCTAGTATCCTTTCATTAAAAAAACTACAAATATTAAACGACAAATACTGATTTGAACACTCAATTTAATATTTAAATATTTCAAATAATCAGAGATTTCTTAAATAGATATGTAAATGGTACAAATAATCATTTCTTTTTAATCGTTTTAATTAATTTCGTGCATGTAATTTTTATGTAAATCTAAATTATACACATAAACATCAGAAAAAAGAAACGTGTCTCGCAACAATCTTATAACAATTGTGTTACATTTTCAATTACATGTACGTCAATTCCTAAGTCACATTTACTAGATTCCAATACATTTACTAAGAAAATAGTACACTTTTTAACATGATTTCTTAGATTATATTCTGTTTCATCAAGACTTTTAATAATACGTTTAAATGTAAGCATTTCTTTTTTTCAGATTTTGAAAACATGTCCAATATCCCGTCAATTAATTTTATATCGAACAAGCTCAAATTTTGGTCGAAATAAAGCAAACTTAGTCCGATGGAACGGTGAAAACTATTGACCTTGTTGTTTAGGTAGTATAAATAGTACGGATTTATTTTCTCTCCTCCTGCTAATAGATATCAAGAACGCACCTGAGCACTACTTTTGAATTCCATCCCAATTCAGATATCATTCAATAATTTCATAATGAAATGGCATTTTTGTTTAAATTATTCTTCTTTATTGATTTTCTAACCGCTAATTAACGCCCATTTTACCAAGTATTGCGTGTACTTTATTATGATGAAGATCAAGATAGATATATAATGACTAAGCAAATATTAAATACAAACTGAAAAGTCAGTTGAACACTATGCAGTTAATCATTTGTAATGAAATGATCGTAAGATTGGATGTCTTTTTCATTTTAGCTGTAAATGCGAAATAAATTGCATGGTTTGACATCCAAAGGTATGTTGATCTGTAAAATAAGTTTTTATTTCGGTAGTTTAAAAGGCAAATAGAACATAATTATAAGTATAATTATCATAATTTCATATTTTCTCATGTTTTTGAGGCGTTTTTCATACTAATTGTAAGACCATAATTAATCACCTAATTGTCTACATACTTTTCCACTTTTTTCCCCGGAATACTACAAAGAGCACATAGCGGGTGTGACCGGTCAACAGAGGCTGCTCACTCCTCCTAGGCATTTGATCCTACCACTTTCTTTTTGGGGGTCCGTGTTGCTCTGCTTTGAAATTCTTTTTCGTTTAATGGATTTTTGAGATGGTTAACGGTTTTTTATTGTCATTTGTTCATGGTATATAAGTTAAATGCAAAAATAAAATGTTTTTAAAAAAAATTTCTAAGCATCAAGTTCATTCATCAAAACAACAATCTGTGTTGCAGCATGCTTATTCAAATAAAATGTCAGCAGACGCAAAGTTGCAAGAACAAATTAGTATACGTGTGTTAAACGACCTTAAGTTATATTAACTGGGTTTAAATGGATTTCAATTTTTATTTAATCACTTCATATAATTGATACCGGATAGGCTATCGCAAGATCTATTTAGATAATATGCTAAAACTCAACTTTATAACGATTTTCTTTATTAAGAAATTCAAAAAACAACGAATTTTCATTCAAATCGATTGGAGTGAAACCTACTTAAATGAAGGAATTAATATAAAATTAGATAAGTTGACCTGAATTCATATCAAAGTCATAAGAACTTAATTTGAAAAAAAAGTTATATTGACTATATTTTTCTTTAAAAAATATCACACAAATCGAGTAAAATACAATCAAATTCTTGAAATGATTTTTCACTATAACAGGTTTGGATTTCATTTCATTTTGTTGAAGGTCATTTATTTCTTTTATTTCTTTGATTCCTTTTTGAAATTAAGGTAATACATGTATATTTGAATTCAATAACTTGTGCTAATAACGAACACTTTTCAAAATCAAAGTCCAAATGAAAAATACAAAACAGGTGCAAAGCAAACGTTATAGATTAAAATGGATACCTGTACATTTAAAAATCCGAAGTAACACACTCTCTGATACTTACGGTTTGTTGTTTCAGATGTATTCATGTTTTCCATCCTCTGTCGTTGCATTGATAATTACAGGTATGTTAAATATCAACTCTGGAATAAAGGGAATTTTATAGTTTTAAAATTAAGTGGTCAACTTATTTAATCCCCAATCAAACCATCTACATTGTGCATGATTAATTAATCTTTGGAGATTAATGATTAATTTTGAAATCGGTTCAAAATTGTTGCTTTGGTGTTTGTTTGTCTTTCCTGAGCTAATTATTCATTTTTCAAACTAATTATGTCAACAAAAGTATTACAGGGCCATTTTTATTGACAAGTAATTCCACTTTGACGTAGACTATACGATGTACATGTGTATCATACATTTGTTTATAGTTGTTCTACGAAGCCATTTCATTATTGGAAGATTAAGAATTGAAGATTGGACTAACACAACACATTCTCAAGATAACAATTTTTTGCGCATTGACTTCAAATAATTGCATATTGGGCAGACAATTCAGATAGTCAATAAGAAAGTTAAGAATATGATTTCTAAAATTGAAATATAAACTTAAATTCATAAAATTCATTCATAAAATTATATATATTAAAAGAGAAAAGTTTGATTTGCATTATTCTTTAATGTAACAAAGTGGTAAGAAGAATTTTTCACGTACTTATTTCTTGTTTTATCAACACCCATTAATGCGCTTATGGTTGTCAAAATCTATATCGATAAGTTCTTTCTTCGTTGAAATCATAGCATTGAAATTTTCTGTGTACTGTTTGCAGCCTTATGTAATTAGCTGACCACAAGTAATATCTCAAAAGACGTTTTGCATATTTCACTTTTTGCGGACACTTAAGGTTTCATAATACTCCACTGTCATACAAACTTACTGGCTCTCTAATTTCATTAAAAATGGTTCGTGATTGACTTAAATGAAATATAATCATTTTTCCCTTTCAATAATCAATTAACTTTTCTTATATTTCAGCGTCATTTGTTAAAGGACATTATATAAGATTTGGAAACTACAAGGCTGCAGCCAATCCGTATTATAGTCACAGCGGTTGGTCAACTTGTGAGACACTGTGTAACAATGATTATTTATGCAATGGATATTCTATTGATGCGAATAACAATATATGCTATCTCAGTAGTTGCACTAATTTTACCAGTGTCCCAGCATGTCCTCTCTGTCTTTATGCAATGAAAAATCCAATTACTAGCCCGGACTTGTGTTTGGCAATAGCAAAGACAACGCCTACGACAACGACGCCTACGACAACAACGCGTACGACAACAACGCCTACGACAACAACGACGCCTACGACAACGAAGCCTACGACAACAACGACGCCCACTACAACTATGACGCCTACAAAATTGGCGTTTTCCGCAAAAAACGTCACAAATATTGCAATGAATACCACATCATGCATTTGCGTTTGTACCGAAGTAAATCAAAGTCTCGAGGTGGCAATACAAAACAGAAGAGAAGAGTTAACCGTAAATCCACTCAAGCTTGCATCAACTACCAGGAAACGCACGTCTGCTCAAGATATTCGCGTGACGTCCAAAGTCATTGGTACTGTGGCTATACTCATCTTGGTTGGTTTTGGATTATTTTTCTTTCTTGGTGATCTTGTCTCTGTATTTTGTCTGATTTTTGCCAAAAATGTAAACATTCAAAAAGAAGTAAACCTGGAGTAAAAACAAAATCTTAATCTTTATCTACACTCTTAGTGCTTCACGTTTGTGTTTTTATCCGATCCTTTGTTTTAAGTTTTGAGTATAAGTAAGGTTTATGCAATGATAAATGTTTTCAAGAATTACAATTAAATGACGTTATAGGTCATTTTTGGTATTCTTAGAACAGTTGTATCCTATACATGTAGGAAGATAATACATTAGGGTGTGCGAGTTTTTAAACCCTTATAAATCATTGCTCTTATACAATTGTATATTAAAACTATAATGTTATGTTATTAAGCTGTAAAATAAGATATTTTAAACGCAGTGTGTTTTGATAATTTATATGAATTTAAATCATATGCTATGGTTTAAAGTGGCAAAAGAAATGTTTAAAACGACTCTAGCCAATAGTTTATACATGAATTGTATTGCGCAGTTATTTCACCCGTGGGCACAACAATTCACAACTAATGTATCCATTTTCACACTTAGCCTGGATATTATGCAGTGGTTCTGCATCCTTTATACTAAATGTCCTACGGAACGCACACTTATGTATTAACTTAAATTGAGAGTTTTTTACTGAACTTTTGTAATATTTATTTGTCATCATCATGATATATGTCATTTACCTAATTTCTAACATACTAGGTGTAAACAGGACACATAGAAGACCGTCACTTTATGTAGACTGTAAAAGAAAATATTTCAGTCAAAAAACAGTAAGCGGTACATGTACATATATGGCTGACGTTTGTAATTAGGTCAGTGAACATTTAAGAATTATTCAAGCACATTTCGTAAAAGTAAAATTTATTCAAGTTATCAGAGATTCCAAATTGCAAGTTCATAATGGTAAATGTATAAAAAGATTAGCACATGAATTTGAACGATTTGTTTGGTTTATTTATTGGTAACGTATATTTGATCTTGCGGTTAATGACAAAAATTTCCTTTAGAGACAAAAGGTATAAAAAAAAGTATAAAATGGAGTCAAGAGTATGGTGTGCTTGAAGTCAAAGTTCAACCTTGTGTTCAAGCAAATAATATTTGTATAGTCAGTAAAAACTCACAGTTGTGTTTTTAGGAATAGCTTTGTAGAAATACATCTCAGAGATCATCCTTTTTTATAATATTGTGGTTGTAGGAAATTGCTAATTCGCATATCATAGTTCTAAACAAAGTTTTGGGCTATCTGGTTGCTTTCCCGCAATAGTTCATCATTGTACATTGTAACCCGAATTAAATTTATGAGCATCGCTACTAGAAATTTACGGAAAGCATCAGTAACATGAATTTTCAAGACCAAAAAATAAACCGACAAATTTAACGTTCAAATTAGTCATTTTTTTTTCTAGATAATAAATTAGCCAATGTGTTTAACACTTTAAGAAGAAACACTCGATATTATTGGCTTCATTAAAAATTGCATTAGGAGCAAAGATATAAAAGTATTTTTTTTTTCGATTTTAAAATTTGCTAATTGTGTTTGCTTAGTGAATTTCATTGGTAATGGTGTTCTACAAAATGCTATGTTATACCTTAAAGACAATAATAAAAGTACATCATTATATTATAGGAGCAAAATTACAAGTAACTTTTTTGTTTTAATTGTTTAAGTGTTAATATTTAGCAGCAATTATTGAACTTTACCATTTATATTTGATATGGGAACAGTTACTGGCAAAATAAATATTACATAAATAAATAGCACTTAAAATGCCGAACAGTCGGTGTAATGAGAAAGTCTTGTTAATTGGTGTAGCTAATTATTAAAATATTCATAAAAATCGATGAGTATTTAGTTAGACAACTACAACTACATTGCAGCACGATTCGAACCAGCAATGTGCTTTGTTTGTCAAATTGAAAACATGTAAAGATAGATTAGCGATATGCAATAAATGCATCAACAATTTAAAAAAAAAATAATCAATGAAATGATTGATGATGGTGATTAGAACAGGTTATGAAGATGGGGACATTGCAGAAAGAATATTATTTACTGCGTTTGAGGGTTTTAGTATTTAAATTTTGACAATATTTATAATGAAGAATATAACTGTTACAGTTTTCGTATATTTTGTTTTCTCAAACGTGTCAAACAACTTAAGTGGATCCACTTTTAGTACCATAATAGTTCAATGGATAAATAAAAGAGAACATCATGCCCATTATTTTTTACCGTTAAAAGTTCTAAAATATGATTCAATTCAAAATCTATTTATCTGGATCGATACAATGAAATTTTTAGAAATGCTTTAAAAAACAAGTATGGTTTATGGATTTGGTGAACACATCGATATTGAAAGTAATCGGATCGGGTTTCCATAAACAGTTTGTTTTTTGTAATAATAAAAGCCTTAATGTAATTTTAAACATAAAAGCTTAAAACTAAATTAATGCAGAAAGATGCAGATATTTATGAATACCTTTATGGGATATATGGAAAATATGTTAGGTATATTATTCACTTAATATGTCGTCTTATTATTAAAGAAGGTCAATTTCAAGAGTAAAACACCAAACATGTTAAGTGTTATTACATGATA
Organism: Magallana angulata; assembly: GCF_025612915.1. Taxonomy (NCBI): domain Eukaryota; kingdom Metazoa; phylum Mollusca; class Bivalvia; order Ostreida; family Ostreidae; genus Magallana; species Magallana angulata. The sequence goes on from NC_069112.1 coordinate 26,545,925, forward strand.
GGGTAGATCAATCTGTAGACTAAGAAGGGTAATTCAAACAAATATTGAATAAGAGGACTTTAAAGATTTCACAAAACTTTAACAACTTCAAATACATACCATGTTTACAATTAGACTACCTGTGATGTTTATGTTAAAACATGAAATGTGCCTTTAAAAGATGGAAATAACATGTTAAATTTTCTTTCAGCCATTTCATTATGTTTCGATTTGTTAACCAGTAATCAGATGAGAGCTAAAACAATCGCAAAACGATATCATCATCAAATACAAAACTAATTTAAATTTACCTGCATTGTCTTTAATGGATATTTAGCTAAAGCAGAAATTGGCAACTTTATCTTTTAAAGTTAAAATCTATATATTTACTTTTCTTAATGTCTTTCCGGCCTTTCATTTATTGTATTATAATCACTAATTTATTGCTTGAACAAACGAGTAATGATAGCCGTTACCACATCACATACAGACACTTGATGTAGAAGTAAGACATTGAACTTCCACGATGGTATATTTCCGCATGAATTGATTGACGTAGATAACAGAACATGTATTTAAACTGCTGAATTTCTTGTCTAACCTATTACATTACGAAAGCTCAAGCATTCTTAGGATAATCACAGGATTATCAAGGTATACATTGTATATGAGAATTTAAAAAAAATAAGTTTTCACTGTCGGATATCTAAGATGTTTTACAGGATTTTAAAAAGAGATACACATCTTATTTTTAACATCACATCGTTATACATGTGATGTCTCCGAATGCCAAAAAGACCCGTTTGTACGAAAGCTAAGAAGGTTCATTCGATATAAGAGATCAAAGTTCGAAATACAAAATTCAAGAATCTAAATTCATCATCTGAATTAACCAATCAAATCAAGTATCTGAAAACATGTTTTCCTAGCGATATCAAACTGTTTCGAATTCTAGATGAAAATCATATGTACATGCTCTAATGTACAAATTCATGCTAAGTTCTCCCAAACAAAACAACTATTTATATTGATTGATACACATTGATATAAATAGACTAGTAATAATGCAGTGTGTTTCGCGGATCTAGGTGATTTATTCGCACTGTTTGCATTACCATTTGATTTGTTAAAACCCTGGGAGATTGACCAACACTAGTTTAAATCCGGGGTTTATTCACCCTTTCCGCATTAAGGTGGCTCTATACACTAGTTTTTGATGACGCGGTAACAAAAAAAGTAAATCTGGAAGCATGTAATTCCGGTACTGGCTGATTTAAACTGAGGCAAATTGTATGGGGACCGCTCTTTTGAAAAAATTGTTAAATGAGTAGATTTAATTTGATAATTGGAAAATTCACTATTTACCTGTAAGGTGGTACATGCCACGTTCATGTGGTGTCGTATTATTCATCGAAATAATCAATAAAATCAAGTATAATTTTATAAATACTTTCTTTCCCGTAATTGTCATCTTACAGCGTAGAGCAGTGGCTTAGAGGGTCCAATACGGACCTACGCCTCATGAGTTTGAATCAGGCTGGGGATTAAACAAATTTAACTAAGCCAAAATTTTCTACAAAGTATTTTTTTTGTTAAAAATTGTGTAAGAAAGTACTAAACCGGTGAAAGTATATAAAAGTTTGATGTAGTAAAATTCACATTAATATCGACAGATGTTCTATTCCACCTTAAGAGGATGGAAGGGTGACTTTGAATTTCTCTCAGATTGGGATACATAAATCGTCTAAGTTAATTTTCCCCTTTATTCATTTGACTTAGTTTTGCATTAAACCGAATATATTTACTTAATATATGCCTAAAATTCACAATTCTTTTACAGAAACACGAAAAATCATTAAAAAATACTTTTTCAATACTTGATAAGTATATGTTTTGTGCTCTTCTATTGAAAATTGTAATAAACTGTGGGTGTATAGAGCCACCTTAAAAAGTGGTTATAGTAGAGAGCTTCATAAGCGGATCCATTTTTTTCGGGGAAAATACGGGGAGGTCCAAGGGCTATTTTCAATAATTTTACTATGTAAATTTAATAAGCTTCCAGTTTCCCGGGGGGGGGGGGGGTTGACTCTTTACAACTCCTGATTCCTCTACTCTAGATCCACGTATGAAGATTATTATAAACTTTAATATATCAAAAGTGTTCATCCCGGTTTCAACAATGATTATTTGTAAGTTAAATGTATAAAGTAACTCTCTAAAAATGTAAGCGAGCACTGCAGTGATCTGTGAACTTAATATACTACTACATGAACGTTACAGTTAGCCGGATACAAATTAATCAAGGCGGTGGGGTGAATGGTGCCTTTTGGTATCGATTTTTAATTTAGATACCAAATATTTCTTACGTGGTTTTGTATACACTGGTTTGGTTCATACGGAGGCTGCTTGATATTTTTTTTTATATCATGGCCACAAAATAAAAGTCGTGACCACGAAATAAAATTTGGGCCTAAACGTACTACATGATGATGAAAAAAATAACATACATCATCTTTTTAGATTGCCAGCATACAATTTAACTGTTTCTAAGAACCTGCATATTTTTGTCTATTATGATTTGCATTGATTACTTGTAGAATTTTCGATAGGAATTAATAGTTGCTTTAGAAATGTATTGAATATCTTAATTCGAATCTCTAATTTTAACTCTCGAGTTTCGAATGAGCCTTATGGGCTTTCGTAATATATAAACTGTAAACTGTACAAAATTTAGCTTCTGTTTCTTTTATACTTCTTGCAGCTGATTGTGTTAGATTCTATGTAATCGATAATGCTGTCCTGAAAGAGGGACTAAATGTCCTGAAAATTTGACAATTTAAATTGTTCGCTTATTATCCATTTTCATTGCTCTCTCTCTCTCTCTCTCTCTCTCTCTCTCTCTCTCTTAAGGAAACAATGGCCACAATGAAATACCAGGGGTTGGATGTTTTTAATAACGAGATAGATTATTATACATGAAACAACATCTGATCAATGAAACGCTCAACTCATTTCACAAAACGTTACCATTTGAAAATAACGACCACATCTATAATTACCTGACTTTGGTTTAATTAGTGTTTACCTAAAAGAAAAAAAATGCTAATTTTGTAAATAAAAACCTAAAATAGTATATGCCTTTTTTTCTTTGAAATGTTAAATGTTACAAACAGACGTGTGCGATCGACAGAAAGATAGCCATGAAAAAACAACGTAAATTTCACAATAAAATAGCCGCATGTTAAGTGTTTTATAACGAGAGAAATCATTATATCCAAAACAAATGATTAAAGGAAACCTTAAAACATTTCACAAAACGCCATCATCTGTAAATACCGACCACATCTATAACTACCTGACGTGGGTTAAATAGTGTTTACCTAAAACAAAATGGCAATTTTATTTTTCGAAATTGCAAATATTATGTTTATTTTTCTTTGAACTATTTTGTTTTTTATTTCGATTTAAAAGTTAAATGAGCAAATATTTACGTTTTGAAAGATATCTCTTATATGCATGCATTAATGAGAGTGATAAAACACGTTTTAGTCATCATGTGGTCAATCAGGCGCATGCGTATGGCTAGCGTAAATTAAATAATATCTTGTTCACCCGACCTTCTTGAATACGCACTAGACTAGGAGCGGTAACCAATCAACGGTGTACCTTAACTTGTTTTAGATTGCAATATTTTTTAGGAAGATACGGTTTGTACGAGATACGTAGCATTTTCTGCTTTAGTTGTTTTGCATTTGGACACGATTTGACTTAAACTTTTCAAATTTTATTTTTCCATTTCCAATGTTTGGACTATAAAATATAGAAGTTTATTATGCTATGTCAAAATTTGAAAGTCAAAAATCAAGTTATAAGCAGGATGCAGAGTTCATAATTCTTTGTTTTGTAAACAAAGCTCAAATATTGTCATTTTTACATATGTGTTGTATTGGTGTAAGTTTCAATCAAATGTATCATTCTTTTGTTGATAATAGTATGTATGAAAGTATTGAATTAGTTTAAATTGTTTTCACATGTCATTTTGTCTAAGAAATGGTAATTTTCTACGTTACATTTTTTGTAAACAACAATAAGACTCGATCTTTGTTACTTGACTTTAACATTCAATATTTTGGTCAATCATATAAAATCCACCAGTAAACCATTTTTTACATAAAAAAATAAAAATAAAACTCTGATCTCAAATCGTGTCCAAGTCCCTTTAAACTATGTCAAGCTGACAACTACATTTGCAAAAGTGATCATTGTAAATTCCGTGAATTACATCAATGAGCGATAATATAAGATATAATACAAAAGCGATACATTATAATCTGCGAAATGAGTTTCGCGTAATTACATGCTGATATTAATTTATTGCGTTAAATTTCTTCAAATACAGGTTATGAAATAAGTATATCAGTATATAACTGTGTTGATATAGAATCAGAATTAATCACTTTTGTATTTATTATTCTCTCTATGAATGAATTTAGAAAACAGAGAAGCGGATAGAATCTTTAAACAATACTTTTAAAATACAAAAAAAATTAAACAAATTAAATGCATTATAAAAAAATACTTAAAAAAACAAAACCAAAACCAAAAAGAAAAAAGAAAAAAAAAAGAATAAGCACCGTCTAAACCATAAATACGTTTTTTTTTTTTTTGCTTTCAATTTCTTTATGTATTTAAACCTACTAAGTATATATTCTTTAAAAAAAGAAAAAGAAAAAAAAGCTGGAAAGCGTGTGGAAAACAAAAGTTTTTTCCTTTTCTTGAGACCGTTTATGGGGTGACAGGGACATTACAGAATCATGCATAGAGCAAACAATTGTTAAAAGGGATGAGAGGGCCATTCAGGAGGCTACAGGTGCTTACACTGACAGAAAGGTGATGAGTATAGGGGACGAAAAGGAAATTGCGGGGTTTTCAGGGGGATGTGTATAGGGCCTGAGAGAGTATTGCAGGACGTACAATGAATGTGAACAGGGGTTGACAGGGGGTGCATAGATTATGACAGGGAATTCCATGCAGGTGGCAAGGGAAGACAGGGGTTTTTCATACGGACTTGGGTCTTTAGATCCAATTAAGATTTACCTTACTGTGACTTTAATATATGCTGTGTCTTTACAGATGATTGTGATCATATTGTTCCAGCTCATTACACTTGTCAGCGGCGGCTCATCGTCAGGCAAGTTGCACATCGTTTTGATGTAACACTATTCATGGATTTTTTCAAAAATTAACATGTGATATATATGGCGGTTAACAGGATCACATTTTCTTTTAAAAGAAACAGGTTATATATACAATGAATGCTTTGAGTTCAATACAATGATTTATTACATGTACCAAGGAATAACAATATTCTTCAGATCGGAAGGTTTAAGTAAATATTGTCCTAAGAGGATAGCTTTATCGTCATATATATTTTAACAAAATCATCATCATTGTGCCAGTGTATGACTATTAGTGAAATATTTCTAAAGCACAGAAAAAACTTAGTGTTATTAAACGAAGAATATCATTAATTAATTAAATTCATTCAGTACTGTTCATTCATTAAATCATCCACGGGGCCTATCTTGTATTTCATAATTTGTATAAAGTCAGGTTAAAGTCAGAAACTAACATATTGTGAGAATTTCGTCAGACAACAAAAATGATAACTACCGATCGAAAAGTTTTAAGCCTTGTTTTTCTATCACTCACCACAAAAAAAAACAGATTTGCGGGTAAAACATTGTTGTCGAGCATAAAGAAAGAAAAGGTATATAATATGGTTTTATGTACTTTACATGTTAGTGTTGCACATAATAGTATATTGTACACATTGTTGTATATGATTTGTCTTTCTTTTTTTATTGGTCAAAAGAAAATGAAAAATTATCATAAGATCATTTGTGATTATTATTAAAAACTAGCGTCTGTCTCTTGCTTTTAAACAGATCCTTGCCCTAATTATTATAAACATAAGGATAAGGTAGCGATCCATCCTAACAATATAATGCAATGGTGTTCTTCGAAATTCAATCAAATATCCTAAGGATGCATTCTAAAATAATTTCATGCATAGGAGTTTATATTGTATAACTGTAAACGTTAATATATATATATATATATATATATATATATATATATATATATATATATATATATATATATATATATATATATATATACGAGGATCCTGTATAAGGTCAACACTGCGTCGGATAAACATAGCATCAATGTCGACCCGGAAGAATGTCAACACATCGGTGTTGACATTGTTCCGCACCCATCTCGTTTGGTATGATCGGCTTACTGGATGTCGTTTTTCTTGCTATTATACGAAAGATTGATGTTTCGTTGTAAATAAAACTTTGCTTTGGTTTCTTTAAACTTATCTGCTTCCGTGTTTTTATCTTTGGAAGGAGGGTACCCTCATAGGAAGTATATATCGCCACCTTGATAATCATAGTGAGAATGTCGACACGCATGTTTTTTGACTTTCTTTCAATAATTCTAACTGTATATGAATAAAAGAAGGAGTGCATACGTTAAAATAGTTAAGAATTGATATAACCTGAAGATATCACAATGATTTTTTCAGTAGTGTTTAAAAGATTTCGGAATTTCTATTTCAACAGGCTCTAAAACCGGCATTCAAACTGTATATACATTTTGTGACGTCAGGCGGTTTATTTAGCTGGAAAACAATGGCGGACTAGGCTAGTTCGCTTCAGGAGAATTTTTATTGTTTTCATGAATTTTGCGAGCTCAATGGAGTATTTTAGGGTTACCTTTTGTTCATTGTTGTTGTTAACGTAAGTACCTTCATTATTTGTATTCTTGTGATCATGCTTTTAGCTATATTATTCGTATTTTCGGTAGGTAATACCTCCTTTGTTTACACATAAACGGCACGCTAGAAAATAACAGTTATTTTTCTGGGTTAGATTTTCTCTTTATCACCACTATTCTTCACTTGAATCTGCTGTAAAATAACTTAGTATTAAATTGTGTACCGTGAATTACATCCATTTGCGTCGTTTAATTCATTTTATAATATAATGTGTGTGTCTATAGCATATTTAGTTTACCCCTAACATTGGAATGCAAATAATTGAAGTTGTCATACAAATGACAAAACACAAGAGATCTAAAACAGGATTTTTACCGATCAATATTTTCTGATTTTGCAATTTTGTTTGTATACAAAATGTGTTTCAGATGCAAGAAAATTATTTGATAAATGCAAAACTCTGTCCTACATGTAGGTACAGAAAATTATTATTTTCATGTGACAATTTACTGTAAAGATCAAAGAACGGTTAATTTTTTTCTCTACTTGTCTTACATTTATTTATTCTCTTATTTTGTCAAATAAATGAAATATAAACCCTCAGTTTTTAAATATTTTAAGTCTAATTTTCAAGAATACATGTATGAAACATTTAAAATATTCCATACATGCATTTTGCGTGAAATCAATATGATATCAAGAACATTTAATGGATTGTTTCGTGATAAATATACTCGCACAAGACGTGTTTGTTTTGTTATTTATTGTAAAGAAATATCTTCAAGTAATATTAAAACATAAGTGAATGTAAGTTTTTGCTTCATTTACAGTTTTTACAAAAATATAATGACGTTCCTAACAGAATAAGATTTCACACGCAAAAACGTAGTCTATTTAAAAAAAACTAAAAATGTACATTCGAAGAGAGGGGGGAATTCTGTTGTTTTTATGTTTCTTTTTGTTTGATATTGTTGCTGAAAATTTTGAGTTAAGTTTTTATATTTTTTCATTGAATATGAATGATTTGATTTTTATTATTTTAAATCGGAGTATAGATATATCCACTAACCAGTATGCTAAAAATGGTACATCTTCTTTATTCGTTTAAGAATGTAAACAAAAGAGTTGCAGTCCTTGTAAATGGAATGCAGTACTAAAAATAACTCGTAAACAAAGTGGCAAAACACGGGAATTATCTTCCCTTCACCATATCTATCACATGTTTTCGCCTGTAGAGTAAATTTATGGGTTTTCTTTTTTCTGGCAAGTTAGATATCAATTTTTTTTTTAAAGCCAGGAAACTTCCATTATTTTAAAAGCCGTCAAAAAACCAATATTTACTTTATTTTTTGTACGATTTCTATACCGAACGAATTCTATACCGGGGATCATATATGTAGAAAATGAATATTTTTAAAACATTTTTGTCCCGTTTCTTGCATTTTTTTTAAGTTTTCAATAAAAAGACACTATTTTATTTCAGATAATTTATCCTGTCTTATAATGTGGCTATTGATTGAAGTACTTGATGAGTCTTGAAATAAAGCAAGCTGATTTTGTACTACAGTCTGTTGCTACTGAGTTTTCCAACACCAGAACGGAGTTCCAGTTTCTTGATTTGATACAATCAAAAATGTCATTCACTAAATCGGTGACCAACGGATTTTTGAACTTGTTTTATGCATACAAGTGAAATTTCATTTTTGTTTGCTACATATATTATTTTATAGTAGTAAATATTTTTATTGCATCTATAATCACTCGTCATAAAGGATACAGGAAATAAAGAGTTTCTATTATCGCACATTTCCGCACCTAAATAAATTCTTTATTATGGCACGTCAATAATATACTGTTCCGTGATGTCATTTGTTTAATTAGACAAAATATAAACCAGCAACTTTCCTAAGATTTGGCCGAAGAGTTTTACTAAAATATGACTTAGGTAAAACATTAGAATCATTCTAAGATCAACTTAAGATATATCTTATGATGTTGCTCGACGGTATATCCTAGGAACATCTAATTATAATCATTTTTATTCTTAATATTATATTCATTCCTTTAATTAAGGAGTCTTTTGTGGGGAAAAATCACTACATATTTTAACCCGAAAAAAATTAATATTACTTAGTAACACGATAAAACCAGTATTTTTTAATTTGTTTACATTTTCAAAGTAAAGGTATATACATGATATTGATAACTAGTAAGAACGTAAAAAATAATACAATCTAATAATTATTTTAACAACAAATGTGCTTCAAATCAGCTGACACTCTTATCATACGGGTAATTCGCCAGATAGCACTTTTTCATAGAAAATTTGGTGGAAAGATAGTCAAATCACTTTAATATTGCAAATAGAATATTAATGCTAGTTACATTATTGCTAGTTACAATACATTACACAATTCGTTTAACAAAACTACAAATTTCTTTCAATTATTTTTCAGGAAAAAAGTGAAAATGTAAACATTATCTTGCGTGGCTTTAATTGATTAATGTAAAATAACTCTTAAGCGAAAAACATGTTTATAATTCATCGGTGAATTTTTAAAGTAACATACTTACTTATATGATGATGATGAAATATGTGAATAATTCTCATTTCAACAGATGATTTAGCTTATGAAATTAATTTGCAACTGACATTAAAAAATCAACATCTTTTAGTCAATTTCGAAGAAAACTTTCTAGTAATGGAAATGATACAAAAGTTCAGAAAAATGTTCTTCATGACAACGGAAAAATAAATATAATTCATACAAAATAAAGACACAGTTGTTCACTAAATTTTGATTTACACATGACTACCTAAACTGTTTTTGTGAAATAAAAGAAGATCATTTTTTTGCTTTTTGAAGATTTTCAAAAGCAGTAAATGTTATGTTTAATGATTTGTATCATATAACTGAATTCAGTATTATCGATACACATATCCTGCTTTAGGACAATGCAACATATTTTTTGAGGACTTAGCAGATAAATTTTCTCTGCAGTACAATAAAATACGTTAAAACCCAAACACATTCAATGTAATTCACATTCAAAGTGAATTCTCGAGGGAGTAGAAAGACAGCTTAAAGGAAGTTCAAGTTAAAGGTCACTTTGAAGAAGTAATTAAAATATCAAAGGAATTAGAAAATTATATGAATTAAGACAAGAAAACAAATAGATAATCATCTGAAAGCTGTTTTATGAAATGCTTGTGAATTATGATACTCTCATATTAACACATCCACGGTAAATCATACAAATTATAAAATTAAATGTAAATAATTATTGGTGTTCTCTTTAAATAAGACCCAACTTGTAAGTAAAAACAATACAAAACGGAGGTCATGTTCATAAAATTATCTAAGATATTATCAAAATACCGGTATAATGTGAAATGAAAATCTTTTAAAAAAATTAAACAACTATTCTTATATCAAAAATGGTATTGTGTCTATCAATAAATGTATAAATGTGGTATGTGGTCTACCAGCGACGACTATTCATTTTATTCGCGGCTATTTCGTATCAACCTTACATTTACATATACGTTCAGTAAATATACGCCCCTTAAAAACCATTTTAGATATCAGCATGTCCTGGTTACATTACTTACAATTGAACTTTTGCGGTCTGAGACAAAGTTTCGACACCCTTACAAAAAGTAACCCAATTCATGTAACTCTACAGGCGGGGATGGGAGGGTATGGTAATTTTTAAAACCGTCTTAGCGCAAAGTGGAAACGTTTGGTCTTTCAAGTGAAGCTGATATGTTGAAAATGTACTGATTTCACGCAGGTTTTTCCCAAACAAATGTACATGCCATAATATATATTTAACTTTTAATCAATTTTAGATTGCGTCCCAACACTCGCTATTGACCCCATTTATCAAATAAATATGGATTCATTTTTTCAAATTTAGATACATTTTTTTCGCATAATAAGATTATTTAGATCTATCAGTGATATGTGCATTATTTTGCCAAAAATTCCTATCAGATGTACTCGAAATTTGCCGCTTCTATTGTGATAAAATACAAGTTACAAAAGGTTCATTTAGAACTTGAAATGATTAATAAAATCTGAAAATCCGGAGGAAATAAGGAAAATGGATTTTGACTTAAGGTTACATTCGCAAACGTACATGGAGGCGTGAGGGGTCGGGTTGTTGAAATTCAAACTAACTAAATTCACAAAGTAAAATTACCGAAAATAGGTCTCGAAACCCTGGCCCTTTCCCACCCCATCCCGGAAAGCAAATTTCAAAATTTTAATATTTTTCATCCATCCTTCCGTGCTCCTCTCTCTCTTTGACTTTCTACTTTTTTCTCTCTTTGACTTTCTTCTTTGACTTTTAAGATGTGTGCTGAAGTGATATCTTAAAGTTAAAAACCCATTTCGTAACCGTACGGTTACTGAAAAAGGAGGTGAGGCCTAATCAGGCGGGGTATTATTTACGTGATGTGACCAGGGTCCGTCTAGCTGATAAATCCTGCCGGTTTGAGGTCACGCATGGGTGACAAAAACACTATTTACAATCCTGGTCATTGATCTCTGGCATTGCATCATCGCCTCCATATCCAGGATCACCACCTGCTGCTTGCTGCTCGTTGATGTCAGGATTGTTATCACTTACATTCTGACCAGCTCTAATCTCTTCATCTGTATTGTCTTCTATCCAGTTGTTAAAAACAACACGTGAGTCAAAACCCCTTTCACTGTGTGAAAACAAAGTCGGATTGAATGAAGTTCAATGCGAACTTCTGTAATGTTCAAACAAACTTGCCTTCTTGGTTGCTACATAACATGGTAAAGCAATGAAAAAAGTAGAGTGTTACATTCACTGATGATTTCCTGAATAATGGCCAGACTGATTCCAAAACAGGCTATTTCACTACACCAGGGATACCAGACTAATATTTTACTTTTTTATACATAAAATAACTACTCGTTTCTACTAAAAAAGGAAAGAACAAAACATTTACATGTATCCAACTGAACGGAAAAATGATTCACTGTTCAATTGTAATGAATACGTATTAATTATCTATAACAAAGTTTAGTGCCACTACTATACCCCTGACCAAAGACAATAAACTCTTCCAACAGACCATGCGGTGAAGTTTGGCAGGAAAGTTTCTCCCTGGTCAACAAGAAACAATTCCATGCAGTAACATATAGACAATTCTTAAGACGCACTTCATTTTTGAATATATAAATTTTCTTTATTTTTATTTATTTACATGCATTCATCTGTCTAGAAATTTTCTATACTTGTGCGGAGGCTTGCTGTTTTCATTTTACTTATATTTTTGCTAGGGATGTCAATTTTACTCGGTTGGCTTAGTCGATTAGTCGAATGCCTTTAGTCGAGCGATAGTCGAGTACTCGTTGATTTATTTGAAACTGTGTGTCCTTTTCAAATTAAATAATTCTACTGTCACATACACCGTATCTTAAACGCATTTAAACATTTAAAAACGTATTATAATACGCACTAGATGTATTTAGTTTCAAATACATGTAAATTAGTATTTTATCTAAATATCCGATAGCTAATGTCTTAGGTTTTCCTTTTTCTTGTGACGCATACACATGATTGAGCTCCATTTCATTTAGGCAAATCAAATGTGACATGTTTCATGTTAAGTCATTGTCCCGTGCCATGCCAATTCAGTAATTAAAGTTAATGATTATAAATACAAACGCCTTGATATGATATGATTAAATTTTTGATAAATACAATGAAAAATTGACAAGAACAACATCTAATCCAAAAAATAACTGATTAGAAGAACCACAAATTGATCTCTTCAGGTACATGTTTGCATAAGTACTTCTATTCAAAACAACAATTTGGTCTACACCAGGGACACACTTACGACGGAACAGAGTGTAATATGATTTAAAAAAAATATCGAGAAAAGAAAACTCTTATTTTTATTGGAAGCCCCTAAACTGCTTTTTTTTTTTTTTTTTTATTTTTTTCTCCACTTTATAACGGATAATTTTAGTCGATGATCAGCGTGACCGAGCGATAGTCGAGTACTCGTTGACATCCCCAATTTTTGCCTTTTAGATAGTATATCTTATAATTTTAATGAGTTTTATGCTCTGTAACTAACATCAACAGAATATTTTTACGGTTGGTATTGCTAAACTAGGCTGTCTAAGTATAATAATGATAAAATTTGGTGATTCAAACATTGGTATAAATACTATCTATTGATTAAATGATGTGTCGATGAGACGATGTGCGATGTCTATTACAGCTAGTTTCAATGCAGAATGTCTCTGTTGGAAATGCTCTGAAGAAGGAGACAGAAGACTTGAAAAAATAGCATAGGTGTGTGTGTGTGTGGGGGGGGGGGGGGGGGTGTTACACTGATGTCTTCAACTCAAACAAGGTCGAAGAAGCATCACTATTATCTCCAAATAAATTACTAGTATTAGTTTTTTGTATTTCCGTCCAAGGGTTCTGTTTGTTCTGTCACATGCAAGAAAACTTCTGTAAAAAGTCACCAAATAAAACATGTTAATCATTTAGCTAAAATTTTGTTTTGGTATTACATGTATGTCAAAGAATCTTTTTGCAGTCCCCCATCCCTTTTAATTTGGCATATCGCAGTATATATTGACGTTCATTAATTAACCTTGGATGAAGAAAACTCTATAAAGTTTATGCTTATTTAGTACCTCATCTCACACTATACCTTCGATAAGCATGCGATCATACTTCCTCAGTTTCTTGTATAGTATACGATACCAAAGAACGATACTGTCTTTAAAAGCGCCATTTTAGCATTTTATTCGATTTATGTCTTAAGATTAAAAGAAAATTGTTATGGATGATGTTTATTTTGATTAAAAACACAATTACTAATTTTTTTTCACTTTGCTCCAACGGCAGCATGAAAATAAAAGGGTGTGCAGAGTCGTGCGCACTCCAATTATACTCAGCCTTGAATGGAATGACAATGTCTTAAATATTGAATTAAATATCAACCTTAAAATTACCACCAAATGTCTTTAAACCTCCAATATTCCAACACCCGTTATAGTTTTAAGACTTTTATCTAGACTTTGCATGAAATATAATTTTACTTGAGTTGGGAGGAATCAGCACCGAAAGTCTGATTCCAACTTACCATAATTCTTACATTGTTGCAGAAAATAACACAGTGAAAAGATTAACAAAAATATAAAGAAATCAATTGTCACATAGCTGTTAAGTAATTCATGGTATTTTGGCGGTTAAGTAGCATGGACATAAAAGGGTCAATAAGATGAAAGATGAAGTGTCAATTAAAAGATTAACTTCCATCTCTGATTGTGCCTCGGGTGAGATTTAGTCTGCGCGGATTTGAGAAAGTTTAGCACAGCTGTTACAGAATTAATTTTTAGAGTTATTTTGCACAATAATAACAAAAAGTCCGAAAAATTAGGTTACACACCGTGACACTTCTATCTTGATCGATTTCCGTCTCAGCCAGGTGCTCTTGGTATTTCACTCTGGTAGCAGGTTATGTTTTAAAATGATACGAGATAATAGAAATAATGACATTTAATAAATATATATATATATATATATATTTATTTATTTAATCCGATACCAATATTGACATTTGATGAAAAATAAAATGTTCACAGAATTAATCAGGAACATGTATCTTTTGCTCAAAAAAAAGTTTTCATCATCCATATCATTGTCGTAGGGAAATAGTACTTTGGTCCGTAAAAATGAAAAATAAATGAATATGAAATGGCTGATTTCTCAACATTAAACGTAAATCCGTATCATAACAAACGCAAATCGATTTTTCGTCAAACGTCGTTTTATCTGATCTTGATAGTTGTTTTAAATGACACAAAAGAATGACAATAAAAATATCTAATAAACATGTAATTATATTTACAATGATATTATAAATGACAGTGATATAGAAGTACATGTACATTATTTACAGAATTTATATAGGGGGAAATGCTTTGCAATCTTAGATCGTATCATATCAATTGCGTAGAAAAACATGTTTCGTCCATACAACCATGCAGAGAAAAAAATCAAAACGATTAAATATTAGATGATACGCATACATATATCACCGTGTGAAATGTACCCCTTGGACATGACACCTTTTCCCTTGTCACTCGCGTTAAGTGACTTTGATCTGGACACTATAAATTGACACTCAGTTTATCTAAGTAATCCGTTAATTGAAGTAACTCTTTATATTTACTTTTCTATTATTCTCTATTGTTAAAACTGTATTTCGTTATTTATAAGTAATTGTTGATCATGTTCAATTATTCGGCAGTTGGAGAGCGACTGTCAAGGCGCTCGTACCACCGACTCCCGGCCTCGCGGAATAACGGTAATGTAATAAGTTTGCGGGGTTTTAATAAATCTTGTAAAACGAATACCGATCGACTTGTACATTTCCGTGGGTCACAATTGGTGTTAGAATCCGGCGTATCAACTCTTTAGCTTGATACACGATCCCATGAAGTATCTCTCAGCTGAATTCCCCCCAATGGATTCGTACCAGTGCTCGTATGGACCAGCGTGGACTACGCCTGTGAGTTACCCGACGCATGCACAGTACTTCGTACATAAAGAGAATCCTGCTTGTATAAGGTGTGGACTTGCTCATCACGTATGGAATTGTGTTGCACGGTTTGCTAAGTGTTTTAAATGTGGAAAGAATTAACATTTTGCGGGGATGTGCAAGACACAGAAAATTAACCGCCGAAGTGACGTTCACGTCATTAAAGTCGTAGAGACTCAGAGAACAGATTGTGCGACACAAACAGAAAAAAGAAAATCGGAGAAGAAATTTCAACGCGACAGAAACCGGATCGACGAAAAACGTTTATTCCTTGCGGAACTTCCTTTTTCCAGGATAAAAGACTCTCAATTCAATGAAGAGCTTACTAAGAATAAACTGGATAAATCAACGTTTTGCGGGAATATATTAACCACCAAACTGCAAAAGCAAAGTTATTCGAAAACCGTCATATTGTAGTGCTGGCTGAGTTACAGAAACGAGACAAAGAAATTCAGCAGCTAGAAGAACAAATACGACACCTTAATTAGTAGCACGCTACGTGACAGAGAAGAAGAACTAAAGGAAAAGACAAAGACAGGTGATTCAAGGGGACACTTTCGTAAAGCTGCGGTGAATTCGACTCATGCTCACAGACGGTTCTAGTCTACCAGCAATTGGAAGTGTGATGTACCCAGTTCCAGAATGGACCGAGGAGGAACAAGTACCATGTTCCACAGCAGTAGGTTTCTTCTGAATACGGGGACGTGTTCATTGGGAGGA
Organism: Magallana angulata; assembly: GCF_025612915.1. NCBI lineage: Eukaryota > Metazoa > Mollusca > Bivalvia > Ostreida > Ostreidae > Magallana > Magallana angulata. The sequence goes on from NC_069112.1 coordinate 26,562,019, forward strand.
AGAGGCAACTATCTTGTGAAATGTACCCCTTGGACATGACACCTTTTCCCTTGTCACTCACGTTGAGTGACTTTGATCTGGACACTCTAAATTGACACTCAGTTTATCTAAATAATCCGTTAATTGAAGTAACTCTTTATATTTACTTTTCTATTATTCTCTATTGTTAAAACTGTGTTCCGTTATCTATAAGTAATTGTTGGTCATGTTTAATTATTCGGCAGTTGGAGAGCGACGGTCAAGGCGCCCGTACCACCGACTCCCGGCCTCGCGGAATATTGTAATAAGTTTGTGGATTTTTAATAAATCTTGTAAAACGAATACCGATAGACATTCATTTTCCGTGGGTCACACATACAAAAATAAAGCTTGTATCACTATTTCGGATTTTCCCCTTAAAGTAATGTATGAGAAAGAACAAAATAATGAATTAAATTTCAGACTAAGTATAACGGCGCATTTACAACTAACTACGTATACATACAGATGGATTCCCTATTTTTATAACATGCGTGCAAGCGTACATTGTAGGCATATGCTTGTGTTTAAGCTTTTACTTGTTAGCATCCTTTTAACGTATCAATAAGGGTCAAATAATTGCATGTAAAATCATTGATTTTTAATCGGGGGCATGTTCAGAAACTAACCTAAATTAAGATGTGTCTCAGATTTACAAGTATCTTAAGACACAACTTAGTCATAACAGTTTCTCGAAGCCGTTCTAACCTACGACACCCTAGTCCTCAATAAACTGAAAAGTAAACATGTAGATTGTGAACCACCATTTCTTGAAGTAAGAGGAGCTGATATATACACTATGTCATAGTATTTTAAAATATAAATAAGCACACAAACAATAGATCTAGATGTACATGTATTTGGATGTTATCGGAAGAGGGAATACATGTACCCACTTTTACATTCTTTTCTTTAGTTTTATTGGAATCTTAAATATAATAATACAAACAAAATCCTTTGGGGAAATTTTCACCGGGGTGGGGGTGGGGGTAACTATCGACGATTTTTGACAGAACTTAAATTTGATTATCGGGCAGGGGGGTCGAGGCACATATTCTCTTTCTTTTTTTTACTAAAATGATCTTTTCTACTAAAATGACAAAAATAAATCATGGTTTTTTAATTTCTGTTAGCTATATTTTTGTGGAAAATGCCGTTATGAAGCCTTATTTGGAGCAAAAATGAATTGTTGTCGTCCTGTACAAAAATTGATTTGCTATATATTCCTTAGAAGAGAAGCAAAAATTAATGATTTTTTAAAATCTTATTTATCATAAGAATTAAGGTAATTTGAAGACTTATCATACTAGCAGGTTTTTGCAGCAGAATAAAATTCTAAAAAATACAACTCATATTGCTTTAAAGTAGAAGTATTTTAACAAGACATTGTACTTTCGGTAGGACGTAACTATTTCTTGCATCAAAACAGGTTTAAAATGACACTGCGAGTGAAATATGCATTGATTGCGTAGTCTTAGCTCAAAAGCCTGTCAAATCGTGTTGATTTTAAAGAGCCATGGCTGAGTGGCCAGCAAAGAAATAAACAGGCTTACATCAGATTGCTGTTTGACACAACTAACTAAAGTCCAATCTCCTGTTAAATTGGTTCTATTTGGAGCTGACTGTGGTCGTCGAGGTGGTCGGACGTGTTTTGAGTAGCTCCCGGGTCGGAGCTAGTTTACCTTTCCTGTCGGCTGTGGAGTTTTATTTTCCATATCTACATTCCTCTTAAGTGAGTATTATTGATTTGGCTGGTGCTAACATTGATATTTAAGTGTAATGGGGCAACATAAACACAAAAAAAGGAAAAGAAAAAGTAAAACTTCCGACAGTAGTGAGAATGGCGAGAATGGCGGCAGTGAGCAATGTTCACAGGTGCCCGATCAGGAAAGCCATGACTCGTCTATGTTAAGCAGCATCATCAGTGTGGCCAGCAACGTTCTTTACGGGACACCGATACTTACTAAACCAAATGTAGCCAATAAAACGGATCACCTGGGACCCACCACCTCGACACCAAAGACTCAAGCGGCTACAAAACCTAGTGGGGATATTATTTCTCAGTTAAATGAACAGAATGATAAACTCGATAAGATTATGCAAAAGTTAGTTAAATTAGACCAAATCGATCATATTGAAGAAAAACTGGAAAAAGTGAATGCGACTGTTGCAAAGTTCAATAACAGGATCAGTGATGTTGAAAGAAAGCTAACGGAAAACTCGGCGGCGGTGAGTGCAATCTCAGCGAGAGTTGAAAAGCTAGAAGAACAGGGGGTGAACACCGATCACGAGAGAGACCTGAAGAGACACGAGAAAACAATAGAGTCGCTATGTAAAAGTCTAGACAGTATGAGACGGGATTATAGAGCTCTCGAAGCATCGATTACCGATTTACAGTGTCGTTCAATGAAGATGAACCTCATTTTTACTGGCATCGGAGGGGAGACCAAGGATGAGGATACGGAAGATAAGCTTCGCGCCTTTCTGTATTATGAGCTAGGCATCGACGAGCATATTCAATTCGGAAACGTCCACCGGTTTGGCAGATACGTCCGCGGTCAAGATAGACCGATTGTTGCCCGATTTCTCTACCAAAAAGACTTAATCGCTGTCAGGAGTAGGTCGCACAGGTTGCGCAATACGGGCTACGGAATCCGAGAACAGTATCCCACCTCTATTGAGAGGCGTCGGAGGGAGCTATACCCCGCGATGCGGTACCATAGGAGCCGTGGCGACAATGTGAAGATGGTTCGAGATACGCTTTACGTCAACGGTCAGCGTTACGACCCCGAGACAGAGCCTACAGAGGATCCAACGTATTTTGGAAGTCACGTTGTGCCTGCGCCACCGATCGGTAATATGGACAAGGGTACACCTGAAGATCAACCCATGGAAGGCGAGGACCAGTTAATCGCGCAAGGTAGTACTGACGCGCCGACACCCACCCAGAGCTAGGGGGACGCTGAGGATAGACCACCGCTCCGAATCGTGTCATGGAACGTGAACAGGGGTCTGGAAAAGAAGTTAGGTGAACATGAGTTTTGTAAACTTCTTTCTTCGTATGACATTGTATTTTTATCAGAGTGTTGGGTAAACAGTGAGTCTACTTTAGACCTGTCTCATCTTACTCAAGGTTATGCGTCCTTTATGTACCCACGTACCAGAGGCAAAGGGGGTGGAATGGTAATTCTGGTAAGAGACGAACTACTACCTCACTTTTCAGTTTGTAAATATGTTGGTGACAGTATGGTATGGGTAAAATTGTCAGGTATATATAAAAATGACGTTAATATTTGTTTTGTTTACATTGCACATGAAAACAGTGTATTCTATACTACTTATGATATTGACCTTTTTGACACTCTATTATGCGATATTGCGAAGTACAGTGATATGGGTGTTATCATATTAGCTGGAGATTTTAATAGTCGTGTGGGTGAATCAAAAGATTATGTTGAATATGATATTTTGGCTAACAATTTGTTAAATAACATGCCTGCATTTTTGTCATATGATAAGGATTATACTTGTTCACGTAGATCGGAAGACAAACATGTCAATAATTTTGGTCGTAAATTACTCGAATTATGTCGAGCCTCTGGTCTTAGAATATGTAATGGCAGGGTTTCCGGGGACACGCGGGGCAAATATACATTTTTTAACCATTTAGGTTCGAGTGTCATAGATTATGTTTTAGTTGGTAAGGATGATTTTGATGCCATCGAGAGTTTTACTGTTAAAGATTTTAATGAATGGTCAGACCACGCTCCAGTTGAAGTGTGTATTCATAATGTTAAAAACTACCAACGCTATGACAATCATAACATTTTCTGTAGTAATGTAACGGCAGGCAGTGTGTACAGATGGAATGAGGAAGCTTTTGAGTCCATAAAATCTATCTTACACAGTAAAGTGTCTGATTTTTACAGTCTTTTTGAAAAAATGGACTGTGGGATCCTTAGTATAGATCAGGTTGTAAATAATTTCACTAGTATATTAAACAGTGTTTTTATGCCTTTTTGTAGTGTATCCAACTTTTTAGGTGGATCGTCTATTGACATTAAGTCTTCCAGTAGTAATAAGCCATGGTTCGATGACAAATGTAAAGAACTCCGTAAAGTTTATAAAAGCTCCTTACGTATTTTTAATTGGGAAAGGTCTGTTCAAAATCGTATCACTTTATGTGAAAACAAACGTGTCTACAAAAAGCATGTACTTAGAACTAGAAATAGGTTTGTCAGACACGAAGGTAATAAACTCAACTATTTAAGAAAGCACAACCCAAAACAGTTTTACAAGATTTTCAAGAAAAGAAAAACAATTAAAAGCTCTTTAGATTTAGATGCTTTTTATCAATATTTTAAGAGTGTTTGTAATGTAGATGAAAATATTGTAGACATTGAAAGTCCATTTTTTGAGCAGAGGAGTACTGATACTGTTTTTAGTGAATTAGATGAAGCCATAGATGAGGAGGAATTACTTTCAGTATTAAAAAAATTAAAATGTGGTAAAGCTGCCGGAACAGATCACCTGTTAAATGAATATTTTGTTAAATTTAAAGAGTTTTTTTTACCAGTTTTAGTTAGACTTTTTAATAAAATTTTGGATGCAGGTACTTTCCCAAGGAGCTGGTCTATAGGTGTAATAATTCCACTTCTTAAAAAAGGTAACACCAATGATGTTAACAATTACAGGGGAATAACTCTTGTTAGTAATCTGGCAAAAATATTTACCACAGTGTTGAACTATAGATTACTTCGCTGGTCTGACGACAATGGTATCATAAGCGATGCGCAGTTTGGGTTTAAGCCAGGTCATAGTACCACAGATGCTATTTTTGCACTTACTAGTTTAGTATCTTTATATTTGAAAAAGAAAAAGAAATTATATTGTTGTTTTGTTGATTACAGAAAAGCGTTTGATAGTGTGAATAGAAACAAGTTATTATACAAACTTGCTACAAATGGAGTCACGGGAAAGTTGTTAAGTATTATTAAGCATATTTATTGTGAGTTAAAATCATGTGTCAGATATAAGTCTGAACTGTCAAATTATTTTTCGTCAACAACTGGACTTATGCAAGGAGAGGCTTTGTCGCCTTTTCTTTTTTCATTATATATTAATGATTTTGAAATGGATCTTATCCGAAGTTGTTGTGAACCTGTTGACTTCAGAGACCTTTCGCTTTTTCTTTTAATGTATGCTGATGATACTGTGTTAATAGCTAATTCAAGGGAGAGTCTACAGGGTATGTTGAATCAATTGTATCAATTTAGTAATGATTGGAATATTGGTGTGAACACAGATAAAACTAAAATAGTTGTTTTTCGACATGCGGGTAGAATGTGTAAAAATGATTTTTGGACCTATGACCAAAAGCATGTTGAGGTTGTTAATTGTTTCAATTATTTAGGAATCAATTTGAATTTTAATGGGAATTTTAATGTTACACAGAAAACAATTGCAATGCAGGGTAGGAAATGTATGTTTGGTATTCTAAAACTATGTAATGAAACTTATTTAAATATTGAGACTAAATTAAGCATTTTTGACACCTATGTATCTAGCGTTCTTAACTATGGCTCCGAGATATGGGGTTTTCACTCTGGTGATGAAATAGAACGAGTTCACACAAATTTTTGTAAAAGAATTTTGAAAGTTAAAAAATGTACGTCAAACTTTATGGTTTATTCAGAGTTAGGTCGTCTACCTATGAGTATTATACGTAAATTGCGTATCATTAAGTATTGGTTGAAATTGATTAAAACAGAAAATTGTATATTACGCAATGTATATGAGGAAATGGTCTCACAGTTGATACCAAATACATGGTGTTTTAATGTCAGAGAATTATTAGTATCTCTGGGTATGCATGAGGTCTGGCTTTCACAAAATGTGGCTAACACTAATGTTTTCTTAAAAATTGTAAAGCAGAGATTGTCTGATTTTTTTATTCAGGAAAGAGACGCATTTTTTGAGTCATCCTCTAAATGTTTATTGTACAAGTATCTGCCTGACACTTTTTCGTTACAATTTTATTTGAGTAAAAATATTCCGGAAAACCTTGTTGTCCTTTTAACAAAATATAGACTGTCATCGCATATGCTTTTGGTAGAGCAAGGCCGATATAATGGAACTGTCAGATCGATGCGTATCTGTAAATATTGTAATTTAGGTGAAGTCGAGGATGAATTCCATTTCATACTTATCTGTCCATTTTATAAAAGTCTACGGGTATTGTATTTAAAAAAATATTACTGGTCTCGTCCTTCAATGTTTAAGTTAGTTCAACTCCTTGCCATTCATAATCGCAAACAATTGTGCCATCTCGCAATGTTTCTGCGTGAGGCAGGTAAAAAACGGGATGTCGGATAACTAGTACATCCAACTGATGTATTATTACTATCACTATTATTATTAATATTACTATTATTATCATTATTATCATTATTATAATCATTTGATTTATTGATTTATAGGGTCTCTCCTCCTATGAATGTACATGTATGAATAATATTTTTTTTGAATATTGTTTAACGTCAATAGCGAACTGTTTGATTTTGATTGGATAGAGTGTAGCATTATATATTTATAATTATGTACATATGTTTCAACAGCTTATAATTCATTTGAATTTAGCCAATAAACAATACAATACATTTAGGGCACGCATTTTACTAAACGTATAAAATGTGAGAGGTGATACAAAATTGAGCAGTTAAGATGAATAATAGTCATTGGTGATAGTATATCAAACCTGTACATGTGGGTAGATTTGAGTGACCACATGCTATGTGAGGAGATAAAAGACCTAATGATACTGCAAGGCACTGCTGATCAATCCGTACATAAGGGTGCGGGAAACACAGCTCTCCAGTAGTCATCCGATGGCTGTCTTCTGCCTCCTCTTTTTATACAGAATGGGACACGGGCTACTCCCCATGTAGAGGAGGAGACATTCCGGAAACACCTTGGCTATGGCACCCGCCAGGTGTGGGCATGTTGGAACAAAGATCTCGAGGATCTAAATAAATTAAATATCATAACACTCCATAAAACCCCTAGTGCACGTTCCTCCATTTTTATAATGTTCCGAAAAAACAAAAAACACGTGGGAATTATGGAAATGATGTTTATAATCATGTAAGGCTTGTCTTAGCGTGTGGACACTACAGACGTAACACATAACGTATGTTTTAGACTGGTAAGGCAAATCTTATCGTGTGTCATAAGATATGTCTTAAGACATATCCTAGGACATGTCTTAAGATATGTATTAAGATAACATGAACAAAGCCACGGGATTCCAAATAAAGTTTTATATTGCTTATCGTAGGATGTGAACAGCATATTGTCTTACTCTTTTTCTAAATCTAAATTTTGTTTCAATGATTAATTTCCCAACATTTTAATAAATTGTACCCATCAATTGCTGATTCCGACTGCTTTAACTTTAATAAGTTTCTATTGACTTTTGACAAAAAAGAAACGCGTGACCATCCAGTGAAAAATACAGTTTCATTGACAGGCACAGTCAGCTGCATGTGTTACCGGGTGTCCGGGGTTTGTGTGCTAATTATACACACCCGAACGGTTTCACGAAAAAACTACATGCTTATTACGGCACGACAAAATCTGTTGATTTAGAATGTATTCTTTTTCTATAAATCGAAGTCATGTCTTCTTAACGGTGTAAAACTTTGATCCAATGTGTATTTGAATAAAGTTCCAATTAGGAAACACCGTAGAAATATTTTCTATAGGCCCCTATGAAACTGACTCCATACAAGATGAATAAAAGATGAGTAAATTGTTGTTTAAATTTGTAATTCATACAGATATTAGTACATTAATAATCAAAAACCATTTGAGGAAGTGTAAAACTCGAGCGCCATTTTGAAACGATTAATTCTAAGAAAGATTCCAAATGAATAAATCTGAGGAAACGTTACACACGGTTCTCGGACGCTTTGCCCGAAACGCTGAACGCTTTGTCCAAAACGCTAAACGGTTTACACGGAACGTTTCTCGCACGCCTTTTTGGTGTAGTACGCTTAGGGGTCTGTATTATTAATTTTTTGAAATAGTTTTCAGGATTTAGGCATGTTTGTCTACTTGATAATGCTCTATCACATTACTGAGCTTGTGAAGCAATTTTTGAAGTCGGAGAAGGTTAACGTGTTGCCACATCCACCCATCATACTTTTCAGATCTAGTGCAATACAATTTTTTCCTTTTTCCAAAACTTCTTATCTGGTCGTCGGTTAAGTACGACAAACTTTTGGCTCAGCCGTCAGTACCTCATTGGTCTACCTAAATCAGCGTACCGTGGCGCATTTCAGGATTGAAATATAATGGAGTGACAAAGATAGGGAAAAGTAGCTTAAATGATGAAGATTATAGTTCAAACTCAAGTCTAAAGGAAAATACAAATTAGAAGCAAAACGTTTGAAGTTCTTGGTCAAACACAAAGGCAGATAAGTGAATAAATGTTTTCTTGCTTTGATGACTACATTTCAAGAGACGATAAATCTATAATCATGATTGGAGCTGGTGTGCCAACATTTTTATACAGAGCTTGCCTTCAAAATTCAATTACAGGTGAGTTTTAGCACTAATTGGAGTAATAAAAAACTGAAAGCGATCAAAATCAAATGCAATAGTTACAAGTATCATCCATAATTTGGCCCTATTGCTCGGTCCTTCCATATCTTTGTATTGCTTTGCTGTGACGGATCATGAAAAGAATTTTTTAAAAAGAAAAGAAATATGTGTAATAGAGGTCTTCGGAAGCATTCAGAAATCCCATTAATACTGTACTAAGCTGTTAGCTATTTGCTCTGAAGTATGATCAGCAAAAGCTAAAGGTACATGTAAAATAAGTGAATGAGAAAGAAAACTTCTAGTCTCCGTATGGAGACAACTTAGTTTTTAGTAGAAACTGTGTTTGTAATAAGCAAAACATTACATATCGAACAACCCTCGTATGATATGTGTATTGTACGATATCTCAAAAGCATTCGACTCAAATAGTGAAATGAACATTACATCCATTCAAAGTAATATCCGCGGTTTGTGCGTATCCCGTTCTGCTACAATACACGTTCATATAGTGAACAGCCCTCGCATTATACATTTAGTTAATATGTTGCTGAAAATATGCAAACAAAATTTTGTAACTTATAAAGTAAAAAAAGCGCCGTCAATATTATCTTAAGTGTAATTTATAGAAGACAATAATAAATGATGCAGTATACATGCATCTTTATGTAATATATAGTGTATGTTATACAATATGAGTGGGTGCTTGTGTTAAATCTGACTACTTTGTATTTTGGTAAATTGTGGTATTTGTTAAATATATAACATAGGATTTCACGTATTTTTTTTCAACTTAATGAAATCAGTAATAACTGATAAAATGTGTAAAAATAGTGTTGTACACAACAAACAAAATTGTAAATATTTATTCATGCGTACACTGTTTAGTAATAATGTATATTGTATGCTCAAAGGGGTCCTGATTTGAAATAATCAAATGTATCTACGCAGCTTTACTAATCATATAAATTTTATATGAAGATATCTTTATATATTTACGTGCTCTAGTGTCTTTGCCTGTGATAACACTACGTATCGATTTCGTACTACGAGTATACAAGCCAAAACTGCAAATGACGCCAAATTGAGGCGCCAGCGGGGTTTGCTTATTTATTTTTAAATAATAGTTTATAATTATATACATATATATATCAATTTCGACGGTGGTTCTGCGTGTTGAGATACTGGAAAAAGCTGATATGTTTTGAGGATGACCGAATAACAAAGACACCAAATGCGCTATTGATTTGGGCGTGGTGGAATCACATCTTACGAATTTCTTCTCGGAAATATGGAGAGACTCCTTGGAGAACGTACCAAGACCGATTTCGGCTTAGAAAATTATATAACGCTTAATCTGAGCAAAGCGGAAAGATCACACATGGCTCAACTTAGAGCAGGGATCCTACCATTAAGAATCAAGTCAAGACGTCCTCCAAACGAGCGATTGTGTACTCTTTGTACCCAACACGTCATTGAAAATGAACTACACTTCGTGTTGGCTGTCCGTTTTATAACCAGTGTCGCATTGAGATCCTTGGCAAACAGCTACTATCACAAGCACTATTGAACTGTGATATCGATAGACAATACATGTTTACCTATTTAATGAGCCATAAATTTACACAATTATTAAAATTCGTTTTAAAAGCATTCCGGATTCGAAGACAATTTCTTTATAGATAATTTATTCATTTGAGGATATTCACTTTGATGTAACATTGTAATTTAATATGTACCATAACCCCAATATAAGCTAATAATTTTTACACCTTGTATAACTCGTGATGAACTATAATTGTTAATATTACCAAGGATGACTTATAGGCCCAATGGGTCGGGTGCCCAATATTCATGTACAAATACTACCGGTAGTTATTATAAAGTTTGTATCATACGGCACAATTGTACATAATATGCACATGTCACTATAATAAATAATATACTTACTTACTTATAAGTAGTAAGGAATCATTCTTTGAATATTATGAGATAATTTCGGTCGGGGCGTGATCAAATCTATCATAAAGCCCATCAGGCTTTATTGGATTTGACCACGCCCCGACCAAAACTATCACCTCATAATACTCAAAGACTGTCCTTTTTCCTTAAATATCGAATTCTAACGCAACATCACGAGGGGTACATTTCCGTACGATGGACTGTTGTGTGAAGTGGCGTTACTTGCGTTAGCAAATTAAAATGTCGTGTTGTGTATAGGTAATGTTATCTTTGAAATGATAATCAATCCTCTTTGTTCAATGTGTTTTATGTTGGCAGAATTACCAATACGCTAGTCAGCATCATACAATTTTTAAATCCTTTAAACAATGTACAGTTAGAAAATTGCGTTATCATTGGTGAATGAAAACAAATGGAGAGAGAGAGAGAGAGAGATAGAGAGAGAGAGTTGTAGGAATGCATCCACTGCGAGATAAGTTGAAAAAAAGGTCACACCTATTCAACTTTCACGATCCACATAGTCACACCCCCTCCCCCCGATAAAGACGGATTCTAGAAGAACATATTTAATATACTGCTTGTCGTTGCTTTCCTGACCCAAAGTATATCTTTTTATTTCATTTTTTTTATGGTGACCGACTCAGCTAGAGAGAGAGGGGGGGGGGGGGGGGTGGGGTGTCACTATATGAAGAATCAAGATAGATAGATAGATAGATAGATAGATAGATAGATAGGTAGATAGATAGATAGATAGATAGATAGATAGATAGATAGATAGATAGATAGATAGATAGATAGATAGATAGATAGATAGATAGATAGATAGATAAACAATGATGGGAATTCCTTCATCTAGCGCATGCGTCAAGAAGGTTTAACTTGTAAGGAATTCCCATTTTAATGACCTTTAATGTAGTTGCATTAAGCACAACAGCATTAAGCGTGCGAAATCAGCATATATGTGTTTTGGATTATAAAATTGGTTCTTCTTCCAGATGGCAGAGAAAACCCCAAATCTTTATGATGGGTGAGTTATTTTATAAACTTCTAGTTTTGATAAAACCAATTGCACTAGCAAGTCCCAATGATGCATGATGCGTATATTTGATATACATTTGATCCGAGGTTCGTGGCTGATGAGAGCTATTCTTTTTTAAACTGAACGTACTTTAACTATGGTGTTCGAAAGGAAAATATAATCCATTGTAAACTTCGTAACTCAGCTAGTAATTTAAATGCTGATTTATATAATCATTTTCTGAGTGACAACCCAAGTTTTGACATGTGTGGAAACTTCCCACTTTTTTATTGAATGTCCAACATACTGTGTTCAAAGACATTTACTAATCCAAAATATAGATTCCTTAAGACTGCCAATACCCTTTTCAGTTCATCTCATTCTTAATGGTGAAACAAAATATTGCAATATTTAAATATGTACATGAATTTATTAAATCTACAAAGAGATTTAAATAATCCATTTAGTCCTTCTTATTGTCCTATACCACAACCTGAACCTGTGTGTATTAATTTTTTTTTTCTAATTATTATCACCAGTAACTACAAATTATAATATTATAATACTGTAATATGTATTATTATACCTATTGTAATTTCTGGTCATATATTTCAAATATACATATATGCATATATTTATCAATGTAATATCTATTGCAATATTATTGTCAATATTGTATGGCACTAAATCTTGTATATATGACCTTGACCTTGTATGTCGCAGAGGATTTATATAGGCAATGCCTGCTATCCCATCCGTTTATGTGATATATTGCATAATAGAATATTGTATAAACTGAACGCAATACTGATCAGCCAATTTGCGTATGAATAAGAAAGATTGATGAAACCATGCGACATTAATTGAATAATGTTCAAAGATGCACATCACTAAGAATTTGTTAATGACATTTTTGATAAGAGGGGATAAGAGTAAGAACTCACCAGCACATTAGAAAATAAGATTCTAAACATTAAATGAAACCCCAGTTACATATTTCATGATTCCATAGGATGCTGAACGACTCAAACTTCCTTTATATTGCTTATTTTGTTGATTTCCATACCAATTTTTTTTCAACCCCCCCCCCTCGATGCTACGTGCCTGTATGGTTAATAATTTTGCCATTTGTACTCGAAAATTTTAGACTGCTTTTTTCCAACGATAAGAAATTTAAGCATTTTTATTGTACTTGTTATAACAACAGTCGGTAAACTATGGACAGTCAATTTAATAAGATTGAGAGTTAACATTTTATAGAATAATCTTCAATCTACAATGTATGTCATAATTTGTGATTAAACGAATCAAACATTGTGTCAAAGTAGCAGAAGTTACACTTGAAACAATTGTACATTTCTAGATGTTAAATATTTTTTGGCAGAATTTTTTTTTTGAAATTCAATATTGTCTAAATGAGATTATCCCTCCTATTTTTTATTGTCGCATGAACTTCACGCATCATTGATGATAAAGATCTTGATAGATTTTGATGATGCATGTCCCATCTACATTGCAGGAAAATGGATGAAAATTTTCCGCGCGTGCACATACACTGAGAGAGAGAGAGAGAGAGAGAGAGAGAGAGAGAGAGAGAGAGAGTGTGTGTGTGTGTGTGTGTGTGTGTGTGTGTGTGTGTGTGTGTGTGTGTGTGTGTGTGTGTGTGTGTTCTGTTGATATATATATATATATATATATATATAAATACATATATATATTATACCCCCCATATACAAATATAAATGTTAACAAATTATTTCTAAAAAATTTCCAATATTTCATGATATTTTTAATTTTTAATATTTTTACATTCTAATTCATTCTGAAATGTGTCCTATGTTTCTTTGAAATACGGAGAAATAACGGACAAACAGAGGAAAGAAATAAAAGATAAAAATAGATGTAAAAAAAAAAGATGGACGTTATTTATAACTAAGAAGAGAATGTATCGTACAATGATTGAAACCTAGACGTACGTGTTTCTTTAACTTCTACCACCTTCTCCTTCCAACATCAGGATAAAATTATTTCAAAATGAATAGATTTGATGTGATGTTTGTAATTGTGATAGATAATTTTACTGTCCAATTTTGGGCCCAGAAGGAAGACAGAGCCAGAGTTCTGAATGATAGGGTACATACATAAATACATAGTACGAGTAACTTCAGGTGCAGCGGTTGGGGTCATTGTCATATGTCTGGGTCATTGTCATATGTCTGTGTTACCAGACGAGTATACAGATATGTACATACAATTATCTCTCAACGTGTTATAGATTCGCTGTACGTCTTTTAATTACAACTTCATGCCATTGTTAGAATAAAGTGCATGTATTAACTAGGCCGAATTAGCTTCCAGTCTAAAAATAGTTCAGACTCTGAGAACAAAAAGTTTGCACATAGCTGGTGAAAATCACTGTTTCAACAAAATGAGTCAAATGGAAATTTGATACTTCATACATCTTGGCTGTTTGGAAATGGGGCCAAGTAGGGGATATTCTTCTAAAAAAATATGAAAGATGTAAATGATGGGGGTGCTAGATGGTACTGGGGCCAGAAAATACTGCATAACAGTTATAATTAGTTTCTTGTTTTCGTTATTTATGGTATTTACTCGATAGACAGTAAACATGCGAATCAACATTGTTAGTTGTGGTCATAACTTCAGGCAAGTAGCTTGGGGGGGGGGGGGCTGTCCCCCCTTCTTCTCGCAGCAATTAAAACATTTTGTTTTAAAATTACATATAAAAAAAGTAAATCAACGAGGCCCCCCCCCACTTTTGGAGCCATGGAAAAAATGGATGTGAAAGGAAGAAAATTAACAGTGAAATTGGTATTATATGAAATCTATGCTGTCCCCACCCCCTCCCCTACGGATCTCGGATTAGGATTTTCATGATTTTGAGAAGTTGCCTTTTTGTGTTGTTTGTCAAGATTTTTTGGAACCCCCCCCCCCCCCTTCTTCAATCTCAAACCGATGCTACGTGCATAAACAACAATGATTTATTTGTTTCATTTGGCGGAATCAGTTGGTGACCCAGCCTACGTTAAACTCAGCATGAATTTAACACACACGTACGTGTGTGTTTTTATCTAATTTTTTTTTTTTTTTTTTTTGGGGGGGGGGGTCTTACAAATGCGAATTGTTTGCCTGTTTGTAAAGGCTGATATATAGGAATTTATCTTCGGGGATGAGTGTGTGGAGTATTTTTTTATATCTCGATCGGTACATTTGTACCTCTCGGGTCGTAAAAGAAGAATTCGATCTATCACAAGTAGAAGTCTTAACAGTACTGTTTTTGTTATAATAAATCTATATGGTTGTAAATATATGGAATAGAAAATTAGTTTACATATAACATATATAAATGATTAATTGGTTAAACGACTGTTTTGTAAATTGGGTGGCAGTAGTTAAATACGAATATGCTTGACAAGAAGGATATACAAATTTATTTTTTAAACTTCTATTGACAGCAGTTAGGCTAGTTCCACACAAATATTTTAGAATATTATTAGAAATATCAGTATCCGGTCAATGGCTAAAAATTACCAACCTGCCCTCAACCCGTGACTTACCCCCTCCCCCGAAACAATCCATTGACGAAGTTAAAATTGTCAATTGTTACATGTACATTGTACATGTAACTAGACGTTCATATTATAGCTCAGCAGAAACACACAGCTACTTCTTATAACCGACCGCCTTCTGACTGGCGGTAGTTATTTAATATATAATGTATAATATTTCACATGTATGGATAATGGAAGTGTATTTAAATATTCTTATGTAATATAAAATTGATTTAAGAAACTCTTAGCGATAAGAACATATGTTGAAATAAAATATTTCAATGCTTTTCATGTATTTCTCAACAAAAATTCACAGGAACTTGGGACAAGGAACCACCCCCCCCCCCAACTCACCCCCGCCGTCTTCATTTTTTATTGAAAATGAAGAAAGTGTATTCCAAGTACACTTAAAAATAACCCTGTGAAAATAAATCGTGAAAGCAGAGCTCTAAAGAAAAACCAATGTCCGCGGTGTTCGTACGATACTAGTACACCGCGTGTACCACATTCAGGATATGAAGGGTATTCACAAATACATGTATGTATCATCTGTATACATGTATGTTTACACATAGATTACCTGTAAATAAAATCAATCGTATATAAAGTTATTAAAGAAAAACTGATGTTGTGCATGGGGTGCATACAACCTGTTGTTCTAGGGGTGTATACACCCAAATTACGACCTAAAACATTGACATTTCTTTTTAGGTGAGATTAAGAATAAATTTAATGAACCTCAGTTATGAATACCTGTATTTTTGAAATTGTTTTTATTATCATGCATTTATGATTCATTTTTGGATATTATTAATTGAAATAAGATTGGTTGGGAGCTTTGAATGTTTCCGATTCCGATGTATGAAAATCCGATCATTTTATGTAGATAAATTACAATAGGGCCTAGACATGTAACCCTAACCATAATTTTTACAATGGTTGCTGTCCACCACTAGTAGGTGCCATGAAAACTTCAGTCCACGGAGTAAGAGCCTCCGATGTTATCAAAAATGATGTTTTTACTCTCTTTTATATACTGTAAAAGTTAGACACCGCTTGATAAACACAGCATTAATGTCGACACGAAAGAGAGATATATATATAAATATATATACGTCGTTTTATTTCATTTTCAATTCCCTTGGTGTACAGTAGGGTTTGATTCTGATTTATGTTAAGTAGATGTATTACATGAAGGCCTATATTTTTTAAAGTAGAAGTTGTATCAACACAATATGTTGACAGTGTCAGACCACGTGCGGATGACTCTAACAAATTCAACTCCGGGGTAGGTTGTTCCGATGTTTCGGAGCCCGATGTTTTTATTGTCGTTTTCCCTAACCATAAATTTTACAAATGTAGCTGTCCACCACTAGTAAGTGCCATGAAAACTCCAGCCCTTGGAGTAAGAGCCTCCGATGGTTTTGAGTCAAATGTTCTTTTACCTGTTTTTACATATTATATAAAAACAACATTGTTAAAGGTCGACACCGCTTGATAAACATAGCACTAATGTCGAAACGAAAGATATATATACGTCGGTGTTTATATGTCAATTCACTTGGTGTACAGTAGAAGTTGAATTGTAGGAATGGTTATACATATAATATAAAGGGAAAAAACACATCAGTTAAATATTTTTCGAAAATGTTATTAAGAAATTGTCTAAACAAATCATTTGCTTAGTTTAAAAGATGTTTTCTATTTCACTTATTTTTCCTATCTATAATCGGGTTAGTGTTGTGGTTTATCATTGCACTCAATACAACTTATCGGGCCTTTCCGGCATAGCTCGGCAGAGATACAAAGGCCTGAGATGTTCCGATTGCATTGCCCTAAAATAAAATGGAGGTCACTGGCACCTTTTGAACAAGTCATTGCCATTTTTGAATTTAGGTCGCCAGTATTAAAACGTTATGTTGCAGTAAGATCTTGCATATTCCATGTGATAAAATATTGCTCTAAATATCAGTACTATAAACCAAGTATTATTCCCGTGTGATAAGTATCCGCGAAATCTGCGAGCAACCTCTGCTCACTAATATAAACCGTCGCGAACCAGTATTCCTAAATTAGTCAAATGTCTGTTAGTTATAATTAATTCTTCTTGTTTGAATAGAATTGAATAGAATTGTGAGATGAAAGTGATGATGTTAAGAAAGGAAGTCCGCAATTTCCTGCTGATCCCAGAAATCCCAGTAGCATGTGATTTTCCAAAATATAACAACATCCCTGCAATAATATAGTGGTGCCAGTAGGGGGCATGCATTGCTAATATACAGTACTCTGAGAATGCTTGTTGAAATCTCTTCACTAACCAATTAAGGTGGTTATATTTAACTAATATATCAAATTCCACAAAATACTAAGCGAAAATCAAATCGGCCAATTAAATGTTTGTTTATAAACTACAACTTGTGTTTCAAATTGTAACGTTAAATTGTTTCATCAAATTGTGTCGTCACTGAACCCATCGTTCCATGCAGTTTCTACTTTCAAGCAATATTTGCCATAGTAATAAACAATGTTTATAAATATGTATATATATTTATACATGATGCATGTAAAATGTTTATGATAAAAGACTGCTTCAAAGCCTTTTATTTGGTTGAGTATATTTATTTAATTTTGGTTTTACCTCCAAGCTTATACAGTATGTTAAAATCTTTTGTAGATCAGAACCAGTGCAAAGGCAGGTTCGACGTCTGAGATGTCAGCGGATGGTCAGTAATAAAGAAATTTGTTTTAAGCTGAAAGCTAAACATGTAATATATACATGTAATATAATATTTTACCAAGACCAGACAATATCAACCAGATTCTAAAGCCCCCCCCCCATGAATCTTGGCCCCGAGGTGGAAATTCACTATCTCACACGGGTATATAATGAATGATTATTTTTCTCGCATTATTTTATATATACATGAAAAACAGATGTATGACAACTTTTGTTACGACGTTCAAAAAATTACTTTCGGTTTATCCCTCCGTGTGCTTAAATTCTAATCAGGCACGGGCAGCCCCCCCCCCCCCACTTTTTCTCGCATGAACTATTTTTTTTAAAATTTACATATAATAGAATTATCATGGAGTTGCCCCCCCCCCCCCCACTTTTTTGGAGGATGTAAAAAATTAACATAACCCCCCCCCCCCCCCACCACGGATTAGGATTTTGAAGATTTTGGGGAAGTCCTAATTTCCTTTTTTTTTTTTGCTTGTCAAGATTTTTTGGATGAGTCTGCCCCCCCCCCCCCCCCCCCCCCCCCAGCTACGTGCCTGCTAATAGTGCAAGTCATGATGAAAGCACACGACAGTTTTTTCAAAACAAATTCACGAACTTCAAAAAAAAAAAAAAATTGCCTTGTGGATAATCTCAATCCATCATTTTGCATTTCCACAGTAGTAATACACAGTGTAAATGAAAATCTTACACTGCTGTCTCACATTGGACACACCGGTGATAATGCGAGAAAAATAGAAATCCATTGGCGGATCCAGAGGGGGGGTTCCGGGGGTCGGAACCCCCCCTTTCTCTGGAGCATATAATTTTTTTTAAAAACTTGTAATGCCTATTTAAAGGCAATTGTCCCCATTTATAATATAAATACTGTAATTATTTCAAATAAATGCTTTTAAAATTGCTAATTTAAAGAATTTTTTACAACGCACCGTAATTTACATGTACATGTATTACATATGAAAAACCCTAACGATTTTTTTTTTTCGAAACAGGTACATCTGTGAGTAAACATGTGGAAAATTAAAAAAAAATAACTAAGCAGTGTCACTAAAACACAGATTTATAATTACATCTACAATGTATTGTCTACTCTATTTCTTTAAAAAATCAATTATAGTTAATTTTATGCAAGTTATGCTATTTTTCTGGAATGCTAGCTATACCGTACCTCGTACCCACATGAAACACAAAAGAAAGCCCTTTTTTGATTTGTTTCCAAGAATCGGAAATTATGCTACAAAATACCGTGTAAGGGGTTTAAACCATCATAAAAATGCACAACTTTTCAAAACTTTCCTGAATAAGATCGCATCAGTACTAGTGCCGGGTGATGTGGCGCACCCATTATACAGAGGTCACATCAAGTTCCGTGGGACGACTACTGCTTGTACAATTGTATTACACATGTTCCATCTATTCAGCAGATAAACTATCCCCATTTTTGTCATATCCTATCATTTAGACCTTTATTTAAGAGGGCAATCGATAGAACTCAAAATCAATAAATATTAAATAGTTCAGAGTTTAAACATCAAAGACATAATTTTTTTTTTTAACAAAAATTCATTTTTATATCTTGTAAAAAGTCTGAATTATTTTTGGTTTCTTAGCGTTTCTCTCTATTAAGCATAGCATAGACGCACGTTCTCATTGCTGGAGACTCGTTTTTTGAAGGCTAAAAAATATGCAAATCTTCGTTTCCTAAACCAAAACGCTCAATAATGCAGTGCACTCTGATATTAAAATAGATGTGAAATAGATATTGATGAGATAATTGTTTATTAAATTTACGCACGGAAAACGTTCAAAAGGCCTTGTTTATTGACAAATAATGTATTTTGCACATAGTGATTTTCATCAATTGGAACCCCCCCTTTTCAAAATTGCTGGATCCGCCTCTGAAATCTAACATAAGAATATGTGAAGAAGGAGTATTGTTTAGATATTTTATATTTGACACCATATACAAATTAATACCAATGATATATAGTTCGTTGGAATTTTTAACAAATAATATAAACATTTAAATAAAATATAACTATCTGCCCGTCTGTCCGTAAATATCCGAGTATAAATATTTTCGACTTTTTATACCGAACACAACTATGACAGAAGCGCGGGCTTTAGAAAGAAGCAATGATGACGGCCTGTTTTTATTTGGAGAACAGTTTACCAATGGACGTTATCTCCTTCTTATACTTAAATTGGAGGAGACGTTTGAAGCGCTTTTTGATGCAACTGTTTAAAGAACATCGACCGGTTTGGTAAATATTGATGTGGTTTGTTACGTAAAAAGAATAATCTTACCGGGACCTGGCTACGCTCTGGTCACAGTAAGAATTCGTCCCATTTACACTATAACGTACACTACTTGCAATGTAGCAGCCGCGAAGCGGATCAGCTTCGCGTCGATTCTAAGTCTGTTAAAAATAATCTGCAGAGGAAAAACACATTTTTATACATTACAAACCTTCTTGAGCATGCATATTTAGTTTAGTCCACAAAATATATTATCCATTTATAATGAGTCGTACCGAGGTATTTTGTTAAAAGACGCGTTTGAATTTGCATGCTATTTTGTCGAAAATCGCACTTGGAATGTCTCGGTCGACCATAAACAGCGAATTTTCAAACATAATGTTAAAAGTGGCAGCGATTTCGTTGCAAAAACAGCTAACGTGCAAGTACCCATTATTGCCGATTGTTATAAAAACAGCAAGATTTCCGCTATCTATTTGTAGTTTTCAGCTACAAACCAAAATAAATAAATAACAGAATTTTTAAGACACTATAAGAGTTGGGAATGAAGAGAATTCAAACAGTTCGTAACACACCTTAACAAAGGTAAGCTATGAACACGTATCTCAGCTGTATCCGTGCGATGACACATGCCACTGAATCTTTGACTTGTAATCCATTTTGATGACGGCATTTTTTGTTTAGGTCCAAATTCGAAGAATATTTACCTCCATGTTATGATATTTGACAAAAATACGCAAGAAACAATTCCTACTACCGTATTTCACGGAATTTAGGTCGATACGGTTTATTGGGCGAAGGAGGCCGTTTTTAGCCATAAAATAAAAAAAAGTATAAATAGGTCGACTTCGAAGAATTGGTCGAAAAATTACCGCTAGTTCTAATGAATAAATGGTTTAAACCAATAACGTTATCATATAGTAGCCTTTAATCTTAATTCACAGTTTTAAACAAATGGGAAATAAAATGTATTTCTTGAAAACATCGTAAGAAAATGTCTGAAATTGCGTCAAAATTTTCAAACCAAATAATTCAGTACGGCCGGTTTTAATTTAAGATCGTTTTTTATTACTTCCCTGCCATGTGTACAAACTGGTGTTAACCGGGGGATAGTTACCTAGCCTGGAGGCATGACTACGGTAGCACATGCCACCCTGTGTCTCTATGTGACTTTTTACTGTGTATATACACACGAGTCAATCTGATCTTATTGAAGCCTGCAGGCATGAGTAGCACGTGCCGAGAGTTCAACTGTGTATAAATAAAGTCAGCGCTACCCAGACTGATTTCAGAGACACCCGGCTAAAATTTCATCGAAAGTTTTATGTTGAATATACAGAAAAAGACTTGTTCATGTATTCTATTATGAAAACAAATTGTTTTTTTGTTATTTCTACCCGACGATATTTCCCCCCGTAATTACCCTTTGTACGGTTCTCATTTTACTTTTACCGCGCGAAATCGATTTCCTGTTTATCGTAAGCACACGATCAAAATGCATGACAGCATTTAATGATTCAGTCAGTGATCTAAGTAAGAAATGTAAGAAGAAATAAATCTATTTACATTTAATTTTGTTTAAATGATAAATTACTACAGTATATTGATTAAAATCCATACGATTTTTACACAGAAATTCAAGCAGTATTACAGTAAACACTCATGATTGTATTGGAGGGTTGCATAAATTTTTGCAAAATTCCAACCAAAAAAAAAAACATAAATTGGGCGAAGCGATGAATAGGGCGAGGTCCACAGGTCAGGGGAAAAAGTATCGACCTAAATTCCGTGAAATACGGTACACAATATTTAAGAAAGAAAGCCGAGCGTCTGCTTGCTTGTAAGACGCCATTTTGTTTGCAACCTGAGGTGGATCAAATATTTATCCACACGCACCTGCGTTGTTAATCAGAGGCGTTGCTATTAACTTTTATTTTTTTAATGGACACACATAACATATATTTAAAAGCTTTTAATAAAAAAGCAATGCATTTCTTTAATTTTTAATCAGGTGAAGCACATATTCCCCCGTTTGTGTGCAAATGGCCGCAGGGACATTGAAAAGAATATTGCTTATAATATGATTGAATTGCGTTTATGATATAATTTTTTATGTTATATTCTTACATTTTATCTTAAATTGTCTTTATTGATAGATTCTTTTAAAAGTTTGACCTTTTTACCGATTAATTACTGGAAAATAACGAAAAGATATGAGCGGCAATAATGGGTACTCAAACTTCCCGTAAATCAAAGGTCATGAAGAGGGTTTAATTTTAGCCAGAAGTAAGTTGATATTGATGAAAATGAAATAAAAATTATTCCTCAAATCAAATGAATGATCAGTGCAGAGATTTGCCTTGAAATTTTTACATGACAGCTTACATGAAGAGAGTAATAGAGAAAAATTGGGCATTTTTCGGCAATAATAGGTACTCGCACGTTAATGTGGTAATATGGGATTATAAAAGAGCAACATTGTATGTATTTGAGACCAATCAAAAATTTAGATGAGATACAGTGTAATTTAATTCTTTTATTTGCTACGAAGGGAGTTTATGGGACGAATTCTATCGTTGAACAAGGTCCGTAGGACATTTATCATTTTAATGATAAAACATTCTATCTATTTGTTACGTAGCTTGATTTACCTACATAGCTTTATTTACCTACCTAAAGTATGTTTATTTAGCTACCTTTTTTTAAAATAATTTATTTATGATATACAAGCATACACACAATTACACCCACAAAAACCACACACAAACACACCAACTCACATGCTCGCCTGCATATTTTAGATAATAAACTTTATGTATAGATGCACTTTAATAACGCTAAGGAGTGGTTACTTGCTTGGAAAAAAACCCCCCAAAACAAGCCAGTAAAAACAAATAGCAAAAAAAAGAAAAACAAAACAAAACTAGATACTGTCATTAGACAGGTATACCCGCACCAAGTGTTTGCCCCTATATAACACTATTTAGTACCAGTTTAATTAAAAATGAAGGCCACATGCAAGTTCCGGTAATACATTTAAAAATTATAATTTGCATAACTGAAGGATGAGATCCCTTCCCATGTGATAATACACATGAGCAGCACTTTATGTGCATTTTGGGGTTGAACTGTTTGCATGTGAATTTTAAGTTAATCAATAATCTTTATAACATTTCCTGTCATAAAAAGTATAATGGTCTATATAATTATTACAAACAAAATTAAATTATGCCCCCTCTCCACGGCGGTTGCCGGCTTTATATTTGCTTCTGTGTGCCTACGTGTACATAATCGTGCACGGATTTAGAAAAGGGGTGGGAGTGAGGGGTCCAGACCCTCCCCCCCCCCCCCCCCCAAATGAAAATTCATTTACATCAATAGTAACATTACCTCAGACTCCAAATGCCCTTACAGACATGTAATTGCTCTAACCCATTGCACTTCAATGTAAGGTAACATTATTTTGGGGGAAAATATTATATTTATACTCAATAGGAAGTATACATCACAATATGCAGGTGCCCTGCACCACCTTAAAGCTGTTATGATGATCGCCTGATGTCCTGCACCACCTTAAAGCTGTTATGATGATCGCTCAAAGTTTTTGATCGCTAGAAGTGAGTTTAGGGTCCCGATTTTTTTCCCTATATAACTAAGCAAATTTACTCTTGATTTCTCAAACTCTTGATCTCTTGAAACCCTTGATCTCTCGAAGTCAAACTCCAGGGGCCGGTTTCTCAAAAAGGCCTACGTCCAGGCGTAGGCTTAGTCCGGACTAAATCAGGGACTAAACCTCAAAACCGGACTAAGTTGCGTTTCTCAAAAAGGCGGAAACTTAGTCGGGACTAAATTTGGGTTTAAATCTACGCCTGCTAATGGGTAGGCGTAAGTCCTTAGTCTGTGCACAAAAATGGCGAGTGTTTTGTTTTTAAGGCAAAATAAACACTCAGAGAATTTTAATTTTTGGTTTGTTATACGTCTTATTAAGGTAAACATTCACCATTTATTGAAATATTTGTACATGTACGTATAACTTTAAAAAATACCTGTTGTTCGATAACTGTTCCTATTTTTAAATAGATTAAGATTAAATCAATTTGATAATTCATGGGCTTACCTTGTTAAACACATATAATATACATTACTTCTCGTTAATGAAATCTATATTTTAAGTATGAAGAATTAAAGATGGGTATACCCCGATAGATGATATAAACACAATAATTAAAAAGATGCTGTACTTTTAAATTAAACATGTATTCCCCAACAAGATAGATGTATACATAAGTATGAATAGATTATTGATTTTTAAATCAATACTCAGTAAGCTTAGACTGGAATTTAATGATTCTAATCAAATTTGAACCTATGAAACGAAACTGATTTCAAAATATTGAGAATACTCCTTTGAATAGGAGCAATTCAAAACGTTTACAGTTGTAATTTGTCCTTGTGTGTTGTTGTATATTCTATACCTACATGTATACTACTTACAACTTTACAACACGTATACATTCTCATTTTCATTTTTTTTACTCCTAGTATCTTAACAAAACCGTATGAAAGCTACATGTATTTTGAATGTTTATGAACTCGCATTTAGATACATGTACAATCAATTTTTGTTAAAATATTACTTAAAATATGTTTTAAAAGCGTGCAGAGTGTGTATCAATTGTAGATCTATTGACATGCGTTTGTCGAGGTTCTTGAAGATTCTAAAATTTCACATGCACACCTTGAATTTTCGGAGCTCAAATTAATTCATTTATTTTATTAATTCTAGGATTAAGTGTTCAATTTCCTTCAATTAGACGTTGATTGTAATTCTTTTTAAATAGGTATGGTTTACATGTACTATGGATGATCTTCGTGCATATGCATATGTGTTGTTTATTTGTACTCATTTAACTGAATTGGTATTTAATTACTTATATTTACATTCTACTGTGTTTTCCCATTAAATTCTGTGATCTTCAAATGCCTCTAAATGCAACAAGTAGTCAAAGGTCAAATTGACGAGTTTTATTATGACGTCACAAACGTTGAACGCTGTAAACTGCAACGTCACAAGCGAAAATCAAAGTTCACGCTTGTGGCTGTTACTGTGGCTCTTCCATTAATATTAACTTACCCTTAGGATAAGATCGGAATTTTAAGGTATAATTCATATTTGCAGACAAGGCAAGAAGTTAAAAAATGTAAATATAAGCATTAAATCATGATTTTGTGAAGTATACACTCTCATAACTGCTGCGGTGTGTGCATACAAATTTTCATAACGCGCTAATGCGCGTTACTCAATTTGTATGCACACACCGCGGCAGTTATGAGAGTGTATACTTCAAAAAATCATGATTCAATGCTATAGAATTCATGATAGTTTTGTTTCATCATATTTTTAAAGATGTATGTATATCAAGGGATGTTTTTTTTTATTCCAAAGTTGTCGACTAGCAATACAAAAGCGTTGTTTTAGCATTTTACAGCAGTGTGCATTATTTACAAATTTAACTAGCGTGCATTTGTCATACTTGTTTTAATCAAGATACTGTACACAGAGTTATTTTCGTCCCGTGTAATTTCCGCCCTTCTAACAGTTGCAAACAGTTTCGCTCTGTCATGAATTCGCCCAGTCACAGTTGTTACTTAAAAAAATTCACCCGCTGACAACGAGGGTGAAATGATTGGAAATTAAACGGGGGCATATAATCCCCTGTATGCAGTATATAGTACTTTACTTGTTAATTGTTGACAATATCTTTCAAATCTATTATCATTTGAATCGCAGAAAATCAAGAATCGTTTCCATGTCACTGTCTACATTCTTTCATTATTGGAACAGAGGATGGAACTTTTCTTCCTTTTGTAGACATGGACAAGGTTCATGTAATGTTAGTTATACAGTAAATATTTTCTATTTCAGTTGGTTGCTGTTTATAACCTATGGACATATTATTTTCTATAAATAATATAGTGTTAGGGTAAAAAAGAATCAAGCCTTATCCCAGCATCTGAAAGTGTCTAAATATCTACATGAAGCATACTTATCATTCTGCAGATGTATGCGGGTATATCTACTGTACCTTGTCCCTGTAATCTATAAATATTTGAAGTTTACACGAACATTGGAGTTAATTTCTATGTATTGTTTCGTTCAATTGATATGTACGATTGTGCCTCAACATCATCTACAATGCATTGAATCATATATTTGGTTTCTGAATCCTCTTATATATGCCTTTTTCATATCAACTGTTTTCTCTAAAATTTCATTATGTTAAGAATAGTGATGGGCCGATTATCGCCGACAATCGAAAGTCGGTTGCTAAATGTCTCCCGATGTCGATGATCGATTAAGATTTTCATAATCGATTATTTAAAAAAAAATTTAATACAAACGTAATACATTCTTCGTACGACTTGACTTTTTTTTTCAAACATCAAAACGAAAATAGGTTTAATCAAAATGGCGGCGCGATGTGCAAGCGCAAATGCCACTAATCAAGATCCCAACAATAACATGACTCAGGAAATATTTCCATTTCCAAATACAAACTTTAAATCCACGGTGTGGAAGTATTTTGGATTGTTGACTTGCTCATTTTCTTGAATAAAAACCTTGAAATGTACTGGTGAAACATTGAAGTGGTATGTCATGTGACTCGGCCAGTAGTAAACTTTCTAGTCACGATGTTTAAATGTTAAATTGTTTTGGTTTAATGTTTTTGAAATAGGATTTGAACTCTGAATTTCAAATTAATTTGTTATATTTTAAATTGTTTATGTTTATTGTTTGAAGTTTGAACTTGTTTCTAACTTCCTAGTCACTATAAATGGTACAATTCCTAGTTTTCTTTTATTCTAACCAGGTGCAGTAAATAAGATTGTATGTGCATACATGTAATAATATATAAATTTTATTAACATATTTGATTTATTTGAAAAAATATTAAATAATTTCAAACAACTGAAGCAAGTATATATTACTGTATATACAACGCAAGACGCAAGTTTTTGTTAAGAGTTTCATTCAATTAAACATAATTTGAAAATTTTCGATTATTTAATCAATTATACACTTTCGATTATTTCCGATAATCGATTATGAAAATTGTCCGATTTCCCATCACTAGTTAAGAAGTGTATAGGCATTTGTTCTACTTTCATAAATACACACTGTTATGAGCGACTTGAACTATGCACAGTGGTATAGAATAGCATGCGTACTTTCGGGACATGTACTATATATATGAATTGGAAAATTGATCCACCAAATATAATCATAGCCTCAAAGCAAAACAAAATAGGATATGCGCATGCTTAGTACTCAGCGGAGATGTCTAAGTTCTTCTACATTTAAACCCTAACTTACGCCTCTTTCAAAAACGCAACTTAGACCCGACTAAATATTGGCGTAAGTTCGTTAGTCGGACTAACTTAGGCCCAGATTTACGCCTTTTTGAGAAACGGGCCCCAGTCCCATTATTCATAATGTATAGTTTTTAGCTCACCTGAGCTGAAAGCTCAAGTGAGCTATTCTGATCACTTTTTGTCCGTCGTCTGTCTGTCCGTCCGTCTGTCTGTCCGTCCGTCTGTCTGTCCGTCTGTAAACTTTTTACATTTTGAACTTCTTCTCTAAAACCACTTATCCAATTTCAACCAAATTTGGCACAAAGCATCCTTATGGGAGGGCGAATATAAATTGCAGAAATAAAAGTCCGATCTGTATTCAAAGCGGAGAAAACCTTGAAACTGTAGAAAAAGGGGGGTGCATTTTTAAAATTCTTCTTCTCAAGAAATACTGATTCCAATTCAATGTAGTTTAGCATAAATTATCTTTATGGGAAGGAAAATATAAATTGCAAAAATTAAGGTCTAATTCTGTTTCAAATCTGAGTTATTACGAAAATAATAATAAAGGAAAGGCGTGTTTCAATCAGTTTAATAGCTTCGGATTCGGCGTCCGGTAAAATGGGTGGACAAGACTTGGCCTTGGCAAAACAAAAGATTGGCAGTTATTAATCTGCCAATCTCATTAAAATTTCAGGATATTTGATGGACCAGTATATTTGTATTTGCTGTAAATATTGCTGTAAATAATGCGTATTTGGAATTGACGATTGCCGATCTGCCCAGGCTTTTATTTTGCCACGGCCCGGGTTTGCGTACCCATTTTACCAAGACTCGTATTCCATACTTCTAAAACGAGGTTCTTTGTTTAAAGCAGCCATGACGTTATACGAAAAAGGGTCGATCTGACTATGATGAATTTGCTTGTTGTGCAACAGTTCTCGAATGAAGGGAAATTTTTGAAACATGCAAAATATATTGGTGCTGATTTTGTGAAGTAAATTGAGGCTAAATATTTCAATGCGTTGACAGTTTTCACACATGACGTTGGTGTTAGCTTGTTCTGATTTTCGTTTCGTTTTCATTATTTATGCTTTGTAACCTGGGAACTATCGTCTGTATTTCGTGATTTTTACATATCAAATCAAACAGAGACTTCGGTAAATCAAACAGTTAACTGTTAACCTGCGCAAATTAAGCAAAATCTGATGTATCAAAAAAGTACTGAAATACAATTCATTCTACCGGTAATTCGGCATTATCTTTTGCGTAATGGTAGATTAATGCAATAGGTTTTGTTGAGATGCTCGGCATTTTCTCGAGTTTATTCAGTTTAAATAGAGTTTGATATCGCTGTTGGAAATATGTAGGTATATACATGTACATGTATATATATGATTCATTTCGAAAAAATAAATTGTGTTCTTTATTTGTTATAGTGCATGTTTCTTGTGTTTAATTGTTTACAATTTCTATTTACTAACCATATTTGAGTGTTAAGCTTCGAATTATAAGCAAGATACAGAGATTTGCTCACAATTCTATGTTTGTACACAGATCTTAAAAACTAAATATTAAAAAAGTAAAAAAATTGTCAATATTTATTCAGAAAATTTTCAAAGTCTGTTCTTCCAGAAACCAACTTTAACAACTTATTGTATTGTAAACTTAACCTTTTTTAGCTCACCTGAGCCAAAGGCTCAAGTGAGCTTTTCTGATCACAATTTGTCCGTTGTCTGTCGTCGTTGTTGTAAACTTTTCACATTTTCATCTTCTTCTCAAGAACCACTGAGCAGATTTCAACCAAATTTGGCACAAACACCACTAGGTGAAGGGGATTCAAGTTTGTTCAAATGAAGTGCCACGCCCTCTTTAAAGGGGAGATAATTGAGAATTATTGAAAATTTGTTGGTATTTTTCAAAAATCTTCTTCTCAAAAACTATTCGGCCTGAAAAGCTTAAACTTGTGTGTAGGCATCATTAGGTAGTGTAGATTCAGGTTTGATCAAATCATGGTCCCTGGGGGATAGGGTGAGTCCACAATAGGGGGATCATGTTTTACATAGGAATATATAGAGAAAATCTTCAAAAATCTTCTTCTCAAAAACTATTAGGCCAGGAAAGCTCAACTTTAAGTGGAAGCATCCTCAGGTAGTGTAGATTCAAGTTTGTTCAAATCATGGTCCCCGGGGGGTAGGGTGGGGCCACAATAGGGGGATCAAGTTTAACATAGGAATATATTGAGAAAATCTTTAAAAATCTTCTTATCTAAAACTATTAGACCAGAAAAGCTCAAATTAAAATGGAAGCATCCTCAGGAAGTGTATATTCAAATTGTTTCAAATCATGGTCCCTGGGGGTAGGGTGGGGCAACAATAGGGGGATCAAGTTTTACATAGGAATATATAGAGAAAATCTTTAAAAGTCTTCTTCTCAAAAACTATTAGGCCAGGAAAGCTCAAATTTGAGTGGAAGCATCCTCAGATAGTGTAGATTCAAGTTTGTTCAAATCATGATCCCTGGGGGTAGGGTGGGGCCACAATTTGGGGATCAAGTTTTATATAGGAATATATAGAGGAAATCTTTTAAAAATCTTCTTTTCAAAACTATTTGGCCAAGAAAGCTCAAATTGGCATGTAACCATCCTTAGGAAGTGTAGATTCAAGTTTGTTCAAATCATGGTCCCTTGGGGTAGGGCGGGGTCACAATGGGGGATGAATTTTTATAGATAGAGAAAATCTTTAAAAGTCTTCTTCTCAAAACTATTAGGCCAGGAAAGCCCAAATTTGAGTGGAAGCATCCCCAGATCATATAGATTCAACTTTGTTTAAATAATAGTCGAGGGGTAGGGTGAGGCCACACTGGGAGATTAAATTTTACTTATCACAGTCCCGCCCTACCACTAGGGACTGTGATTTTGCAAACTTGAATTTACACTACCCGAGGATGCCTCTACACAAGTTTAAACCTTTTCTGGCCAAACAGTCGATGGCGGTTTGAATTTTTACATAGGAATATAATGAGAAAATCTTTAGAAGTATTCTGGGAAAGTTTTCGGTTCAAAACTCAGTACTTAGTGTGAAAGCACAGGTTATGCAGATTTAAGTTTGATGAAACCATGATTCCCTAGAGAAAAGTGGGGCCATGAAATGGGGGGGGGGGGGGTATATAGGAATAGAGAAAAATCTTCTTACAGGTACAACAACAAAAGGGGCTTGGTATTTACCAAAAAATAAGAGGTGGATAAAAATTGGCAGATTTTCAATTTTTTTTAGCAAGATCTACTGTACTCAGTTGTCAAGATATTTTGATACTGTAATGCTAATTTGATCAGAATTAAGGCAATTGTTGCTCAGGTGAGCGATGTGGCCCCTGGGCCTCTTGTTTACTCTAGATACCTCGAAGTGGTTGTTTATTCAGGCGACACTTGTCCTGCAATGTGATAATTGTTTGATGATTGACCATATTGATACCTAATTATAATTAACACTGACCGTTTCACGACAATTTGGAGATGCGGTGAACATTAGAAATAAATTCAGACGAAGAGAAAACATTTAATTATTCACAAAAACTGAAATATTATTATAATAGATGCTTTTTCTTGTATGCAAGCATTTTTATATATTGCTGATTCTTTTTTAAAGTTGTTTAGACTTTAGCCCCTGGACGCTTCTGGGGCCTCACAGGGGGTTCAGAGTGTGATGTAGGTTTATATCCTGTATATAAACAATTGTTAAGGGTCTTTTTGAGAACTGCAATGCTGAATGCAATATGACTATAAAGTCATCCTGTTAGAAAAAGGACTTGATTATAAATATAAGAATATTCAGGGGGAAACAGATTTTTTTGTAGGGGATCTACATGTATTATACCACATTGTCCAGATTTAGTATTATGACTCCATGAAGCTGATTTTATTGTGCCTATTGTTGCTCAGGTGAGCGATGTGGCCCTTGGGCCTCTTATTTATACAGGATCTACATATATTATACCACATTGTCCAGATATTTTGTATTATGACTCCATTATGCTGATTTTTGCTCAGGTGAGCGATTTGGCCCATGGGCCTCTTGTTTTTGACTGATAACCGTTAAGAATGATGTTTCAAGTTGGTGTGGTCTAAAGCTTTTTTAGCTCACTTGAGCTGAAAGCTCAAGTGAGCTATTCTGATCACATTTTGTCCGTCGTCCGTCTGTCCGTCTGTCCATCTGTCTGTCCGTCTGTCTGTCCGTCTGTAAACTTTTTACATTTTGAACTTCTTCTCTAAAACCGCTTATCCAATTTCAACCAAATTTGGCACAAATCATCCTTATGTGAGGGCGAATATAAATTGCAAAAATAAAAGTCCGATCTGTATTCCAAGCGGAGAAAACCTTGAAACTGTAGAAAAAGGGGGGTGCATTTTTAAAAATCTTCTTCTCAAGAACTACTGATTCCAATTCAACGTAGTTTAGCATAAATTATCCTTATGGGAAGGAAAATATAAATTGCAAAAATTAAGTGCTAATTCTGTGTCAAATTTGAGTTATTACGAAAATAATAATAAAGGAAATGGGTGTTTCAATCAGTTTAATAGCTTCGGGCTCGGCATCCGGTAATCCGGCATCCGGTAAAATGGGTAGTCAAGACTTGGTCTGGGCAAAACAAAGATTGGCAGATATTAATCTGCCAATCTCATTAAAATATCAGGATATTTGATGGACTAGTATATTTGTATTCGCTGTAAATATTGCTGCAAAATAATGCGTATTTGGAATTGACGATTGTCGATCTGCCTTGGCTTTTATTTTGCATACCCATTTTACCTAGACTCGTATTCCATACATCTAAAACGAGGTTCTTTGTTTAAAGCAGCCATGACATTATAAGAAAAAGGGTCGATCTGACCACAGGGGCTTGGTTGTTGGATAGTGAATTTTCTAATTATTTGTTCCCGAAGAAATTTTTTATTAAAATTGTTAATCTTATGTGTATTTCTGTGTATTGCAATAAATAAATTCACTGAACCCCCCAGTTTCAGTCATGTTAAAAAAGTGTATTCAATGTACATTAAAAAAAGTAAAGGGACGACACTCGCCATCTTGGATTTATAGGGGGTCCTCGTTTCAAGCTATGATTTAAACACGTTCTTCCATTTCTCCAACGATTTCTGACGAGATCTAGGTTGGAAAATATTCAAATGACTTATTCCCATCGTCTGACTACATCTGTACGCTGCATAATAAACACATCGTTCCGAAATGTACTAGATACTCGCCAAACTTATCGAAAGCAACGGAAGTTGATGCAAACTCTCCATGTAATCACTGAGGAGATCCGAAAGCATTGGTTAAACCAAGAGGAATATCTTTTCGCGGAATTTTTGCTCTCTCTAGATTTATCATACATTTTCGGAACATCTCAGTGATTATACAGAGAATTAACGTCACTCAAAAGTAAACTTCCGTTGCTTTCGATAAGTTTGGCAAGTATCTAGTACATTTCGGAACGATGTGTTTATTATGCAGCATACAGATGTAGTAAGACGATGGGAATAAGTCATTTGAATATTTTCCAACCTAGATCTCGTCAGAAATCGTTGGAGAAATGGAAGAACGTGTTTAAATCATAGCTTGAAACGAGGACCCCCTATAAATCCAAGATGGCGAGTGTCGTCCCTTTACTTTTTTTAATGTACATTGAATACACTTTTTTAACATGACTGAAACTGGGGGGTTCAGTGAATTTATTTATTGCAATACACAGAAATACACATAAGATTACCAATTTTAATAAAAAATTTCTTCGGGAACAAATAATTAGAAAATTCACTATCCAACAACCAAGCCCCTGTGGATCTGACTATGATGAATTTGCTTGTTGTGCAACAGTTCGCGTATGAAGGGAAATTTTTGAAACATGCAAAATATATCGTTGCCGATTTTGTGAAGTAAATTGAGGCTAAATATTTCAATGCGTTGACAGTTTTCACACATGACGTTGGTGTTAGCTTGTTCTGATTTTCGTTTCGTTTTCATTATTTCTGCTTGTAACCTGGGAACAATCGTCTGTATTATTTCGTGACTTTTACGTATCAAATCAAACAGAGACTTTGGTAAATCAAACAGTTAACTGTTTACCTGCGCAAATTAAGCAAAATCTGATGTATTAAAAAATAATGAAATACAATTCATTCTACCGGTAATTCGATCGGCATTATCTTTTGCGTAATGGTAGATTAATGCAATAGGTTTTGTTGCGATGCTCGGCATTTTCTCGAGTTTATTCAATTTAAATAAAGTTTGACATTGCTGACGGAAATATGTAGGTATATACATGTATCTATATGATTCATTTCGAAAAAATAAATTGTGTTCTTTATTTGTTATAGTGAATGTTTCTTGTGTTTAATTGTTTTCAATTTCTAATAACTAACCATATTTGAGTGTTAAGCTTCAAATTATAAGCAAGATACAGAGATTTGCTCACAATTCTATGTTTGTACACAGATCTTAAAAACTAAAGATTAAAAAAGTAAAAAATTTGTCAATATTTATTGAGAAAATTTTCAAAGTCTGTTCGTTCAGAAACCAACTTTAACATCTTATTGTATTGTAAACTTAACATTTTTTCGTCATTATTACTCCTACTGTACATGTGATCCTTCACTGTGTTTGTGTACATTTGTATAAACTGATTTTGAACCTCAAATACCAGTGAACTGGTATTGAGTGAATAAAAGAATATAAAATCTTAGGCCATTCTTTTTTTCCATTTTAAATGCTGAATAGGAAATACCAAGTTAAAAATCATAAGCTGAATGTAATAAACTCATGTGAACAAAATATGAATCAAACCTAGGCGAACTGTGAGCTCTGTATCTTGCTTATAATTCTACAATTGACGCTGAAATTTTGGTTGAACATTAGAAAATCTCTATGAATTAGAGTATGTTAAATACTTGTACAAACAAAATAAAATAATGATACTGTGAAATCATTAGATTTCGTGGTGGCTCATTTTTCGTGGAATTCTTGGGTACCTCTCATCCACGAAATAACATCCTTCACGAATTGATGAATTAGGGTAATAAAGTCATATTCCCTTTTGTAGATAAATATGAAAACACGAAATTACGTCCCCACGAATCTGTAAAATTTAAGTCATCCACGAAAATTGGCCCCCACGAAATTTAATGATTCCACAGTATTCTGTATATATATCTACTCTCCCTCTCTTTATACAATAAATAATGTGAAATCTACATCAATTTTGATAGTTTTTCAGACACGAGTAAATAAAAACGACATCTTTAAAACAGTTTCCATATTTCTGACACATTTCTGTTGCGGGGATAAAGTAATTATCGCTATTCCTAAGAATATCACAGCGGAAAATTATCCTGGTTTGTACGCGAAGTAAATAACAGTCATTTAATTGTAATGGAGAAGACAAATAAAATTTTTGAATGTTTTTAATTTGAGAAATTGAGCACATTGAGGTACAATTTTCTTCTTCACATCTATACATGTAGGGTTTTTAAAATAAAAAACAATAACTATTATTTTTTTTTAAAACAATAACTAGTAAGTAGTGAGTAGTTGATGAAAAAAATGTAACTATATGCACTCATATATTTTGATCGCTTTACAAAGGGGGGGGGGGGGGGGGCAGAACGAAAATATAGGGATTTGGAAGTTAACAACTTAACAGTATACCTCTACCAAATGTTTAGTTTTATATCTTGCGTAGAATTTTCTTATTCTGGTAAAAAATAGTATTTCATGAAGGTACAATGTCAAAGATTACATGTATACAAAAAAAGTGTAAAATTCGAATACTTTACAATATTTATTTTTTGTTTTTCTACCGAGGGACCATATGGCACAATATCTTTTGAACGCCCATTGTTGCTCAGGTGAGCGATGTGGCCCCATGGGCCTCTTGTTAGGTCACCTGAGTCACTCAGGTGACCTATTGCAATTGGTCTTCGTCCGTCGTCGTGCGTTGTGCGTTGTGCGTCGTGCGTTAACAATTTTACATTTTTAACTTCTTCTTGAAAACTACTAGGCCAATCGTTACCATTTTTGGTGTGAAGCATCTCTATGGTAAGAAGAATCTAAATTGTGAAATTTATGGCTCTACCACCCCTGGGGTGCCACGGGTGGGGCCAAATATGCAAAAAAAGCCAAATTTTCAAAAATCTTCTTCTCTAATTCAACACATGTGAGGAAAAAACTGAATGCATGGTTATGATGTCCATGAGGCCCTCTACCAAAATTGTGAAATTTATGGCCCCTGGGTCAGGGGTTCAGGCTCTAGGGTGGGGCCAATATGGCCATATAGTAAAAATGTATTAAATCTTAGAAAATCTTCTTCTCTACTACCATATATATTTGTTAAAAACTAAATGCATGATTATGATGTCCATGAAGCCCTCTTCCTAAATTGTGAAATTCTTGACCCCTGGGTCAGGGGTTCAGGCTCTAGGGTGGGGCCAATATGGCCAAATAGTAAAAATGTATTAAATCTTAGAAAATCTTGTTCTCTACTATCATATATATTTGTTAAAAACTGAATGCATGATAATGATGTCCATGAAGACCTCAATCTAAATTGTGAAATTCATGACCACTCCGTCAGGGGTTCAGGCTCTAGGGTGGGGCCAATATGGCCATATAGTAAAAATGTATTAAATCTTAGAAAATCTTCTTCTCTACTCTCATATATATTTGTTAAATACTAAATGCATGATTATGATGTTCATGAAGCCCTCT
The DNA here is from genome assembly GCF_025612915.1 of Magallana angulata. NCBI lineage: Eukaryota > Metazoa > Mollusca > Bivalvia > Ostreida > Ostreidae > Magallana > Magallana angulata. The sequence continues at coordinate 26,598,301 of NC_069112.1, forward strand.
ACCAAAAATGATAAATTCATGACCCCTCGGTCAGGGGTTCAGGCTCTAGGGTGGGGCCGATATGGCCAAATAGTAAAAATGTATTAAATCTTAGAAAATCTTCTTCTCTACTCCCATACATATTTGTTAAAAACTAAATGCATGGTTATGATGTCCATGAAGCCTTCTACCTTAATTGTGAAATTCATGGCCCCTCGGTCAGGGGTTCAGGCTCTAGGGTGGGGCCGATATGGCCAAATAGTAAAAATGTATTAAATCTTAGAAAATCTTCTTCTCTACTCCCATATATATTTGTTAAAAACTAAATGCATGATTATGATGTCCATGAGACTCTCTACTAAAATTGTGAAATTCATGACCCCTTTGTTAGGTGTTCATGCTCTAGGGTGGGGCCAATATGGCCATATAGTAAAAATGTATTAAATCTGAAAAAATCTTCTCTACTCCCACACATGTGGGCAAAAAACTGAATACATGGTTATGATATCCACAATCTCCTTTACCTAAATTGTGAAATTCATGGCCCCTGGGTCAGGGGTTCAGGACATGGGGGGGGGGGGGCAATATGGCAATAAAGTGTTAATGCATATAATGTTTAAAAATCTAAAATCGGACTAATAATTATGTTTACCAGGAAGTCCTCTACTGAAATTTTAATTTTCATGGGGTATGGGTTTTGACTCTAGGGCAGGGCCAAAATGGATGTATAGATGTTAATGCATATAACGTTAAAAAATTATCTTCTTTACTCCCACACACCTGAAAGGAAAACTGAATTCATTATTTTGTAGACCAGATCTTTTAGTTTTTCACCAAAATTATAGGTTTCACAGTTCTTTTTGAATTAAATGTGGTTGTCATTACAAATTTATAATTTTTCTACTCCAGTATGAAACCTAATTAATTATAGATGCATATATGAGACTCCATGACAAGTTTTTGTATTGGATATATGCTACTCAGGTGACCGTTAAGGCCAATTGGCCTCTTGTTTTTTTAAATCAGGGTTACGGCATTTGTTGTTAAGGTAAGCAATGTTGCCCCATGGCCTCTTGTTAAAGATATTTAATTGAGTACTCATTAACCCTTTCAAATTCTTGAATTTTTACTTGTTATGAGGGGTATTGTGATATAAAAAATGCTTAATGCATTAAATATGGAAACATAACAAACAAGTATTACATAAATATGGATTAATAATATATTAAATATTTCTATGTGTTCATTTTATTGCAGGTAGCCAGTTCTGAGTATGATGCGAAAAAAGAGGCAGAGGAATTTGTAAGGGAAAAGAAAGACAAAAAATGCCTGAGAGTTAGACATATTGATGATGTCATTGGTTAGTACAGATGTCTAATTTGATTGTACCTGGTAGTTTGTTTTATTTTTGGAAAATCTGAATGTTTAAAGTTGAATGAGTAGTAATTGACATTGATTTTCCTTGTAGGTAAAGGTGTTTTTGCACTTAGAGATTTCTCCAAAGGGGAGTTTTTGCTTGAGTATGCTGGGGAGCTTTTAAGGTTTGCAGAAGGCAGAAAGAGAATGAAGGACTACCCCTTGAATTTAGGAAGTTTCATTTACTTGTTTAGTTTCAAGGACAAACAATTTTGGTATGTATTTATTAGGGTGTTTAAAATAAATTCTATGTAATGTAACATGAGAATTTAAAACCTACGAGGGAGGGAGGATAAAAATAAATGAACAAAAATTTCAAACAAATTTGTATTTATTGAAAGTCAGTCAGTTACCAATACATCAACACTGTCATATAATACATATGGTAGAATTCAGTCCATGTTAAGTCCTACATTTTCCAAGCAAATACTTTTGTGTAATTTGGGTTTATGTCCTTTCTGTGAAATTTTAAATTTCCTTTTGTGGAAAATGTTGCACAACATATGTGACTCACAGGTTATCATTATTATTTTTATAAATAGACATTTTAAAATTTAACATATCAGAGCTGAGTTGTAAGATTCACTGTACCTACTCCTTTGAAGAAGGGAGGGCGTATTGCTTTGCTGCTGTCTGTCGGTCGGTCGGTCCACCAACAGTTTCCGTTCATTTTCTTTGCAAAGGATAAACATATTGAAATGAAATTTGGTATACAGGTTTATCATGATAATATCTAGGTCAAGTTCGATATTGGGTATGATCAAGCAATTTTCGACAGAGTTATGGCCCTTGGTCTTAGAAAAATTTGAGTTATTTGTAGTTTCCGCTCATTTTCTTCGCATAGGATAAACATATTGAAATGAAATTTGGTATACAGGTTTATCTTGATAATATCTAGGTCAAGTTTAATATTGGGTAAGATCGAGCAATTTTCGACAGAGTTATGGCCCTTGGACTTAGAAAAATTTGAGTTATTTGCAGCTTCCGTTCATTTTCTTCGCATAGGATGAACATATTGAAATGAAATTTGGTACACAGGTTTATCATGATAATTTCCAGGTCAAGTTTGATATTGGTTAGATCGAGCAATTTTCGACAGAGTAATGGCCCTTGGACTTAGAAAAATTTGAGTTATTTGCAGTTTCCGTTCATTTTCTTTGCAGATGGTGCACATATTGAAATATCTAGGCCAAGTTTGATTTTGGGTATGATAGAGCAATTTCCAAAAAAGTTATGGCCCTTGGACTTAGAAAAATTCGAGTTATTTGCAGTTTACGTTCTTTTTCTTTGTGGATGTTTCCAAGGGAAGGGGGCATAAGTGTTTCACTAACATCTCTTGTTTTAATTAAAATGGGTAGTAATTTCAGTTGTTCATGAACTACTTTAAAAAATATATTCTACAAACCTCGTTTTGGGGCGAAAGTTGGTTCAGCATGGTTCATGCCCTGTGACTTTAATAACCGACATCGTACAATCTTGAAATAAGATTCAACTTTGATCATGTGTTGATCCATTATTGTTCGTTTTTAAATGGTTATTTTACTTCGATAGTGGCATAGACTCTCATTTTCTTTGTATGATGAATAATGAATACCCCGATACTGTTTTTGTGCATGTTTTTCTCTTACACAGGATGTAGAATTAAGCCGCTAAATGAAAACCTACATGGAACGACTTTTACAAATCTGGGTTTGCTTATTTTTTTCAAAACAGCATTTTGGCTGAAACTTAGGCGCACGGGTTGTATTAAATGTAGAATTAATTTTGAACAGCCTTAGGAAAGAAAGAACACCTAAATTATTAATGAAATATTGTAATCTAAAAAAAGTTGTAACAACCAGTGGAAAATACAAAAAATGATAGTCAAATGCAACATCATCATTTTTAATTGTAGAAGTAATTATATTCAGAGAAATGATTATCTCAAAGTGATTCATTTTGAGAATATTCTTTATGGGTCCAAAGGAACCCTCTTAATCTTAACTTTGAGTCCCAAGCAGAAAACAATGAGTCCATATTTTATTCCACGATGAACATCAAACAAGCTCTATTTATTAAAATCAAATTCTAAATGACCATACTAAGAGACAGACTAAGTGCCGTCACTGGAACCGTTCCAAGTTTTCAGCATTCCTTTCAGCATGAACCTCTTTGTTGATATTAATTTCACTTGTGTACTTTTTCATAAACTCTGGTTAATCTATCCTAGTTGAGGAGGAATTTTATCAGTTTTATTCGGTGGCATCATGATCAACATCAATATCCCCGCTGTAATGTAATATATCATTGGATATGATTGGTTAATCATTAAGTCTTGACCAATGAGATTTTGGCTTTTGAAGGCAGGGTTGTCTTTAAAAATTGAACTAGAAGGAAGAAATAAAAAAGTAGAAGGGGGGGGGGTCTGGGGGTCTTGCTTATAGCTACATTGTGTTGAAATGCAATAATAGCCATGTAATTATGGCATTATAGGCAGGGGAATTCCCCGCCTCCCAGGTCTTAGAAACAACCCTGTTGTAGTCAGAGTTTTTGAAATCTTTTTTTCAATGTCAGTCATTTGGACTGACAACCATCAGAAGTTTGTCAGTCCAGAATGATTTCTATCAGTCCAAACATTTTCAATAGAAAGATGAAAAACTACAAGTATATTTGCCTTCTAATTTCTCTCTTTTTTCCTTAATTGATCTGATTTTTCCTAACTTTCACATTCTGGCTCCTGATAACATTCTTATTTATCACTTCATTAATTATTTTTATTTCCTTCCCTCTCTCATTATCAACTTTCTTCTTGTTCTCTTTCTGCACATTTCATATGTAACTAGGGCTCGGTTGTCAGATAGCGGATTCTTATTTCCCAAAAAAATTTATAAATGATTACATTGGGATTTTTGTGTGTATTTCTGTGTATTGCAATAAAAACATTCACTGAAAACCCTGTTTCGATGTATGCAATGTACATTGAAAAAACGTAACGAGACAACACTCGCCATCTCGGATTTATAGGGGGCCCTCAGTTCACGCTATGTTTAAAACAAGTTCTCCAATTTCTCCCATGATTTCTGACGACAGCTAGGTTGAAAAATGATTGAAAGACTTATTCCTATTGTCTGACTACATATGTTAGCTGCATTATAAACACACCGTATCAATATGTACGAAATTATCGCCAAACTTATCGAAAGCAACGGAAGTAATAATTACTGAGGTGTTCCGAAAATGTATAATAAGTCTAGAGAGAGCAAAAAAACCGCGAAAAACTCCCCTAGATTTATCGTATGCGTTCGGATCTCCTCAGTGAGTATGAAAATTAGTTATATTTTCGCAAGTCACTGTCCATATCTACCGGTCATTTGGACTGACAGGCAACCTCAAGTAATCGGTCCTTGGGTATTTTTATCGGTCTTGCCGACAGGACCGAAAGATTTCAAGAACTCTGGTTGTAGTGTGTTTTAGTTATTCGGAACATTTCGGGCATCTACTTAGTAGGTTAAGAAAGGAACAATCAATGTTCTGGAACTTCTTAGCGAAAAAATGTGTATATGTATATTTCTAAATTTAATGCGTTGTTTGAAATGCATATATAATGAAGTATGTGTCCTGAGCAAAATTTGTGCATATTTTATGCAGGACCCATGTCAAAATGAATCACTGATCTCAATGCATCAAGCAGTTCAAGTTCAAAGTCGTCTGCAAACACACTAGCCAAATCACTGAGATTTTCTGTACCAATTTCATTTTCGGTTTTTGATGGTTGCTGTCCAAAAGTGTTAATAAGAATCTCTGATATTTTCCTCTTCTTCCCATTGCTGATGAAATGGGAGTAAGATTTGAGAGAGGTCTCTGATTTATGTCCAGAAACTTTCATAATGCGACGGCCAACATCCAACACAGTATTACGGTACTTGTAACATGCACCGGATGATTATTCTACACTTTAGAGAGTTTTCCTACATTTGAAATATTGGACATAAAGCTTGACAATGATTTTTCCCAAAAGGTGCATTTGTATACCACACATTGTCATCAAATGAGAAGGAATCTGTAGGTCGCTGCCAGAAGTCATCCTTGTTTGGGTTCAACTTTGATACATACTTTTCGAAAGAAAACACAGGGCAGTTTATGTTTCCTGGAGAAAAAATTTGAGGAAAACAATCTATAAATTCTTCATAATCATGATAATAGCTATGTACCATATATATTGTTCGCCTATAAGTCGGTTGTCTTTTTTCAAGTTTATTTACAAGATTTTGCCATTGACCCTCTTATAAGTCGGGTATCTTTTTCTGGATAATCAGTCTATAAATTCTCAATCAAATTAGCACATTTTATCAAGCAAGACTATATTCTAGATAAAATGTATGGGTGTTTGACCCCTCTGTCATCATTTCTAGATGCATTTTAAAAGTGTTGTGTTCAGTTATATAAGACATCTATCCTGGAATGATAACTTTCGATTTTGGACGCCATTTTTTATGGCTTACGGCCATCTAGTTGCCGGGTAATCTTTACGGCAAAGAGTTCAGTTATCTGAACATGCGCGACAAAAAATAGTTCTATTCGAATGTTGCAAAGTTAACTGTTTGTTGTTCAAAATAAATATCTTTTAGCAAGATTATATTTTCCATATGTTATTATCACTTATGTTATTGTAACCAATATGAATTGACTTTATTTAAATAAATTCGAAATCTAACGCGAATGAATATTAAATGCAGTGTTTTCCCTAGGCCGTTTTTGCATAGAGGTATAGGCCCCCAGCATGCATCACGGAGTGTCGCCATGCTTGGTACTTTGAGGCAACTCTTGCTGCCACATATCACTACCACCTCCGATTGTGAGGACTCCAACTGTGCGCATTGCATGCAGACACTAGGTCTGAGGGTCTCTTGTTTTGCATTGTATGAATTGGTTTGTAAGTGTAATTTCAATGCAGGGACCAACCTAGAGCAAAATTTTTGGGAGACTTCAATTCTCTCTAACAGAAAAATAGAGAGAAGTTTGAGAAATCAGGGAGACTTCCATTACTTGACAATGGCATAACACTAATGATGATATACACAGATTCAACCTTTAATAATTTAAATTAGATTAGAAGCAAGTCAATAAAAAAAAACTTTTAATAATTATGAATTTTTTTTTATTAATTTAATTTATTTGAGGCATTCATACATTAAATAGATGAAATGTGTTGCAATTGTGTTAGCTAAATGACAAATAATAATGACAGTTTATGTATTTCTGTGTATTTTGGGGGTATTAGAACAACCTTTTGACCCAATTACAACTGTTATGTAGAGGGTCTTTTTTTTTTTAAGATAACTGTAAACAGCCCTAGGGTTTTATGATTATTTAAGCATTAATTTAGCAGAGTTATTAATTAATTACAAGTTACCACCTAATTGTAGCATCAACACTAAAAGAAATAAACATCGGTTGCACAGTATGTGGTTGCATCATCCGTATATTACGCCTACCCCTAAAGATAAGACAGTCTCAGTATTAAATTATCCTAATCACAACAGGGGTTAACTGAGGCTGTGAAAATGTCTTTAGAATAAGTAAAGTATCATTTTATTGCCTTTTGGGTTAATTTAGACGATTGTGAACTCATAATACAGGACGACTTCCAACTTCTCTTTTGGAGGAAATTCCGGTGAAGTTAACTATTTCGCCCAATTCGCCCCCTTTCAACACAACGAAACCAATCCAACGATGTTCTGCAACACCTTGACCTTCCTCCATCATTCTGAAAGCGTTTTTACATCCAGATTTATATATCTCAGTGATTTATTATTATAAAACACGGGTTTGACTCGAGCAGCTTGAACTGAGCATGAAAATTTTCGAATTTTTTTTTTTTTTTAAAATGCTAATTTTTAGAGTCGGCAGATCCGTAAAACTAAAAATCAAATTATGATCGCCTAATCCAGCTAGATCGCTTGTAGACGCCATGTTTTTTAATAGTTTTCTGTAAAGAGAGTTTTCTTTCTTGAAATTTTTAACTTTCTATTTTGGACGCCATTATTTTATTTAACACTCATTACAACTTGATTATAGCTCAAAAACTAGTTTAAATGCTACTGGAAATAAAATGACAGGTATTTTATCCCATACTGACCGATTAGGGTTGGTAATTAGCCCCTTACACTCAGTGTTGGCTTGTATTGTCTTTAGTACAGTTAGCTATTATCACCTCTGGCGTAAATAATTATAGTTGAAACTTTCAATGCATTTATTAATGTATTTATCTTTTTAGTAATTAAAATATAAACATGTCAAATATAGGGACCACAAGTCAAAAGTTGGAAGCAAATTGGCACCCAGAAACGAAGTTTTACCCAGTGGAAAAACTATCTGATTGTATGTCATGCCTATAAGTCGGACCCCTACTTTTTGTTCAAATTTCTACTCCCAAAATACCGACTTATAAGCGAGAATATACGGTAGTAGTAATGGTAATTAAAATTTTTTTTAACATACAGGTGACACTCGATGGCTTGAACTTCGATCTCTCAAAGTTCTTGATCTCTCGATGTGAAGTCACGGTCCCGATTTTTTTCTCTATATAATTAAGCAAATTTACTTTTGATCTCTCGAACTTTGATCTCTCGAAGTTCTTGATCTCTTGAAGTAAAACCTGGGTCCCGTTATACATATTTCATTGTTTTTTACTCTTGAAAACTCGAAGTGATTGCTGTGTACACACAGCGGCTGATCAAGCGTATAATTATAGCTCCATGTAGACCTTACCTGGATGGTTGAGTGAACTCCTGGGGGCTAGCGTGGTGGCGTTAATTGATTGATTACGTAAGTGGCACTACCCGTTGCTTCCTTCAAAGGGTAGATTGGTAATTTGTAACTGATGTATCAATTTCAAAAACTTGTGAAAATGACGGTATAGAAAACCGCTCTTCACTTAAAATATTCTGTGATTAATAAAACATAATATTCTTTGAAGTTTTTCTTAGCGTGAAAAACCCACTTAATAACCACACAACTAAGTTCTTTATTGTTTAAATTGAAGTAATGAAGCAGAAAATAAGAATAACATCATGTTAGACGATCACTATCCTTCCATGTTATAAACATAAACTTCTTACTGCTATAATTTTAAAACCAAAATGACCAGAAAATTTTTTCCGAATTTTTAAAAACTTTCGATCTCTCGAACTCTTGATCTCTCGATGTTTAATCATGGTCCCCTGAAGTTCGAGTTATCGAGATTCACCTGTATATATATATATATATATATATGGCATAAAAACAGTACCTGGTAACTCATACAGTACCGTCAACGCGGATTCCGTATTTTCCGCGCACCCCACGGTCCAAATTGCAATGCGGTTTAAACACCTGCCTCAGGTAAAAACCGCGTACCCCCGCGGTTCAATCACCCATAATGACAACACCCCCGCGGTTTGAACGATCGATTTCAGGTGTTAAAAAGTATCGAAAAGGAACACGAGTTATCTCCCTCGATTAAAAAAAATATAACATGCATTAAACATAAATGTAAGTTAACAAATGCATAAAGATAATCATGATCCTTTTATAGAAAATCACATAATTTGTAGGTAAATATTTTTTTTTAATATTTGCTGTTTATTTGGTAATACTGGGGTAATATTTGAAATCTAATCATTTAAAGCTGTTATCTGTACAATCCAAGGTGAAATGAGCTATGCCCGCAGGTGGTTGAAAAATCATGCTTTACTAACTTATTGATCTATCGATATACGATTATATTAAATTTTAAAATCTAACAAAAAATGTAAAATTAATAAGACTTATTTACTTAAATTAAATATTTTACTTCATAAATATTCAGGTACGTATATTTTTATTTTTCAATATCATTTTATCTTTTTATCCTATGAAACCGTTAAAAATTCATTCAAATTATAAAAGTGGCTTAATCGCTCATATTACGGAAAATCACGACTTTATAATTGCTGTAACAAGCGTCATTGTTTTGATAAAATTTTTATAATTTGTTACGAAAATTGATTTCAACCAGCAGACCGACTAGTTGTAGCCTTATAAAAACACCTGCTCACAATTAAATGTTCAAAGAAAAATCAGTTCTCCTAATAACACAAAGGAAAAAGGTACTCATAATTAAAATTGTATGATTCTTCACATTGCATGGGTTTTATTCAGTTTTAAACTAAGTGTTGCCCTGAAAAGATACAGTGTATATACATGTATATTCTGTGATTTTCATAAAAACAATGGCTAGGCGTTCTGGTGTGCGTGAAGATAGACATTTCTTTACAAGAAATGGAATGAGGTTGTTACATCACAAAACAACATGAGAAGTTGTACATGTTATTAAATGCACACATCTCGAGTTACTTTTAAAAAAAATCAAATGCCAACTATTTTTGTACACATTTCCTTCATTGTGTATATTAATTATAAGTCGCGATCATTTCCTGTGTATAGTGATTAACAAACCTAGGGTAGAAAACGACATGCTCTAGGGGTTTCACACCTATTCAAGACAAAAGAAAATCTCAAAATTGCGTACGGCTTCGTCTAACCGTACACCAATCTTACAGGCTTCTTGATCATGTTGATTGAGTGTCGCCGATCTTGATTTTATCTACGATCTGTATGTGTGTGTGTGAGAGAGAGAGAGTAATGCTCTTTAGCCCCCCCCCCCCCCCCACGACGCCACTGCATTCAATTCAATTGAAATATAATAATATAAAAATTTCCTGAGTTTAGTATTCATAAAAGACATTGTGATTGAATCCAATATGCAGTTTCAGTCTGAGTCCATGTGCTTCTCCTGTCAATCAAATCAGGAGCTGCACCACGTGCTTCTTCCTTGATAAAGGAAAACAGTTTTGTTCTATTAGTCTTCAGGTAAAGGAAAAAAAGAAGTTTGTCTAACAATGAAGTATTTAACACTGTTTATGATGTTTGATTTAATGCTTGACACCGTGTTATTTAAAAAGAAAACTAATTCTCTCTCTCTCCTCCCCCTCTCTCTCTCTCTCTCTCTCTCTCTCTCTCTCTCTCTCTCTCTCTCTCTCTCTCTCTCTCTCTTTTCGGGGGAAGAGACATGTTAAACACCTTTTACAGTTTAAGAAGGCAGTAAAATGAAACAATTATTTATTGTTACTGTTAGATAAATTGTTTGATATACGAATTCCTGGTTGTCACTTGTTGCAAGGAATATCCACCTGCCTCATACCCGTGAATTCTGTGCGTTCAAGCGAAGAGTGATTTCCTGTCAGTGCGATGGTTTCACGCTTTTGTGTAAAACAATTGGGACAAATACAGTTAACTTTGACAGTCATTAAAACGTTGGAAAGGGGGTACCAAAAACGTTATAATTCGCTACAGGTACGACATATGTGTAGTAGCTTCATATTCAACACACATAAAAAAAATATCAATATCTTTTTATATTTTAAGGGTAAAGTAAAATTTTCATATTTTGCTGTTGATCGTATGGTATACGTACACCGCGTAGCGTGTGCTTGTCACGGACTAGGTTAATTGTCTTGAGTATCGACAGTCTCTCTCTCTCTCTCTCTCTCTTTCTTATTCTATATTAAAGGTTTTAGGTTTTTTGCGGAGGGGGTGCATCTTAAACACGTTTAACAGTTAAACAGATAACAGTAAAATGAATAACTATTTATTGTTATTACTGTTAGTAAAATTGTTTGAAAAAAAATGAAATTCCTGATGGTCACTCGTTACACGGATTATCCACCTGTCTCATATACATGTACCAGTGTATTCTGTGCATTCAAGCGTAGAGTGATTTCCCGTCAATGCGATGGTTTCACACCTTTGTGTTAAAGAATTGGGACTTAGGTCAAGTACAATTTACATGTACTTTCACAGTCATTAAAACGTTGAAGAGGTGGAGGGGGCGGTTACGAAAAACGGTATTCGCAGCTGATACTACATGTACATTTGTGTTGTAGCTTCATATTGAACTCACATAAAATCATGTCAATATAATTTAGTATTTTAAGGGTTGAGTAACATTTTCATATCATGCCGTTGACCGTAGGTAAACGTTCTCCGTGTAGCATGTGCCTGTCACGGACTAGATTAATTGTCTTGAGCATCAAGAGAGTGCCGTAAAACAAGCTACAAACTGATATGGATTAAAACATTTTTGAAGTCGGAAATGTTTAAAATCAGTTCTAACCCTCTCCGTCATGCATGTAGATTACATTATAAAAATGATTAAATATTTTTGAAATAATAGGTATATCAACAGTTACATGAAAATTATTACGGGTGTAGATGATTCTTTAATTAAAAAATCTCTAAAATAATCGATAAGGAGTTTTGAAAACGTGCATCAAAAATACGTAATCATTTTGATATATGTGAAATGAAAACAATACATCAGACATGGCCAGTATAGAATGACTCTCAGTGTTAGGTGGCCGTCTTATTGTCTAATAGCATACAGGTAAAAATCTCCATTCACCTTGTTCAACGGTAGGTCACACCGCCGCGGTTTAAACATGGCTGCATCGAGGACCGCGATGAATTAACTGCGATGGTGTAACGCGGAAAGGATTAAATAACCGCGGGGGGAGCGCGGTCAAATACGGGATCCGCGTTGACGGTACTGTACATCTGAACTTCAGTAACACTTCCAGCAGCATCGGCCCGATGATTTTTATCCAGCTCATAAACACACTGATATGCATACATTCTCCCAACACCATCTTTTGCTACGTTAAGTGTAAAGCATAATTTCAAACCACACCTTTCTCTGTAGACCAAACGGAGTGTTTACTGTACAATTTCTGAAGATCCTGCTCTGAAATGGGAGGATGGTGGTCAGTCCCCCGAGTCTTTTCCTCTTCAAATTGGTTGACACGGCTCTGAATATTTCGTTGCTCTTATTAAATTCAGAATCTTTAACAATGTCTATGTTTCTTTTCTGTTGAAGAAAACATTTTAACCCATAACAAATGTTCTGTAGTGCACCCAATGCCTGCAATGATTGTGTCGCCTTTAAACTAGCAGTTAAACTAGTTGACAATTAATCAATCAATACAGTATATACCAGAACTGAAATTGTTTATATATATAATTAGTATATATTTTTTTTCTTTTTTCTTTTAAGGGTGGATGGAACTTACTCAAAACAAAAAGGGAAATATGTGAATGATGCAGCCCCTAAATCAAAACAAAATAATTCTGTAATGAAAATACTTGAAGTAGACGGAGTTCCACATCTTGTGCTATATGCATCAAGAAAAATTTGTAAGGGGGAAGAAATACGTTATGACTACGGAGAAAAGAACCTTCCTTGGAGGAAAAAAGTATGTATTTTTATCTCATTTCTTCAAAGAATATTACAAGACTAGGGGAGCTTATGTTATACCCTCTGCATTTGCATCTACAAATGGTTAAAATTTTTAGAACAGGTCTGAGTTATTAACAGCCCTAACTTCACTAAACATGCATATTGGCATAATTATGAACTTAACAGACTTGGATGCTGAATTAAATCTGAGCCTTTAATTTCTGATGCTGGAGGAGGTAAAGATTTTGGAGAAGGTTACTGTGATTTAGAGCAGGTGCCCTTTGATGGGCATGTTTAGATTATTATTGGTCCTATCTTCACCAACCTTGCATGGATGCTGCATCTTACGATAATCATTCACAAATATTGGAATGTATGCAGTTAAATCTTTTAAGATATTATGTTCAAGAACTGCAATTCATGCTACATAAATATTTGTAATATTTTTTATGTATTTAAGCATCAAGATAGACTGAGTTGATTCTCAATTAAACTCTTAAACAACATTTGGAATCAAAGGGGGCTCAGTGGTTAACACATGGAGTGAACATTGTGTAAATTATTTCTTCAGATAGACATGCACATGCATAACATACTAGGTAAAATTGGATTCATTTCTTATTGAAATAATTATATAACTTTACTGTTTGTTTTAGGAAACAAAAAGAGATGAAATACCAAAAGAAACAAAGGTAAATCTCAGTTTACAATATGTGATCATTGCATTTTTAGCTCACAGAGACAAAGTAAGGGGGATCTTATGCTATACGGTTAAAGTTTTTGTTGCGGGTCCTGTATCTAACATATTACTTGTCCTGTCTTCACCAAACTTGCATGAATGATGCATCTGGACATACTTATGGACTTGAAAAACTTGGATTCTGAATCTGAATCCTGAATTTCAAATGCTGGAGGAGGTTAAGGTTTTTGGAGCAGGTTAAAGGTTTTGGAGCAGGTGCCCTTTGATGATTATATCTTAGTTATTACTGGTCCTAACCTCAATAAATTTGCATGGATGGTGTGTCTTATGATACTGAAGCACCAGAGAGGATTGAATGCTGAATCTGAGCCATAGATTTTGGATGCTGGAGGGGATTAAAGTTTTTAGAGCTGGTTAAAGATTTTAGAGCAAGCGCCCTTTGATGAATACAGTAAAACACGCTTATAACGAAGTCCCAGGGACGGGCAATTTAACTTCGTTATAAGCGTAATTCATTATATCCGTCAAGTTTACAACATGAAATGGAGTCTTGGGGAATGAAATTCACTTCGCTGTAAACGTCAATTCATTATAAGCGTGTTCGCTATAACCGTGTTTTACTGTATATCTTTGTTATTACTGAGCCTAACATCACCAAACTTGCATGGATGGGTCTTATGATACTGATTCACCAGACAAGCTTGAATGCCAATCTGAGCCAAAGATTTCGGATGCTTGAGGAGGTAAAAGTTTTTAGAGCTGGTTAAAGTTTTTGGAGTAGGTGCCCTCTGATGATTATATCGTAGTTATTACTGGTCCTAAACATCACCAATTTTGCATGGATGGTGCATCTTATGATACTGATGCACCAGAGAGGATTGAATGCTGAATCTGAGCCATAGGTTTCGAATGCTTGAGGAGGTTCAGGTTTTTATACCCCCGCAAACGAAGTTTAGGGGGGTATATCGGTTTCACCCTGTCCGTCTGTCTGTAGATGCAACTTTGTCCCCCCTATAGAATTTTTTACTACTGCATGGAACAGTTTGAAGTTTGTACATATGTTGATCACCATCTGAAGATGTGCACCTGCAATTTTTTTTTAAGATCAGACAAGATTTAATGATTTTATGACAGTTTTCATTTTCCTTATTCTATATATTGTACACTGATGTTGAAAAGTAAGGGAGGTAATCCTTACAGATTTTATTAATTAATTAATAGTATTAAAACACTGTAAAATATATTTATATAAATACATCCAGATGGAGGTTTTTTGTCTTTATGTCTTAAGGTACTTCACTACACCTAGACTTATACTTTTTAAGACACTACGTCACAAGATGGCGATTTAAATGTTTTGTTAAAGTGTTTGTATCAATCAATTCTGATGTATATCGTCATAGCTCAGTGGTAAAAGAATCAAGCTTGTGAACCGAAGATCATGAGTTCGAATCCGCCTGTGGCTTTTGTTCATGTTTACTGAATGAATTTTTTAAAAATATCATTTTTATCCAAAATTGCACATTATTTCTTCTAATTGACATATATACTTCTTATCCATCATGATCTCTATCATAATCAAGTAATTTTCTGCTGATTAGAGAAACTATTTGAAGGTGTAGTGGAGTACCTTAAAGGGGCATGGTCACGATTTTGGTCAAATTTAATTTTTCTGTTTTTTAGCTCACCTGAGCTGAAATTGTTTTCTTTATTTGTTATAGTGCATGTTTCTTGTGTTTACAATATCTATTTACTAACCATATTTGAGTGTTAAGCTTCGAATTATAAACAAGATACAGAGATTTGCTCACAATTCTATGTTTGTACACATATCTTAAAAACTAAAGATTAAAAAAGTAAAAAATTGGTCAATATTTATTAAGAAAAATTTTCAAAGTCTGTTATTTCAGAAACCAGCTTAACAACTTATTGTATTGTAAAGTTCAATTTTTTTTCGTCATTATTACTCCTACTGTACATGTGATCCTTGACTGTGTTTGTGTTCATTGGTATAAACTGATTTTGAACCTCACCCCTGCGAAAACATGTTCTAGTGTTCTAGAACTGTTCTTGCTTGGCTAGAACAGTTCTTGAACTGTTCCTAACAGGTTGTTTGGAACTATAATCCTTGAAATACTTGAGGAAAAATTTCAGATTTTTTATGGAACTTTTGTGGGATGTTAAGAATCCGATTTTTAAACCAGAAATGTAACAGAATGTTTTTTGAACAGTTCTGACACTAAGAAATGGAACAATTGTTCCAAAACTGTTCTATATCAGACAAGTGAATTAATGTGGAACAAGTTTAGAACTAAAAAAATAGCAATATGTTCCAGAACTGTTCAACAAAATGTATGATTAGTAAATAAGGGTTTTTCATGAACTAATTAGCAGAATTGAAACCCCAAAATTGTTCAAAAAATATTTTAAAGAACAGAAGTGGAACTTTTCTAGAATTCAAACCCCAAAATTGTTCCAAAAATATAAAGAACAGAAGTGGAACTTTTCTAGAATCTCATCTAACAATCACTACATGTAAAACAATTTCAAAGATTTTGTTTTTAGCAGTGTTAAGTTGTTAAAATGATCAATGACTTTCAATAGCAAATGCATGCTATGACAATCTACACCGTGTAATTCTCAATATACATTTTTGAAATTTCACAGGTATAGATTTTGTGATAATAAGTTTTCTGTTAAATGAACATACAATAGAATTTTCAGTGCAAGCAATAAATTCTCTATTGCTTGATCCAAAATCACAGCTGATTCAAATACACGTATGAACAGTGACAGAACATTATAATGTTTAAATTTTATTTTGTCATCATATCACTATTCCGATGTATCATAAATGTTTCATTGCAGCATCAAAGTAAAAGTCCTTTGTCAAAAATTACCTTAACTGTTTAAGTCTGGTAATTTGAATTGGATCCTGATAAATGAGTATTTATTCTGTTTCAGTGGAAATTCAATACACTGCATTAAGTTTGCCTCTGTCCGTACTTTAATTAATAAGAAAATAGCATCACGCAATCACTTGAATATGGCATGGCCATAGCCATTGGGCATCTTTATCACATATTTCCTATTTACATCCTGTAAATCAAGATAAACTAAAACCTCTATCAGGTTCTCAACATTGGACACAACAATTTCTTGTGAGAATGTAACTGGTATGTAATGGTTTTCTTGTCCTTCTGGAATTCTTTCCAATTTTTGGAGAACAGCGTACACAGAATCAGTGTAATTACAGAACACGAAGTACTTGATTTTGCCAATTTCATTATTTCTGAAGAGAACAACTGTACAGATTCTTTTTTGCATACGTGTGTACTGCTCCGAGTAGAAACGCTTTTCATTAACAACAACTCTGTTCAGTTTCTTTAATTTATCCAGGAAGTTTTCCTGTAACAAATTAATCAGATTTGCTTTCACGGAATCTTCTAATTCATGTTGTTGAAGTACCTGCATAGCTCCTGCTACGGCACAATTTGATGCCATGTAATTTACCTTCCAGCTATTACATTTTTTTAACTCAAGTCCTTTCCTTCTGATGCACAGTTGGGCCTGACGGTATTTCATGGCCTGCTTTAACACAACTCCTGTACCATGAACAGAATTAAGCAGCATTGCATTTATGTCCTCAAAAGGAAAACAACTCCAACACCATATGGGACCCCAAAGTTTAACAAAGTCACACAAGTGTGATCCTGTATTGTGAATGTTGAGGCCACTAGATCCTTCCCCATACAATCTAGCAAATGATGCATAGAACTGCTGCAACAGGCCTTTTGCTTTAGTCAGAGACTCTTCTGATATTGCATTTCCTAGTAAAATGTGAATCCCCTCTGAAAGACACAAGAAATTCTCTAGATATTCATCTTTAAGAAAGTCCTGAAGACAAGGATATGCATAATACAACAGCCAAGTTTGCAACTCAGTGGCCTTAAAGTGTTAGTAGTTTTTTTCAAGATTTCTGGGAAGCCTCTCAATACTGTGTGGAGGTTTGAATTGTTGCATTCTTCGAGAAATTTCCTCTATGTGATTTCCTATAAAAAATTCATTTGTTTTCCCTTTTGATGAGAACCACTTACACATTAGAGTTTTGGTGACACCTAAGCAAACTCCATGCATATAGTCTGGTACAATTCCTGACACAAGATCAAAGTCTTTTAAATAAGAGATCCCTGATTTTCCTTTAAATCCTTTAGAACGACTCTTTGGGCTACCAGATCTCATATTTTCAATAACAACTTCATGTCTTCGTTCCATACTTCTGTCATCAGGAGATCTATAAGGTAAACATCTAGCTGTTCCTTTACCTTGTTTTACTGTCTTTCCTTCCTCCTCACATGTAATGCAAGGAAAGGGTCCATTGAAGTATGACATGTTGAGCAACTCCGCCTTTGCAGGTAAATCCATTATACCACATATGATCTTCAACTTCACATGAAAACTATCATCATCAATAAAAACTTCAACACCATTGGTATACAAGGCATTCAAATGACTGCTAAATTCTCTAAAATATTCATGAAAAGGTGGTTTACCTTTGCCCTGCCACATTGCTGCTAGAAGAATGTTTTCCCGTGAAAAACGCTTTGGGGGGCTAAGTTCATTTATAGCTAAAAATATTGGCCATAGCTCAATTTTTGAAGATGAATACAAGTTTACCCCATCTGTATTGAAAATTGCTGTCAAGTTTTCACTTTCTTTGAGAAATCCATCTTTCATTAATTTTCTGTATTCTTGCCCGTCTACAATATCTGTTAATATGCTAGATCCAGAATTAAGCCTTTCAAAGGCACTTTTTTTGGTCGCTTGAATATCTTCCCAAATTCCTACAAAGAAATAAAATGCAAATTAATGCAGAGTTTAAGTTTGCTCGTAACACACTTATCAAAATCTTTTGAGAAGATCTATAAAAATACAATTTGGATGATTAATGATTAACTTTAAACGTCACTTTAGGAATGATTATTTTCATTTGTCAATGTTTTGAAGATTGTTGATATTGGAAAGGTCAAAATGGTAAATGGGGAACTGAATTAAATGTCTGAGCAAAAATTACCAGGTGTTTGAAGTAGATCAGTTAATTGTTTGCCTACATCTGCAAAGACAAAGCTCTGTCTTGGCTGTCTTGACGTTTTGTTTTGGTTTCTCAAGGGTCCTTTGTAACGAAGTCCCTCACAATCTGTACTTTGACAATGAAAGACATTTTCGTTCTCAACAGGGAAAACTTTTGTGCAAAGTTCACAATAGTGAATTTCCTTAAGTGAAGTATTGTCAATATGTGATAACATTTCATCCCAGTTCAATGTGTTTATTTCTTTCAATTTAGGAAAAATTTCTCTAAGTGTTTCAACAATATCTTTACTGGCACTTGCTGAAAACTGATTTCTCAAAAAGCAAGATAGCAACGACAGTGCCTGGTATTCTTTTTCTGGCATGTCTAAATGGCATTCTAAATCGTCCGCATCACTTTTGGAAGCTGTATCATGGTCACTGTCAGTATCAGAGTCAGAGGAACTGAAATCTAAGGATTTTGCATCATCAGTGTCAGGTAAATTGAAATCTAAGAATTCTGTGTCTTCAGAGTCGGACGATGTGAAATTTGGGGGCTCTGTTTCAAAGTCGTGCACACTATGGATTGAATCATCAGTGTCAGGTAAATTGAAATCTAAGAATTCTGTGTCTTCAGAGTCGGACGATGTGAAATTTGGGGGCACTGTTTCAAAGTCCTGCACACTGTGGATGGATGCATTACTACTTGATTTTTTTAAACCATATGTGTTTGAAAATTCACCATCCAATAACATTTTCTCTTCTGTTCCACAGGTGGTTTTAGAAGTGTCTGAACATAGCACTGGTAGTAGCTCAGAGAAGGAAAGATCTGTTGTTTTTTCTTGGGCAACCACAAACTTTTCAGTTTTTGAATCATCCAATCTGGAACCTGAATCATTTCCAGGCAATTCTACAGGATCTACACTCAAGTCTTCATCTGAAAAATTCATTAAAGAAATAGTAAATAATTGCAACTGAACTAATTTTGATTTCAAGTCTGAATTTGTTCCACACTCAAATCTATTTTCTGCCAAGATTAAATGTTCCATTATGTTTTCAATTTAAGGGGCACATGATACCTGGATGTTTCCCTGAATCCAGTTTGTGTATTTTATAAACAAGAACTTAAACATCAATAACAGAAAAATTGTATGTACTGAGGTCATTTCACTTATTCAGGTTTCAATTCTTTTTTAATTAACCACCCAAAAAGGCTGGCAAAAGTACTGCTGAATACAAAACCTATTTTTATATTGACTCGTTATTATCTGTGCTGTGATTGGCTCAATCTGATTTTCCACAAAACTCTAATGTTATTAACTTTTAAAGTATGATAAGGTACATATAACATTTCAAACCAGTGAACACAGAGAGCTATTGTTTCTGAATAGCGCCACCTCACAAAACAGCCGACATTAACAAGCACAATGGTGCAAGTAAGTTAGATTATCTTTTACTGATAATTACTGGATATCATATAATGAGACAGTTTACTTTCTTGATGTGAATATGGTGGTTCAGCTATCTTTGATGAGTATCATTCTTCAAGAATAGCTTCTGGTTTGCTCAGTATCATTCATCCAAGGGTAGCTTAACCATTATATTCACCTCAAGAAAGTAAATATATATATATATATATATATATATATATATAATGAAATACAAAGTACGCACTTCCAGTTGTGGAACTGGGGTCTCGAAATAGAATCCATTTAGCTGATGTATTTGCACATTCCCCAGATTTCTTTCTTTCCCATCTGTATGCAGTAGACCGTGGAACAGATTCAGTCTTGTCATGTTTGTATTTCTTCTTTTCTCTCCTTACTGGGGCTAAAAGAGTAGGATCAACATTTTCATATTAGACATGTGTAAAATAACCAGGTTGGGCACACACCATCAAATGGTTTGGTGGTTCAAGCACCCATATCGGAGTAGGTATCTACTGACCATATAGTAGTCTTTTCTCTTCAATTTAAAATTAAAATGTAAACAAAGCGAAGGCGCATTTGCACAAGTTTTGGGGAAATTTACTGAACATATACCTCCCAAAATAAAGGCAGTGCGGTCTATTTTCCATTACTGCGGAACTTGGTAATAAAGATACCAGTACATGTAAGAAGCCGTTGAATTTCTTACTCATATGAAAAAAAAAATATTTGTGTCTCGTTGAGCAAACTTTCTACCTTATCATGTGTTGTCACTTTTGAGAAGTTTATTTAAAAGCACTTTTTAAATCTTTTTGGTCATTTTATGCCATTAAAATATCATTCTCTCGTTAGATATCATATTTTACAAAGAATAAAGCATTTATATACAAAATTAAACAAAGCAAAAACAAACACTATGTCTTTCCATTTATTTCCTAATAGAAAATTAGCACCAGTTCTCATCCATAGTAGATTATACTGTTCATCGGGTTCAAATTGCTTATAAGGTTGCCCGGATGATCGATATTGAAAGTAAGAAACATGATGGACCGGTGCAACAATGTTTGGAAAAGAGGAAAAAAGTTGCACTTGTTTACATTAATGACGGTTTTGTCAAATATTTGAACGACCTGGCGCAAAACATTTCACATTGAATATCCAATTTTTTTCCTTCTTAGGATTGAGTAATATCTGTATTTTAATCCTCACCAGTTAGAATTATGTGCCGTTCAAATCAGTGCAGGGGTATATTGAACAAATCATCATTTGACTCCCATACAGTCAGTAGATACTGATATGGGTGTTTAACCCACCAAATGAGTGTAAGACCACAGTTTGGTAGTGTGTGCCCAACCTGATAATTTGAGGAAGAATAAAATCTTCACAATTTAATCAGCATGGTAGTTGACTGCTGAAATAGTGTAACCTGTGTTAAAATACATGTATCTACATGTGAGAACCTGTTACAGTGGAATTTGAATTCCTTCAGAGAGGGAAAACTTTACTAAAAAGTATGGTTTGTACTCTTTTGTGATTAAACATCAATAAACTTACTCATTCTGTGCACCCCATGAAGATGCATCAACACTCTTTGTTTTGAGGCCAGTTTTTTCTTACAGACAGAACACTCATATTTTCCATCATCTGACTTTTTCCAACAGTCCTGTTTTCTGTACTCTTTTATTGTGTCATTGCTCTCTGAGGCTGTTAAAACATAAACATGTTTTTACAACAAAATGTACATGTACAAGTAAAAGTTTTGTGTTTTCTTTGCTGGAGAAGGGTATAATTATATGCTCATCTACAGTTTTATTATTTCATGGTTTTCACATGGTGCAGTCTACGATGACAATTACGTACATATTTATTTTCTGTATACAAAAAAGGGGGGGGGGGGAATGGTAAGTAAACATGGTAAATTTGGTTTGATGAATTTGAAATACAGTGGACATGGCTTAGTATAATAGTTATTTTGCCAGGCAAAATTGTTATATCAACCGGACTATAATAACCGAACCTAGCTAAATAAATTAAATGTGAGTATGACATGTGCCTATTTACGTTCTGTATTACTACTGTATATATTTTTAGAAAGGGTAATGTCCACTGCAATTGATGATCTGTTCTATAAATTAATCTTTAATGCTTCAAAAAAGTTAATTTCATTTTAAAAATTACTTTAACAAGCTTGGAAAATTGCACAGATCCACCAACATGCTTCCGATGGATTGACATGCTTTCATTTTTGTTTTCTTCCTGTACTTCCGGTTTTGACGAAATCTACTAAGGCATTCATCAGACAATTCGGTTTTTTTTTTTAAACAAAATAAAGCACAAATCTATAACTAACATTTCAATATTTTTGGGGTTGATTTGGCACATTTTCCCTATGAAATAAAGGCATGTTTAAAAGAGTAAGTCTCTACTTATGTCAAATGCATGGCATCTAATGGGTGATAAGCCATGTAAAATTTATTCCATTACTAAGAAAGTATTTTAAAATAGAAATTAAAGGATTTATATATTAAAACTCATAAGAACTTTAGTACCCACCACACAGCGATGTCACTTACCCAAGCCACGTGCAGTGAGGCGTAAATAATTTTGTCACGTCTGGTCAGGACTGTCGTTAAATTTTAAAGTGATTTTGGAAGTGAGTGTTTATAAAAGCTACTCAGGGGGGGCTAGCATGTAAAATAGGTGTGAAACTCAATTATATAAAGCGGGATGCACTTTTTCAGCTATTATATTAATATTACTAATGTAATTTACTGTCTATATTGTGAACAATTTAAATACGTACATAACCGATGGACAGCCTTGAGGTGAAGGAAGACACGCTGCTTTGATGATAATTTTCTATTACATATGAGGCATTCAAAATCGTTCCTTCCTTTCTGGCACCATTTCAACTTTTCATTCGCTGCCATCTTTTCACAAATCAGGGTGGTTTAAATTCTTCTTCTTGAAGATAAACTTTCATTGTGTCAAAACGTAAGTGCGACGTAGATTTGATGTATTCGTCACTGCCAAATGTATCTCGCAACGTGATTGGCTCAATTTATTGGCGGAAAAAGTTGTACGCGCGTTTTCATCGAACGCAGGAGACATGGCTAGATTTGCTATTGTTCACTGGGAAGACCATTTTGTTAGCCTAATTAACTTAGAGACAGTGAAAGAACCACGTAAACCTGTGCTGGAATACAGAGAAGGGGAATTCATTACTGCCACATATGGTAAAAAACCGTACAAGGCGTGGATTTCAGAAATCAGTAGTAAGTACATGCATTCATAAAAAATCTGCTCTGGAAATGTGAATATTGATTCAAACTCGTCAATTTCAAAACGCAGAAATGATCATCTCAATTATTTACAGACGTATCATATAATATCAAGTAGAAGTCACAAATTTGAAGGGGGGGGGGGGGGGTCAGCTGAGTACGTCTCCGACTTTGGCGCCAAAAAAGTAAAAAAAAAAATTAGTGAAGGTCATTGGGTGTAGTTACCAAAAACCAACCAAAAAGTGGGGAAGCACACTTTGGAAAGTGTCATCCAGTTCAATGTTGATTGTTGAGACCTTTTATGAGAAAAAACAGGCCATTTCATACAAATATTCTACATTTTCTGGACATACTCACTTTTCTGACCAAACAAGGGTAAGGGAGATATCCCCCCCCCCCCCTTCATATTTCTAAAGTAGGGGAGGAGGAGCCCCCACCCCACCTGTGACTAATGCAAGTGAATATAGAATTTATTTGAATTAATTTGAATAACTGATTTGATTATCTTGTAGTCCTGGAGAAGGAACTTGCATTCTTTAAAATATAAAAATAACAGTCAAGCACTTTACCTTCTGGCTCTAAGGAATCTGTTGCCTCTTCTTCATCTTGGCGAGACGTGCTATCTTTAAATCTAATTTAAAAATTAATTTAATCTTAAGTTTGAGGTATAATTTTTTTTTCTTCAATTTATTATTTACAGTTGTTCAGCGGGATGTTCAGCGGAATTATGACAGTACTAGTGACTTATCAACTATCAATGAAGGTTTGCATTATTTCATACCATATAGGTCTACCAGGAATTTAATTTCTGTGTGTATCCATTTTCTTCATTCGCAAGTATAATTGCATTGCAGAAATTTAATTTCTGCAAAGAAGTGAAAAATTGGATATCACATTTAAATGATACAGTATTCTAGATGCAAATTCCCAGGAAAAAGATGACGCTAAAATAATCTGATATGTATATCTACATGTTACTTTAAAGCTTGTTGCCTACATGGTAAAGCAGGAGAAATATATTCACGTTTTGTCGCCAGTGTTTGTTTTTTTCTTTGAGATAAATGTAAGTGCCAATCATAATGAATTGTGGTATAAATTACTTGCAGAAATGCCACCAGTTGGAGAATCAACACCAGATACAGACACCACAGCAAGTGATGTTGTCGACACCACTGTAGAAATGCCTTTGCAAGTTACCCCTGAAGCAAAAAGACATTCAAGAAGTCCAACCCCACCTTCTTTATCTAGGTAAAGTATGAAATCATTTTCAGTATAGTAAGAGGAAAAAAAGCAGTTGGGAAGGCCAGGGGATATTTGATATTAAATTTATTTAAAGTATTAACTTTTACATACACTGTATTAACAGATGTGAAATTCCCACATGCACTCCTTCCTTAACTTATTATTGAAAATAACCAGGTCTAGAATTCCACAGTGTACTTCTTTGCTCTCATTAATAGAATTTTGGGGCGGTGTGGATTTGTTTAAATCGTGCTGACATTCTCTTACACTGAAGTTAATGGTCAATTTTTAAGTGTTTTATTTATTACAAATGAAAATACAGATATAATTATAAGTGCAGCTGTCACGGTTAACCGAAAAAGCTGGTTAACTGCGGTTCAAACACCCACAGTTTCGTTCGGTTTTTATTTTCCGGATTTCATTTTTTTTTTTTTTTATGTTTTACAAATCAGAATTTGTTTGCTATGACTGGTTTTTATTTTTATTAATGATATTTTAACCACGTGATATTGATAATAGTGAATCATGTGGAAAGGAATAAAAAATGTGGGAATACTGTAGTTTTCTTAAAGAGAAATAATTCTTGAATTTATAAAGATATCTAGTTTCATCATATAAAATAAAACAAATAAAAAAAAAACCAACAACCGAAGTTTTGTACCCTGAACCGAACATAAAAATGTCTCAACCATGACAGCCCTAATAATTATTTGTTAACATTTGTGTAAATATTTATTGAATTTGTTGACATACAAACATGTATTGTTGTTTACATTTTCTCTTCAGCAAAGTAAGAAAGTTGGAGAAAAAGTATGAAGCTCTGGAAAGAGAGGTAAGGCACCTCAAAAAAAAGCTACGGGCTTCCGTTGCAGATGTGGCCCCACACACAGTTCCTGGGCCAAGCAGCAGTCCTCAGGCAGCATCTGATGGCCCAAGTGTGGAGGAACTGTTGCAGTGTGTATCACATTTATCAAGTAAAGATGTTGGGATTATCCTCCGTACTTTGGTCTACAAAGTTTTTGAAAACGAGGATCTCCTCAACTGTTCAAGGACAGGGAAGAAAACTGTGAATTCAAGAGATAACCCTAAACCTCCATTGAATGCTATTAAGTTAGAGATTGTGCAAACAGCCATCATGAGAAAGTGCGAAATAAGTGTTGAGGTCTTCAAAAAAAAATTTGACAATTTTTTGAAAATGGAAAGACGTAAGAGTCGTGTAGCAAGTTCACAAATGATCTAAACCTGTATCTTAAATGTATCTTAAATGTATCTTAAAACTTGAACATTTTGAAGACGAGTTTGTGTAATTAAAATAATGTAAAAATGAAAACCTAGTCTCTTTCAGTTTTTTACAGCAGGTATCCTGTGAGAAATGGCGGATAGTAACCAAGACATTAAAGAAGGTTTCAGTGACTATTAGGTGAAAATGGTAATGTTTCTCTTGAACAGATTTGGGACCTGTCAGGAATGCTGTAGAACAGGTCATGAACTCCATCAGTATTAAAATGCTGGAACAGTGAATGAAGTGTTCTAGATCATAACTGGTAGGGCTGAAACTGTTCTAGAACAATTCAGGAAAAAGATGTAATTAGGACAGTTCAAGAAATTTAATTCTAGAACGTTTAATGCTGTTGAAAATCCATGTCTCATTTAACGTTCTAGAACAATTCCTGAGTGTTTCTTCACGAACAACTCTGTAATTTTTGTTCCAGATCAATCCCTGATTCTGATGTTCTAGAACTGTTGATTGATGCTACTGTTCTTGAACTCCTTTGTTCTGGTACACTTCCAGTGTTGTCTCATTTAACAAAATTTAACGTTCTTGAACTGCACCAGATCAATAATGGTACATTTTTAGTGGTTCTAGAACATTTTAACAAGAAATGTTATGGGATTATTCTTGAAAAATACCAGGACTTTTCATAGAGGCTGAAATACCAATGAAATGGTCTTGAGTGAATAAAAGAATTGAAAATCTTAGGCCATTCTTTTTTTCCATTTTAAATGCTGAATAGGAAATACCAAGTTAAAAATCTGAAGCTGAATGTAATAAACTCATGTGAACAAAATATGACTCAAACCTAGGCGAACTGTGAGCTCTGTATCTTGCTTATAATTCTACGATTGACGCTGAAATTTTGGTTGAACATTAGAAATTCTATATGAATTAGAGTATGTTAAATACTTGTACAAACAAAATAAAAGAATGATATTCTGTATATACCTACTCTCTGGGGCCCCACTTTATACAATAAATAATGTGAAATCTACATCAGTTTTGATATTTTTTTTTAAAAAATACAATAACTAGTAAGTAGTTGATGAAAAAAATGTACCTATATGCTCTCATATATTTTGATCGCTTTACAAAGTGGGGGTGGGGGGGGGGGGGGGCAGAACGAAAATATAGGGAATTGGAAGTTAACAACTTAACAGTGTACCCCTACCAAATGTTTAGTTTTATATCTTGCATAGGATTTTCTTATTCTGGTAAAAAATAGTATTTCATGAAGGTTCAATGTCAAAGATTACGGGTATGCAAAAATAAGTGTAAAATTCGACCATATGGCACAATATCTTTTGAACGCCCATTGTTGCTCAGGTGAGCGATGTGGCCCCATGGGCCTCTTGTTACTCTAGGGCAGGGCCAAAATGGATGTATAGATGTTAATGCATATAACATTAAAAAATTATCTTCGTTACTCCCACACACATGAAAGGAAAACTGAATTCATGATTTTGTAGACCATATCTTTTGGTTTTTCACCAAAATTATAGGTTTCACAGTTCTTTTTGAAATGTGGTAGTCATTACAAATTTATAATTTTTCTACTCCAGTATGAAACCTAATTAATTAGATGCATATATGAGACGCCATGACAAGATTGTGTATGGGATATATGCTACTCAGGTGACCGTTAAGGCCAATTGGCCTCTTGTATAACCCATGAAGATAAGACGGTCGCAAGTTCTTAATGACAAAAGGGGTTAACTGACCTTGTGAAAAAGTCTTATGAATTTGATAATTATAATTTTATTGCCTTTGGATTTAATTAACACAATCGTAAACTCAGCATTCGGGGCGACTTCAACTTCTCTTTAGGAGGAAATTCCGGCAAAGTTACAGATCACAAAGCAAGTCGCCCCCTAGGTTGGTCACTGTATAATAATACTTTAGTCTTTTTATGGATATTGCTACGAAATAAAAGGTTATCTGTCACGTGACTGAATTCTAGCAACTATCGATGATATAGACTTGCTATCGATTGTCGCCGACCTGCTGCCTTCAGCGACGATTTTTCGATAGTCGGCGACTATCGTAACAACACTATATGATACTAATGTTACTGACAGGTATGGATGCTGAATCTGAGCTATAGGTTTTGGATGCTGGAGGAAGTTGATTTTTTAATAGCTGGCTCACTCAAACCTGCTTGATAGATGTGTTTGTTGTTAAATGATATAACATTATTCCTATGATATAGTATTGAATGATATGATACACTATTGTTTATTATGATATAATGTAATATCATGTTATATTGTAAAAAGTTATATAATACGGTATGATATTGTATCATTTTTAAAAATATTTAATATGATATTGTTTTATGATATTGTTATGTTTAGTATTGTATATTATGATTCAATGTTGTATTATATGATATTTTATTTTATCACATAATACTGTTACATATGATTTTGCAATATATAATATTGTATCATATGATATGATATAATATTGTATCATACAATATTTATATAATAGTGTTATGTTGTGCACAACACAACACTATTGTTATTATTATGCCGACTGTTGAATATACTGACGTGCTTTGCTATATTTAAGTAGCTGTGACGTTCGAGTGTTGACAAGTCCCTATAAATTATCACTGGAAAAGCAAGCTTTTGGTGTTTTTTTTTTTTTCAAATTAATCAATTGATTTGATTGTTTATTTAATTAACAAGTTGTTGTACAATAAAAAGTCAACAAAGGGTTATGTTCTTTTCAAGAAATGAGAGACGTTTGGCCTTACCGAGAGAACTCGAAATGTTTAGCAGACGAAATCTCATTGAATTTTTTTCTTGTACATTCTCTATCAAGCGTCATTTAAAAAAGTGTTTTTGTGATTCTCTTGTAGAATTTCTTTGAAAAATGTTAAATCAATTTGTTTAAAAGTTTTTAAGAAACTTTAACTTTAAAATTACTGTCAATAATGAAGTGTTTTTGGAAAAATGAATAAATTGCTTGATGTCAGTCGTCTATATATACGTTTTATATATATAAATACCGTTAGTTTCAATAACGGCTGATTTAGTGTAGCGGTAATGCATTGGGCTTCAAGCTTGAATGATTTTAGCGTCATGAGTTCGAATCACGCTGTTGGCGCTTGAAAGATTTTCGTTGAAAACATTTGCCGTGCTCTATTTCGACATAGTATGCTTACGCTGTATAAATCCTTAAATACTATGCGAAAATAGATGAGTATTGAATATATAGTAACAAACTGACAGAAGGCATAATAATGTATGATATGATATTGGTTTATATAATATATTATTATATCAGACACATAAAATTGTATTATATGGAATTGTTACGTATAATACAATATGAATGATATGATATATTATATTTTACTATATCGTATACTTATAGAAAATATACCCTTTTCCGCCCTGTGCGATATAAACAGAAAATTTGCCTAGGGGTGTGATATAAACCCTAGGGGTGTGATATAAGATTTATATCACACCCCTCTCCGGCAATGTTCGGACGTTATATCACACCCCTTTCCGTTAATCATCATCTATTATGACGTAGAGTTCGGTATGCGTCGTTCAACTCCGATCTCCGAGTATGACGTCAAAAAGTTACGTTGACGTCAACCTAGGATACAAACAGCTGGCGCAAAAATTTCATGGAGTTTATCAGAGATGGAATATATAGACAAGGAGCGATTTGTAAACAATAATCATTCATCAAATTATGTTTTTTATTGTTTCTGTAATATTTTCTATAAGTATACGATATAAAAATCATAACATGGCAATTTTTATATCGCATCCTTTATTAGCCCGAGGTCGCGGTAGTTCAGCCCGAGAGCCGCCAGGCTCGAGGGCTGATATACCGCGACCGAGGGCTAATATAGGATTTGTTACGGAATTTTTATAGGAATTGTTAGGTATAATACAATATGAATGATATGATATTATATTATATTTTACAATATCTCAAGGTATTGTATCATATTATATAATACAATGTTATATCAAATATATTGTATCAAATGATACAATATCATATTTTGTATCAAATAGAAAAAAGTATCGTACAATACAATACAAAAGTATACTATATTATACAATATGATATCTTGATGTACAGTTTTGTGAATGTATTATGTATTCACATTATGTATTACTGTATCATATAATACTTAGTCTATATTTTATTATATAGTATGATATTGTATTATATGATCAAATACAATAATGTATAACAGAATACAATGTTATATCATATGTTACAATATGGTATCTCGTCATTATTTATTACGGTATTATTGTATTATATGATAAATATTGTAAGTATGATAGGATGCAATTTTGTATTTTATGTTTTTGTATTGATAAACATTGTATTTTTATAATACCGTATGAAATGAACATATGATTATCATACAATATTTCAACACATGATATACGATATTGTATCAAAACAGTATCCATGAATATCCAAGATCATAATGGTATGATTTTCATATATTATGATAAAGGTGGTCTCATAAAGGTGATGCCTTTTAAAGGTGATGCCTTGTCTCGGTGACCTTTGTAATCTGTGATTACCTATGTTTAGGATTATATTTACACATAATGTCTATTTTCAGTAAGATTTGTTGTGTAATAAAGATCTTTTACTGCTAATTTTAGGAACCTAAGAAAGGAAATGAAAAAGAAGAATTGGCACAGGTATTTTTAATATCATGTTCTTTGTTTTCAGTAAAGCAAAAAATCTTTTGTTTATTCATTTTAACTTGTTTCCAAGTACACTCTCATCATGCGGCTTTTCCGAATGCAGAGAACATTGCTGAATGTGAAGCAGCAGTAAGTTGCCACGAAAAAAGCATGGTATTTTTATGTCACCTGTAGATTGTTTATGAGATATCTCTGGTACAGATAAATTTACAAACTGCAAAAAGTATTTAATTAATTAATTTTTTTTATTTCTTTTTCACTTTTATGTGTTTACAAAATAATCATCACAAGCTATGTTTAATTATCGCATCATCGATGTGTCACTATGTAAGCATTGTCATTGCATAATTATTAAGAAAGGGTTTCAACAGCATGGAGCTATTAAGGCTAGAAAATCACAGATGACATGTGCTATACTAACTGTTAATCTGTTAAATAAACCAACAAATTGGCGACTGTGCACTGAAGATGTGAACTTATTTAGGAGGTTAATTGACTTGACGTTGAGAATATGCATGTCTTTTAGTTACTAGGGTCCTAAATTTACTTCGAGATAAGCAGGGTATTCAAGATTATTGTGTTCGACCTACCATTTTTTTTTTTTAATCATTTATATAGTTAAAAAGGCCGGGACCACAGTCGTACCTTAAGATATCCGTGGTATTCAAGATATCGGTGTTCGAGATACCAAAGTTCAACTGTATATCAAATAAAGAAAGGGAAAAAAAAATGATTGTCATAATCAAAACCTGCTGAAGTTAATCATGCAAATATTAAACAAAATTATATAAAAACTAATCAAAGCGTTCAGGCCACACCTCAACAACCTCATTAATAAAGCACGCAGACTGTTCACAAAGTGTAAAGCTATTTTTAGCAAAGCATACAGTGCAAGAAATGAACCATACTGTTCACAAAGTAAACCTTTTTGTTAGCTCACCTGAGCTGAAAGCTCAAGTGAGCTTTTCTGATCACTTTTTGTCCGGCGTCCGTCTGTCTGTCTGTCCATCTGTCTGTAAACTTTTTACATTTTCAACTTCTTCTCCTGAACCACTTGGCCAATTTCAACCAAACTTCGCACAAAGCATCATTGGGTTAAGGGGATTCAAGTTTGCTAAAATAAAGGGACAAATTTTTACATAGGAATATAAAGAGAAATTTTATTTTAAATCTTCTACTCAGAACACGACTGGCCAGAAAAGCTGTAACTTGTGTGAAGTATCATCAGGTAGGGTAGATTTAAGTTTGGTCAAATTATGATCCCCAGGGGTAGGGTAGGGGAACAATGGGGACCGGTTGAATCTTTACAAAGGAATATATTGAGAAAAATCTTTTTTCTTAAAAAAGATTATTCTTAGAAAAGGTGCAACATTAGTGAAAGCAATCTTAGATAGTGTAGATTCAAATTTGTCAAATTCATACTTTGCAGGAGTAGGATGGAGCAACATTGGGGGGGGGGGGGGGGTGTTCCAATTTTACAAAAGTCTAAATTCACCAAAATTCAAATGTTATAATATATGGTTTAACTTATATGCAAGCATTTTGACATATTTTTGATTCTTTAAAATTGTTTAGACCTTTGCCTCTGGACAATTCTTGGGCTTCACAAGTTTGATGTAGGTTTATATCCCATTTGATTTAGATCTTCTTGAGAACTGTTATGCTCAATATGTGAAATGACTATACTGTGACAAAAAGCGATCAATGGTTAACAGAATATCCAGGGGAAAAATTGATTTTTTTAATATACAGTACCTGTTAGGCTACATGTCCATTTTTTTTTTTGTATATTACTTCGTAAAGGTGATTTTATAATGTCTATTGTTGCTCAGGTGAGCAATGTGGCCCATGGACCTCTTGTTCAAAGAGCTAACGGAACCAAACTATGCAACTGGTCACGGTAGTAGCACATTTCAGGGCCTGTACAGGTCGAGAAAGTTTCTGCCAGTTGCTTTCTGATCAAGGCATTCAGGCTGCACTACTTCTAAATGCATGAACTAAACATTGTAGTAAATGATTATGAAAAAGAATAAAGGAAACTAAAAAATATTTAAATAAAACATAAAGTAGCATTTGTTCTTTGAAAGAATTTCCAAGGAATCCGTATTTTTTTGCACAGATAATGCTGCCTTACTTCACATGCACATCGAACATATGTGTCATTCGTACAGAGTGCAAAAGTCTGCATCTTTAAAAGGGAAATAATGCATATTTATGATCATATCAGCTTTAATGTAGTTTGTTTCAGTATTATAATAATGTTTTTTGTTTTCCTTTGTGTGCAGATGATGTCCTGTAAAGTAGTGTTGCAAAAATTAAAAATAAATTCACCTTACACAACTCCAACAAATGTCGATGGTAAGAAATTTAGTCTTCTGTTACATAATAATTTTGAATGGAGCCTGCAATCAATAATTGTAAGATAAACAAATTAAAGACTTTTGTACATTTTTATACCCCCGCTCTGAAAGGGTTTTTCCCGTTTTACACACATTTGAATTCTAGGTATCGAAAAAATGTGTGCGAAACGGGAATTTGACCAGGTGAGATAATTGCTTATTTGCTATAGTCTATATCACAGTTCCTGTGAGGGCAATTGACAATAAAATAAACATATAGATCTACTCAATTTTTCAATTCTTTATTCACTCAAGACCAGTTTACTGGTATTTGAGGTTTAATATCAGTATATACAAATGTACACACAAACGGTCAAGGATCACATGTACAGTAGGAGTAATAATGACGAAAAAAGGTTAAGTGTACAATACAGTAGGTTGTTAAAGTTGGTTTCTGGAAGAACAGACTGACAATTTTCTTAATAAATCTTGACAAGTTTTTTAGTTTTTCTATATCAAAAGTATTCATGAGCTTGTTAAATTTTATAATATTTGGGTTTTCATAATATACTAACAATTGATATTTTCATTTATTTCATGTTACAATATTAAAACTTGCATAAAAGCTTATTTACATATCAATTGACATCCATGTTCTTGAATTTAATTTCAAACATCAATATGGTCATGGACAATTTCATTAATTTATTTAAACAAGAAAGATAATTGCAAAAATGTTGTATATGTAGTGCTTTTTTTAATCTTACTGACTATATGAAGTATATAATACAAGTTTGAAGAGAAATATTTATCATTTATGCTGTGGCTTGAATAATCAAAGAAAATAGACAAACTGTATGATGATATCATGATAAATCGGCAATTTTATATGCTTCAAAAACTGTAAAGATTTTTTCACTAAACCTATCAGATGTAGACCTAATTCATGTATTTTCAACTTTCTTCTGTTTGAGGTATATCAAATCAATATTAAAATTATTATATATGTCAGCATTTTTTATGCTTCACGTATTTTAGCCACTGATTAGAAAAAAAAAACCCTAGAAAGTGACCTGCAATATACTAAAGCGGTGATGTCATAAGAACTA
The DNA here is from genome assembly GCF_025612915.1 of Magallana angulata. Classification (NCBI taxonomy): domain Eukaryota; kingdom Metazoa; phylum Mollusca; class Bivalvia; order Ostreida; family Ostreidae; genus Magallana; species Magallana angulata. Next base: position 26,632,133 of record NC_069112.1, read on the forward strand.
CTGTCAAAGTTGCTACTTCAAAGATTGAAATATTTTGTGATAAAGATAAAGAAATTATCAAATGTGTGCAAAATGGGAACACACCTCTGAAAGAAGCGGGGTATACTGTTTTACTCCTGTGTGATGAACGATGAGGTAGTAGGGTGTGTTCCCGTTTTGCACACATTTGAAAATTGGGTATAGAACAATAGGTGTGAATTGTGCTTTGATAGCAATTATAGTCTGCTTTCGGTCAAAGATTTTACCTGGATTTTTACCTGTGTTTTATCAGTGCCTTAACGATAAAACAAGAAGAATACAGATATTTTGTTGTGTTTTAGGTCTAATAACTAATAACTATCACCATTTTTTTTCGGTTGATGAAATAAAGATAATGATTTATTAAAAAAGTCTGATAAAAAATAATGATTAGATTAGATGAATTGACTTTTGCATTTTTGTCCATTTACCTTAAATATAAAACCAAATGAATTAGGAAAAATTGCTGGTCCAAAGCCAATTGGAAGCTGATTCAATGGATCATTATATGATGAAGGGGAAAACTACATAGACAGTCATATGGGGTACTCCGTGTCTCTTTTTACAATTAAGTTGCAAATTATGTAAAACGCATGTTTATAATTGATTGTTTGGTATCAACAGAAAGAATATTATGAAAGAAAACAGATCTTTATCACAAAATATTTTAATGTAATGATGTTTGAAGTAGCGACCTTGACAGCAGTTTTTATGACATCACCGCTTTAGTATATGGCGGGTCACTTTCTAGTTTTTCAAATCGGAGGTTAAATACATAAAAAAAATCCGACAAAAATAATATTTTAATATTGATGCGATGTTCCTCAAACTGAAAAAAGTTGAAAATGCATGAATTAGGAATACATTTGATAGGTTTTGTGAAATAATCTTTACAGTTTTCGAAGCATGCATATAAAATTGCCTATTTATCATCATACAGTTTGTATATTTTCTTCGATTATTCAAGATATAACACAACATAAATGAAAAATATTTACCAGCGTTTTCACTAGACACATTTCTTCCATTTATGTCAGCAAAAGCAATAATTAAATATTAACATATTCTCTTCAAACTTTTAGCATGTACATGTACTTCCTATCGGCAGTAAGTTAAACAAAGGCGCTATTCAACACTTTTGCAATAATCTTTCTTGTTTAAAAAAAAATGAAATTGTTCATGACCAAATTGATGTTTGAAATCAAATTTATGAATATGGATGTCAATTATTATGTAAATATGATTTTATGCAAGTTATATTGTAACATAAATTACATGTAAATTTCAATTGCGAGTAAATATGTTTTATTTATTTTATTGTCAATTGCCCTCACAGGAATTGTGATATAGACTATAGCAAATAAGCAATTATCTCACCTGGTCAAATTCCCGTTTCGCACACATTTTTTCGATACCTAGAATTCAAATGTGTGCAAAACGGGAACAAACCGGTAGTAGATATTCAAGTTTGTTTTAATCATGATTCAGGGGGTAGGGTGGGACCCTGTGGGTATGGAATTATTCTATATAGGAATATATAGAGAAAAATCTCCTTCTCTAAAGTCAATTGGTCAGATATATTGTAACTTGTATAGAAGCCTCACAAGGTAGTGAAGATTCAGGTTTGCTCAAATCATGTTTCCCAGGGGTAAGGTCTTTTGTAACAAACTTATTCATAGCCTGATTTGAACAATTATTGCACACATGTAGACAAAAGTGTCTATTATCTCAGAAGACCCTGCCCATGCATACTTTTTATTGAACAATTAGTTCTCACAAGCTCAACATGAAATTAAGGTGAATATGAATAACATATTTTAATTTTCTCTGAAATAGACAACCAGAATGTTGAAGATTTGGCTGAAGGGGAGGCCATAACCTCAGGGGACTTGGGACTCCCACAATTGCATAGCCAGAATGATGAAGATTTGGCTGAAGGGGAGGCCATAACCTCAGGGGACTTGGGACTCCCACAATTGCATTGCCAAAATGTTGAAGACTTGGCTGAAGGGGAGGCCATAACCTCAGGGGACTTGGGACTCCCACAATTGCATAGCCAGAATGATGAAGATTTGGCTGAAGGGGAGGCCATAACCTCAGGGGACTTGGGACTCCCACAATTGCATAGCCAGAATGTTGAAGACTTGGCTGAAGGGGAGGCCATAACCTCAGGGGACTTGGGACTCCCACAATTGCATAGCCAGAATGTTGAAGATTTGGCTGAAGGGGAGGCCATAACCTCAGGGGACTTGGGACTCCCACAACCAGGCAACCAGAATGTAGAACATTTGGTTGAAGATGAGGACATTGCCTTGGAGGAGGTGGAACTCCTACAATTGGGTAACTATTTCATTAAGTATGGATTGCTTTAATCTATTATACCCACTGCAAATAAAGTTTGGGATAGTATATAGGAACTCCCACAATTGGGTAACTATTTCATTAAGTATGGATTGCTTTAATCTATTAAACCCACTGCAAATAAAGTTTGGGATAGTATATAGGAATCACACTGTCCATCTGATCGTCTGTCCGTATGTCTGTCTGTCTGTCTGTGCAATTGTGTCCAGTCCATATATTTCTTACTGAGAAATTTTTAAAGGTTTCACTTCACAGATATTGTTAATGGCCTGAGGGTGTGTCATGACCTTGACGTTAGTTCAAGGTCACTGGATGGAAAAGTTATTATAATTTGTGTGTGATCTATACAGTACCTGCACTGTTATTTTTTAAAAGTTATTATAATTTGTGTGGGATCTATACAGTACCTGAACTGTTATTTTTTAAAAGTTATGATAATTTGTGTGTGATCTATACAGTACCTGCACTGTTATTTTTTAAAAGTTATTATAATTTGTGTGTGATCTATACAGTACCTGCACTGTTATTTTTTAAAAGTTATTATAATTTGTGTGTGATCTATACAGTACCTACACTGTTATTTTTTACAAGATTAAAGATAAGATAGGATTTAAGCATGGTAGGATAAGATTATTTTGTCTTTTCAGCAAAAATGACATAACTGAGTCACAGTACTACACAAATTCTGACATTAAATGATTTATTAAGTCTTTGCCATTTATATAGAAGCAACTGTTATGAAATTCAGATCTATCTACTGTAGAACCTGTAAAACGAGAAAATATGGCACATACAAATTTAAGCTCAAATGCAAGTGCCAATGTATTGGCAAAATTAAATTTTAGCGCATTTACCTTTTCTTTAAAAAAGGTACAATAAAAATGATCAACGGTTAGACTCATATTTAATGCTGTGTCACTCGAGCACATAAATTCAACAATTTTGATTTCTAACATGCATAAACATTTAACTGTTGTTAAGAACAATATACAATTAGTTTTGTCCGATTCATTAGTAGATAGATATAAAACATCGTTTATAGCGGATGATGTGTAAGTTTTTGTTGGTTTGAGTTATTGGACTTTCAATGAGCTTTCAGCAATTGACAGTTCATGATAACGTAAGCACACACTCTTAGGATTAGGAGGACTGAAGTTGATGTTTTGTAACTTGACGATAATCAAATACATATGGAAAATTGTTGGCGCAGTACTATTTTTAGCGCTCAAGAGCAGTTGCACCAAAGGTGCTGAAATTTGTATTGCACAATATTTCTCGTTTTACAGCAGCTTACAATTATTATCTCATGAAATATTGAATGGTTTCTTACAATTGTGCATGCAGTGTTTAGATTATGATTTCTTCATGGAAGGTTTTCTATAAATATTATGTAAAATATCTACCTTTAAGCTCACCTGAGCTGAAGGCTCAAGGGAGCTTTTCTGATGCAAATTTGTCTGTTAACATTGTTGTCGTCATTTTTGTCATATTTTCATCTTCTTCTGAACCACTGGGCCAATTTCAGTCAATCTTGGCACAGAGCATCATTGGGTGAAGGGGATTTAAGTTTATTCTAATGAAGGCCCACACCATCTTTAAAGGGAAGATAATTTTTGTGAAAATTTAGTAGTATTTCTCAAAAATCATTACACCAGAAAAGCCAAAACTTCTGAGAGAGCAACCTCATGTAGTGTAGATTCAATTTTGTTTAAATCATGACCCCAGGAGTAGGGTAAGACCACAATCGAGGATCACATTTTACACAGGAATATAAATAGAAATTCTTTAAAAAATCTTCGTGTCTAAATCAGTTAGGCCAGAAAAGCTCAGTATTGTGGAAGCATATATCCTCAGGTAACGTAGATTCAAGTTTGTTCAAATCATGGTCCCCTCAGGTAGAAAGGGGCCACAATGGGAAGGGGGGATCATGTTTTACATAAGAATGTATAGATAAAATGTTTAAAAACCTTTGTCTCAAAAACCATTTGAAAAGAAAAGCTGAAACTAGTGTGGAAACATCCTCGGTAGTGTAGATTCAGGTTAGTTCAAATCATGGTCCCCAGAGGATGGGGCCACAGTAGCGGTGTTAATTTTTACATATGAATTAAAGAGAAATTCTTTAAAAAATCTTCTTTGCTAAAGCAATTAGGCCAGAAAAGCTCAATTTTATCCTCTTTTTTTTTTTTTTGGGGGGGGGGGGGGTGGTGGTGGGTGGATTAGATAGGAATAGAGAAAAATCTTCTCACAAATACTTGAGTAACAAAAGGGGCTTGGTATTTTCCATAGAAATAATTTGAAAAAAATTCTGAAGATTTTAAAAACTTTTTGTGCAACATCTACCATATCCACTGTGCTAAGTTTTCAAGAGATTTTGATACCGTAATGATGATTTAATCAGAGTTATGGATATTGTTGCTCAGGTGAGCAATGTGGCCCCTATGCCTTTTGATGTTTATAAGTGAGCTTTTCTGATTTTTTTGTCTGGTGTCTGTCTGTCTGTCTGTCTGTAAACTTTTCACATTTTCAACTTCTTCTCCAGAACCACTGGGCCGATTTCAAACAAACTGGCTATGCAAATTTGTTAAAGGGCCACACCCTCTTTCAAGGGGAGATAATTGAAAATCTTTGAAAATTTGTTGGTATTTTTCAAAAATCTTCTTCTCAAAAACCATTTAGCAAGAAAAGCTGAAACTTGTGTGAAAGCATCATCAGGTAGGGTGGATTCAAGTTTGTTTAAATCATGTTCATGATAGGGTGGTGCCACAATGGGGGATCAAATTTTTACATATTACTATATAGAGTAAATCTTTAAAAATCTTCTTCTTCTCTGAAATCGATCAGCCAAAAAAGCTTTAACTTGTGTGGAAGCATCCATAGGTAGAGAAGATTCATGTTTGTTTAAATCATGATCCCCAATGGTAGCGTGGGGCTACACAGGGGCGGGGGGGGGGGGTTAAATTTTTACATTAAAATATACAGAACAGCATAATTTTTAACAAGATAAATGATAGGATAGGATTAATAAACGATAGAACAGTATACACGCACAATACGATAGGATTGATACACAATAGGCAAGGATAAACGATGTTTATGATAAACGTATAATCGCATTAAACATTCTCCCCGATTAACCTGATGATGACAAAATTTGAGAAAGAACATACATGAATCAAGAAATATGTAGAATTTCTTGTTATTAACAAATGCCAAGTTGTTAGTCAATGCTGCATCATTTATATAATGTATAAAAATGACCAGTTAAAATTTCAAACAAAAATTATGCATGAGCTTAAATGATCAAAATATTATCTTTATTTGATAGGATTAATGCACAATAGGATAGGATTAACGCACGATAAAACAGTTTACATGCACGATACAATAAGATTGATACACGATACAATATGATAGGATTGTAAAAAAATAACGTTATGGGTACTGTATAAGGAGAAATCTTTAAAAATATTCTTCTCAGCCAATTGGCTTAAAAAGCTGCCACAATCAGTTGGAGGGAATATTTACATAGGAATATACAAGGAAAATCTTTTTAAAATTCTTCTCAGAAACCCTTTGGCAAGAAAAGCTGTTACTCACGTGGAAGCATCCTCAGAAAGGGTAGATTAAAGTTTGTTCAAACCATGATCTCTAGGGGTAGGATGAGGCCACAATGGAGGGGGTCAAATTTTTAAATGTCATTTCCGTTTTTGAGATATTGGCATTTTATGTATTTTTAGGGGGTTGGTTTGTCCAAGAGTGTTCTCATAAAGTACAAAAGATATCGATTTCAAAATTTCAGGGATGATAGACAAAAGATTGTTTCTCTGAACAAAAGCATTCATATTTACCTAGCACAAGAAACGCCGGAGCTCGGTAGGGCTCGAAAATTGAGATAACAAATTTCTGATTTTTTTTTGGTTTTCTTAGTTTATCTTTTTTTTGTAAATATTTTGTTAAAACATGTAGGAGAAAAAAGATTTTTATTTACAAGATCTTTTGTTTGAAATCAAGAAAAAGGGGCTGGCCCCTCAAATTAGGGACCTAGAACCCTTGAAAGTTTTCACTTAATAACTCAAAAGCGGTTAAGATTTCGATATGGCTGTCACTCCAAAAATTGTTCATTATGATCTTATTAATGTCATAACAATAACATTATGTTTGGGTATTGCATAATATTAGTGTAAAAAGCTGGACTTGTTACCATGTATTTGTAGTTTTTTTTATAGTAAATAAACGGGGTATTTGTGCGTATAACTGACATAAAGGGTACCAGTTTACATTACGGGAATTGTTAGAACATTTTAGTTATTTTCTAGTGAAACACATAATTGATATAAGAACTTCTTCTATGCAATGCATTTGAGTCGCATATAAAATCTAGCTGGATTCCGAGCTGTGTATGTGAACAATTACGTATCCGATCCCTTGCCCGCGGCCGAGGAAATAGGTCGCGCGACGGCTGGACTAGCGAGCAATCTACCGTTATCCGATACACAAAATTTGCGAAGAAAACCCTCTAATGAATATTCATCAAACTTTGTACACTTCTTTGGCATGGTAAAAGGACACACCCTATTGATTTTCAAGACAGTTGATTCAATATTTTTTAAATTTTCGTTAAAATGCGAAGTTAAAGCATTAATTTTATGTACGACTTGACAATAAACATTTCCGGTAATTTTATGTACGACTTTAAGTAAATAGCTACCGATGCAGTTCAAATCAACAACTTAGTATTTTGGGGATTTTAATCTAGTAAAGGTAAAAATAAAAGTAAGAAAAAAACCCAAACGTTTGGTAGTATTTGGAGTGTTAGAAGATTGCCCATAGGTAAAAGTTGAAGCAGGCAAGAAATTAAAGTCATCCGATTGACATCGAAACAAGCAGTCGACTTTCGGACAAATTTACCATAATACTTAAAATAGATTAGTCCAAAATTTAGAGGAGACTTTGACAGATATCGCACATTCATCACGCGATGATTGTTTCATATTAATAATAGCTGCATATCTACTACAATGGGTTGACATACCAAAAGCAACTAGAATTGTCCATCAGAGCAGACTTCAGATCTCTAAATCTTCAGCTACGTTTCATAATATATACTGATCGTTTACGTATGCTTATATAAAAAGGAATGTCACTTAATGAATCTAAATTATTTAACTTTAACAATATGTGTACATGTGTTGAGTTTCTGCTAGAAATAGGAAAACTGTGCAACCACGTTCATGTAACACCCCCCCCCCCCCCCCCCCCCCCCCCCCCCCAAATTATACACCACAAAGCTTGGGGATTAGGATAAAAATGATATTATGAATTCAAAGTAGTTTTTAGAAACACTTGTGTCATATTTATTTTGATGTGATAAATTTTGATCTGAAAAATTTCTATGTATTTTCCTAAATTATGCATTTCCTCCCACAACAAGTCATGTTGCGAGGGGATGCTCCACTTTGCAGTGCTCTTGTTTATTTAGCTGCAAACACAAAAATTTCGATTTTAAAGATTTTGATAGTAAATAAGAAAAGATTACACCTTTACCTACTACCGTAGACAGTGTACCAGCTTACATGCAGAAAGTGTTTAAATATTTTAATTCTTTTCTAGTAAAACACATTATGAATAAAAGAACTGTTTCTATGCAATGCATTTGAGTCGCATTTAAAATCTAGCTGGATTCCGAGCTGTGTATGTGAACAATTATTAATAAGTATCCGATCCCTTGCCCGCAGCTGAGGAAATAGGTCGCGGTTGGACTAGCGAGCAGCCTACTGTTATCCGATACACGCCTTTTTCACATTTTCGCCTAGCTGCAATAATGTAGCCCTCTCCGATTTTTTATATCTGATGTTTACTGGAGAGGGCTACAATTCCACAGGATCTCCGTAATGGTGCAAAATTAATTTTTTAATGCGGCTGACTTCGGTCTAAAAAGATCGATTTTATATTTGACTTCCTTCAGATAAAATGATTTTTTAATTCAGGTTGAACAAATTAACCGTATATAAACCGAAACCAGATAAAACACATCAGCATGTTTACCAGTCGTCTTTTTCAGCAGCCATGACAGTTCTCGCGTGATTTTATGGGATGTACGCTTGGAGTTTTGATGGGCTTGTTAACGTGAATGTCAGTGTAAATAATCGATCTTACCTCGTTATATCACTAAAACATCATTTAAGGAAATGGTATATAATGGAAAATTCATATTTACCGCGTTAATTATGTTTAAAATAGGGGAATTCCTATATTCAGTTCAAGATCCGCTCCTGAATTCTCATTGGCTGTCCCAAAATAAAACCGGTCAAGGTCAGTAAACACGGCGGACAAATTCAACTTTTGTTGTTGACATACACGAAAAATAACCGATATATAGACTATACTTGATATTTTTGGATTAATTTATGCCATAGACATTTACAATGTTTGAGTTCAGGTAAGAAATGCAAATGTTATTGTCATTTATGAACGATTTGAGACGAAATCGTTGCGGGAGTGAATCACTCCCGCACTTGCACCATTACGGAGATCCTATGGAGTTGTAGCCCTCTCCCCAAAAAAAAAAAAAAATCGGGAGAGGGCTACATTATTGCAGCTAATTTTCGCCTTGCTGTAATGCACACGAGTTTATTTATTTAGCTGCAAACACAAAGAACAGTAAATGAGATGATTCTATCTTTACCTACGAATGAATGCTGGTTTGGTCTCGTAATATAAAAAAAATAGTATGACTGTCATTGAAAAAAGGTGTTATATAATTGTTCTTTGTGATCTTGTCTATGTCATAAAATAGTTTTGTTGTTGGAAAAAAAAATTAAGTTATCAAACTGCAAACATTTTAAATACACCACGTTGAGTGTACATTTACATAACAAGGGCCAAGGAGATGCCGCTCTAGTGGACAACGGATTCGCTGTAGTCTAGGACACATGCTTCTCGTGTTCATATGTTATCACACATTTGAATGTTCATTGATTCTTTGTTAAATTATTTTCAATTTCAATTACATTGGTTAACGATGCATCAGACCATTAATGTAAATCAAAGTGCGTAAAATAAAGAAAAAAACTGCCATCAATGAATATAATACGACGTTTTAGAGTCATACAAGTTGAAATGTAAATACATTCACCGGTGTCGATTTTCGACATTTTGCTGTGAGAATTGAATTCATTACACTACCTATTTCAACAAAATATTGTTGAAATAGGCAGTGTAATGAATTACATTTCAACTTGTATGACTCTAAAACGTTGTATTATATTCATTGAGAGGCATGAATTAAGCAGGGTGTAGTAAGTAAGAGTTGAAATATATTAAAAAAGCGTTCGAGATAAGGTAGCTTAAGTGGTACAATGTTACATTCTTGCGGTAGGTTCGGGCACGATAAAACTAACCATTTTTAAACACCAATAGTGTGATCCTTATTCTTTTGCAGTTTTATTTCAATTCAGGCTGTAAAAGAATAAAGGATCACACTATTGGTATAACCTCTTCTCAATGGTGGTCTGATTCATTAAAAAGCATACTCATTGCTGATTTTATTCTTTCAGTAATCAAGTTTTATTTATTGTTATTGATTATGAAAAAATATGTGAGTTTTAAAAAAGTTTATGTACATTCAGTGAGTAAAAGTTTTGATTGGATTCAGACAGTTGAAGATCAAGTAGAGGACACATGCTTATTAATAAAAATACTGCTTAGTAGAATAGGGAAATTTTCTAATCGTATGGGCTTTGCATATTCAGGCACACTCGAATAGTAAATACATAAATTATATATATTTAAGTAAAACGTCTGTATGCTGTATTATGTATTTGCTGTCTGAAGAAGCTCTCGGCAATAGTGTAAAGAATGCATTCTTTTCTTTAATTAACGATTTTTGTGCACGCATTTTCTCAAATTGCTCATTGCTCAAATTTTGTTACACGGCCCCGATAAGAAGATGAAAGGATGACCCCTAAAATGTCTTTCCCAAGTATATCAAGAATGGTCTCAAATTTCAAACACTGGTTGAATAACATATAACTTATTTTGTGCAAATTATATGTGCATGAAATGACAATTCTCCTGTAACTTAATAAAAATTACACTTTGTAAAATCTAAAATTTCTGAACTTATCATTAAAATCAATAATATTAGACGGCCCATGCAGTATGTTTTTCTGGCCGAGTCTTTTGTTCAACAGCGCATCGATTGTGAACATTTTAGCGTGGTTATTACAAGATGATGAAACGACCACGACTTTTTGACAAATTTGGCTACAAAGAGTGTAAAAGAGATGGATACAAAACACAAGTGCTATTAGATCTTGTAGGAGATAAAAAATAATTAATCTGCATTTGCCATAAATACAAACTTTTATCATAAGAATATTTTAACATTTAGATCTGCCGAATATTTCTATTTTCCTTCATTGTTTGGTGCCTGATTTGAAATAATGTTTCGAGGTATAATAAGTGGAGAAACTTCTTTAAGCTGCATGTTCCGATTGGCCATTACAGTATCAAATAATTTTCCATGCAAACCAAATGAATGATCTTACAAAGATATAGACGTATTTGCATGGAATTGATCTCCTTTCTATGTTAGAAATATTCAAAGTAAATAAATTAAATAAATACAAAAAACCCCAAAAATACATCATGGGATAGTTTAGAATGATTAACCATTTGGTCTCATCCTCCGAATGGGTTTATTCATCAATTATAAACAACGTAAACTTCAAAACTATTGATGAGCAAATGAACACTGTTTTGTTTTTCTAAATAGTCATGCTGTATATTTTATTTGTTATTGTCAAAGTCGTAATACAATTATACTAGCTTCGACGTAAGGGGCCAGTTTAAACACGAGGCGAAATAACGCGAAACCCTTTTATGTCGGAGGGTGATTCTAAAAAACTTGGCCTGATAGGCAACATCCGGTTTAGAGGACATTGTTGCAAATTATTTATAGTATTTAACGCTTGAGGTCTTGATCGTGTATTCTTGCATAATTTCCAATTCTTCTGAAATATATTAGATTCCATCGATCTTATTTACGGTACCTATTTTTATTTTAATTTTTATTTTGAAAACCCAGGCAATAAATCACTAACGGAATATACTTTTTCAATTATATATGATATGCAACTCTGTACTTGTAGCCATACAATGGGGACAACAAACGATACTGACTGTCTTACTCCCGCAGTATCTTGAATCATGGCCTGAAAAAAATGGGGTGAACTATAATCTAACTATTTTGGCAAAAATGCGTATTTATTTATAACAAGACTTAACGGTATAAACTGAAATGAGTTGCTAGTTTGGATCTATATTCACAGTTGTTTAAATCAATAGTTATGACAGAAATATTTGTCGATAATTGAGCATTAATTAAGTGACCGGACTATGGGAGATAGCTTTCACTAATTATAAGCATCGCGGCCGGAATAGACAAGATCCGGATTGCACAACATTTTTAAAAAATACACAACATCCGGATTCAACAAGTTTCAACATTTACATTATTTTTTTTATTGAAATAAGGCTTAATTGACCGGGAAAACTACTGCAACGTATATCATTACACACATACTTTGCATAACCATCGTTTAAAAGCGTACAATTATTTTATGAAAGATCTGACCAGTTTTAACTGTCTAATACACTTTATTTGTCATGTGCATGATCCTGTGCATTAATTATTTTCAGTACTTGTTTATTTCTCTGGAATGATCTCCAATTCCATTGGCAACTGTTGTCATTCAAAATTACGTGAGGTAAACAAAATTTCAAATTTTGATTCGATCTCAACTGTTATGTATCCAAGGAATCTATTGATTTTATCATAAGTTACATAATGAGGTTATTAGATTTTTAGGGGTCAAACGTCCAAAATTTTGATCACCCATATATCATTTGATATTTGACCTTTCATTTGATATCAAGAAAAGGGGGCTTTCCTCAAACTCCTATATATCAGAAATTAGATATCTTTGGAAATGCAGTATAGTTAAAAAGATGCTCAAAATGATGTACTAAACAATATTCAACCTTCAAAATGTCATTAAACGGCCCCTATAAGGAGATAATGGATTGGTCCCTAAAACTTTCTATCCCATGTATCTCAGGAACGGTAACAAATTTCTAAACACTTGTTGAACAAAATATGTTTCAAAATAAAGGACCTTTTATTTGATATCAAGAAAAAGGGACTGACTCCTCAAATTAGGGATCAAGATGAGCCTAAAGTCTTTTATCTATATAGTCATTCACTGAGAGATGTTTTTAATAGGCTATAAAAGCAAAATTAGGTATGTGGCAACGCACTTTGAAAAAATTACGCAGTTTGAAATTTTTTTATGTAACCTAACAATTTAATGATCTTCTCATGCGTTGCCTTATTAGGGTTTTTAGGGCCAGAGGTAAAAAGTTTAATCTTTTCTATCTCAGTTGGAAGAATTGCAAGCATTTAAAAAAGCAAAGTAAGAGAACTTATAAAGCATTACAGGAAAGCATTAGTAATCAACTACTATTTCCACATCATGTTTTGTTGTCAAATATTAAAGTCCATGATGTCATATCCCTTCTAAAAATCGGATGGAAGATCTAGACCTCCTCGTTGCTCGCAACAAGATCGTCTAGTTATGTCTATTGTTGTTCAGGTGAGCAATGTGGCCCATGGGCCTCTTATTTAAGTATACCAATGTTAACTCGAAAATACTGACCTGTCCCACTTAGGCAAAATGTAAGGGCAATTTTTCCCATCTTTCAAATTGTACATGTAGTGAAAAATTTATGATTTTCACAGACATCTTTTGTTTATAGAAAATATGACCATGGCACCAGACATTTTGCAATATGTTGATGGTGGTTCATTGATATATTTTTTTTTTGTATACATAATTGTGTTTAAATATATGTGCAATAAAAAATTTGTGAGTAATGGGATAAAGATCCCCATATAAGATTTTAGGTGTAGGCTTAACAGTCATTTTTTTTTTTTAATAATTAAGTTTTGTTTCATTGATTTATATTAGATGCTGATGAGACAATAGAAAAAAATGTTCAGCTATCAGTGGCAGATTTGTCTTATCAAGAAAGAGGTAAGATCCAACCTTTTCCAATTTTACATGCATTAGAAATTTATTCTTAAGGCAATGAAATAGATTTTTTCCCCCTCTGACTGAAATTTCCTGCTCTTATTTAACAAAAGAAATGGCACATGACTGACGGTTATATCACTATTACTGTCTGATTTAGCAATGTGGCTGACACTAAAAGCACTTTTCCTCCATTGTTTGATATTTCATATTACTTGGTACAGAAACCACATTCAGTATAAGTTCTTTCTATTAGCTCATCTGATCCAGAGGATTAAGTCAGCTAATCAAAATTTGTCCGTTGCTGTTGTTGTCATTGTTGTAACATTTCACATATTCATCTTCTTCTCTAGAACCACTTGCCCAATTTCAACTAAACTTTGCACAAAGCATCTTTGTAAAAGGGCTTTTAAGCTTGCACAAATGAAGGGCAGTGCCCTCTTTCAAGGAGAGATGATTCAGAATGATAAAAAGTTTGTTGGCATTTTTCAAAAAATCTAAAAAAAAATTATTGGCCAGAAAATCTGAAACTTGTGTGGAAGCATGCTGAGGTATGTAGATTTAAGTTTGGCCAAATCATTGTCTTTAGAGGTTAGGGATGGGCCACAATTGGGGGGGGGGGGGGATTTTACATATTAGGAATAAATATAGTAAATCTTTGAATATTTTCTTCTCAGAAACTAATCAGCCAGGAAATCTGAAACTTGTGTTGAAGCATCCTCATGAACCGTAGATTTAAAGTGTGAAAATCATTACCAACAGGGGTAGGGTGAGGCCACAATGGGGTGTCAAATTTTTACATAGGAATACATAGAGTAAATCTTTAAATATCTTCTCAGAAACTTTTCAGTCAGGTGATTTTTAAAAATTGCTTAGACTTTTGCCCTAGGAGGATTCTTGGGCCTCGTAAGGGGTTCAGAGTTTGATGTAGGTTTACATTATCCTATATGATAGGCACCCCATCCCCCACTCCTGATCAGAATTTGGCTGAAAAAAGTGTGTATTATACATGAGACTGTATGGTTAAGTTTTGTCGGTGAAGTTATGTATTAAATTTTAATTTCAGCATCTTTGCAAGTTGAGAGAATATGGGCCCAGTCAGAGATAACAGATTTCATAATTGGGTCAGTTCATGGAATTAATATCACTGACCGAGATATTAAATCACTTCAAGGAAATCAGTGGCTGACAGATCAGGTCAGTATCTTTACATATTTGGAAGACATCTCTATACATATTACATGTACTGCATATTGCTATGTATTGTGCATGTGAAATAATTCACTCCCAATAAAGTTGATGTCAGATAAAGTTGATGATATTAGTTTTTAATTCCTTGCTGAACAATCTTTAGCTTGTATTTCTTCTGAAGTCATCAATCCTTGTACTGTGTTTTTCAGATTTTAGATTGATACTTTTTAGCCAGGCTCTGCTGAAAGCAGAGTCCTGGCTCTAGGCAGGCAAATTGCCAAAGTTACTATAAATAGCACAACTTCAAAAGTAAACAAAAAACTAAACAGCGTCAAAGTAAAAGCTTCCGCTATACCAAATAGTTACACAAAGAGCCATGTTTTGTCAAAAATGTTGGCATTTTGTTTCTTTTTTTAATTTCGAGAGAATTGTCTTATCTTTTTTAGTTTTCTTTTTAATAACGTGTTTTAAAAACAAGACTATACATTTTGGACACTCACAATGCCCATGAATTTCCCTGAACTACTTTGCTGCGCGTTGAAGAAATGGGGATTGAGTATATAACGTTTGTTGCAAAATTCAAGGCAGCAACTGTTGAACTTTATTCTTCTAGACAGACAAATTTTTGTTTATGGCCGCTTACTAAATTTGGTCGCTCTCTGACTCTTTGCCGACATTAAAAGCATGAGAGAGAGAGAGAGAGAGAGAGAGAGAGAGAGAGAGAGAGAGAGAGAGAGAGAGAGAGAGGAGAGATTTTGAGAGAGAGATTTTCAGTCTTTACTACACAATATGCATAAAGACACACCAAAAGAGCCCGGCTTTCAGTACTTCAGTACTTTGATTTTTTCCTGGCATGTGGATCTCACCCTATTCATCACAACAACATATTTCATATTTTGTGTGTTTTTTTTAACAGAAGATCATGTAAACCTTTAATAAATTATAGTTTGCTCTAAACCACTTCAATTTTTGTGTAAAAATCATATAAATTTAAACAATACACTCAGAGTTTCCGTAAACTATCAGTCCTACCAGCAAAACCGATAGAAAATCGAAATGTCTGATAACATTCGATATATTACTGGTCCATGTGACTGGTAAGTTCCACTTTCACAATCCAAATTTTTTTTGTTTCTACGCGCTGTTTTTGTCATTTTGTCGTAATCTCTAAAACACCTTAGGTAGTGTTTAATTTAAGTTTCTTGTAAGCACCTATCTTACACTGATACAGCATCATGTCGTGGTCAAACACTTTTCTTTTTGTACGAAGCTAAAAACTATGTGAGGATTGAGAATAAAGAAAAGTATGAAGGTAGTTTAAATTACCAGAATGGCAGGGGAGGTTGAAATTTAACGAGGTTAATGGCATGACTTGTTCTGTAAAATACAGAAGGGTCAATAATTACCGTTTCATTAATTTTTGATTCCATTAATTTTCGATTGTATATGATCATGAAAGATCATATATTAATTTGTTTTCAATTGATTGAATGAAAATTATCCAGACCAGTACAGGGGCTAAAACTTGTGAATTTGTGGCACATACACTAATTATGTGACTTCTTTATAGGAATGACCTTAATAAACATACAACAGTATAGTATTCTTATAGTCATAAAAACAGAACAACAATAGATGGACCTACTAAAGAATATTTACTTTAAGTTTTACGGATTAAGTTCTAATTAAAATAATGCTTCTTCTGTGCAATATGAGTTTCCTTTCTACCTTTATGCATTTGTCCTTTTCTCATTTTGTTGTGCCTCACAAAGACGGATCCTTTCATTTTGGAGTTGCAAGTGAACACACTGTGAGTGCACAGTGAACGCGCAGAAAAAAAAGGAAAGTAGAACGTTTCAGGGACTTTATTTGTATTCATTCAAACTAGCCCAAAAAATTTAATTAATTCTTTGAAGTTGCCTTATTTATACTTTTTGATTTTTTTCCCATAAAAATGGGCTCTATCGCCCTAAATCAACCTAAAATCTGAAAAACGTGGAATGTACAGTACCTTACAAAAATAAACATTGAAAGAGTTGACAATGTAAATGCTTCATGTAATTTGTTATAATATTATTATATTCCCTCTCCAAAGGAGAAAGAGGTATACTGTTTTACCTTTGTGTCTTTCTGTCCATCCTGTCTGTCCATTACAAAATTTTCTCTCGCATTTATCTCAGCAACTATTCATTGCAGATGCTTGAAATTTTAACATACTATTTGTTTAAGCTTTTCATATGTTTGGATTTTTTTTGCACCAATTGAACGTCAACTTCCTGTTAAATGATGACGGTTTATTTTTAGCCCAAGTTTTCAAACAAATTTTTGTCAAAGATTTCTTGGCAACTATTTATCGCAGTCTTGAAATTTTAACACACTATTTCTTTTGGCATACCAAACGTTTGGATCTATTTTGAGAAAAAATTGAGCCTATTCTCAATTGAGAATGGGGCCGAATTTTGGCCCCCTGAGAAGGTACTGATAAATCCCTGGCTAAAAATGTCTTTAGAAATAACAAGATATCTGTGAGCCAATGGTCACCTTTCCACATATTAGATTGATGGTTGAGTAAAAAATAAGTATTAGGAGTTATTTCAGATAGAAACATATATTTTCAATCCATTTTTGCATTTTATTAAATTTAAGGTAATATATTGATAAATTGTGTACTTCTTTGAAAGTGTTTATTTCAGAAGACTTGTTGCAATGACCAAATATAGGAATATTATATAAGTTGGATCATATTTAAAAGTCTAGCTCTTTGGTTGTCCAAATTCAGAGGTCTATGTGGACTACACCCTAAAATCATGATGTATATTCAACATCGAAACTTTTTTCCCAATATCAACAAATTGTCGATTAAAATTTTACCATTTCCATAGGCCAAAAATGGTGTTTCTCAAAAGAAGCTGATAAATCCCTATTTATTTCATGTGTTTTGATATAATTAACAATCTTAAATATATCATAACAATAGTTCAACATAATAATAATGATAATAAAACATAATAACACTTTTACAATGTCTATCGGTCACAATACTATATTTAAAAATTTTAATTTATTTTTTATTAAGGTCATCGATGGATATTTGAAGATTCTTTGTCAGACAGAACTTGATAAAGGACAGTTGATTCTGCATGTTCCAGTTCAGACTATGACAGCTATTAGCACAGGGAAATATTTTAATGACCAGTCTTCAAAAATTTTTTCAAAAGTAAGTAAAGAGCAATGTCATTTCAATTAAATATACAGTAACATGTACATTTTAGTTGGTGAAATAAATTAAACAAATCGGAGGAATGGAATTTTATTCATGTACCGTAATCCGGTGAATATAATACACACTTTTTTCCCAGCATTTTTTTATCTTGAGAAAGGGGTGCGTATTATACATCCCAATAGGATTTTGACATATTTTTCCCTAGGTGAAGCCCCGGTATCATACTGGCGCTTTACCTATACTGTACACAGAACCAATTCCCCGCTATACATCGTAACATTATATCTATTAATATTTAACCTTTAGGAAATCATTGCTATAGCATTTTATTAAAGAAAATGTATACTTAAAGTCAGTTAATCAATAAACTGTTTCAAAATGGCCTTTAAAAAATAATTTGAACTGCCTTTTCTTTATCTCCGTATATGCAGCCATTACAACTGTTATTAATAGAATGTGGGCTTGGATGGCCACGTGCTATGTGTATTAAACCGATCTTTGAAAACGGCTTATTTTTTACCATTTTCATGTAATGATAATTGATTCATTGCAAATAATTATGAATATAAATAATTCTATAATCTATTCCGTTAATTGAAGCCATTGTTGTGCTCCCCCACCGCTAACACTTGACACTTTGGGTATCTCTGTCACTCCCCTTAGGCTATAAGTGTACTATACACAACACAACTATTTGTGCACATATTTTATTATGTTCCAGGCCTTTAATTGATCACTTTGATCGGCATCATTTAAGAATTTAATTAGGTCTGTTAATTATTTCCATACCTGTACACCGTCCATTTTTCAATACACAGGAGTTGTAATGACTAAACAATTATATGTACGCTTGTTAAACATGTTAAAAGTAGTTGATTTTATTTACAGTAATTTATTTAATACATGTATTAGATCTATTTAAAACATTGATAATGAAATAAAGATTTTACCGTGATGTATTAGTTACAATAAATCCGTATAAAAAATATTGTGTTTTTCTTATTTCCTGTAGTGTATTTCCGCGATGAAACTGAATAAAAAGTATAACTGCTTTGTTGATACTCAGCATTACCGTTTGGTCAATTTTTTTATGCGTATTATACTTCCAAACTAGCTTTTTGTCACCACTTCCAGGCCCAAAGTGGGGGGTGTGTATTGTACATTACTGCGTATTATATTCACCGGATTACGGTTATAACAAATGCTTAGTTTAGAGTCAATAATTATTCTTTAAAAAAACTAAAATATAATGAATTACAATTACATTAAAAGTCTCTGGCCAGTATTGAACCCCAGACCCCTAAGTTGGTAGTCCAAAACATTACCCTACAGATTGTTAGATTAAGTACACTTTGAGGGTCTGACATATCAGAATACAATATGAAAAGATGCATGTGACATTTTTAGTCAAAGTTTAGCTCACTGAGCTGTAAAATTTTTAAATTTTGAACTTCTTCTCTAAAACCTCTTCACTAATTTCAATTAAATTTGGCACAAAGCATCCTTATGGTAAGGCTAATATAAATTTAAGAAATAAAAGACTGATCTTTCTTCAAAGCGGAGAAAATATCAAAAAGGAAGAAAAAAGGCGATGCATTTGTAAAAATCTTCTTAAGAAATACTGGTCAAATTCAACGTAATTTAACAAATATTTCTTACATAAAGGAAAATATTATTGCAAAAATTATGGGCTAATTCTGTTTCAAACGGTTGTGTTATGTTAACTTGTTTGGATTTTCATATTTATGCTTTGTAATCTGGGGAACTATTGCAAGTATTTTGTTATTTTTAGGTATCAAATCAAACATAGACTTTGGTAAACCAGACAGTTGACTCACTGCTTACCTGCGCAAATAAGCAAAATCTGATGTATATGTATTAACAAAGTACTAAAATACAATTCATTCTATTAGTAATTTGGTATGATCTTTTGCGTAATGGTTGATTTATAATGCAAGATGTTTTGTTGAGATGCTCAGCATTTTCTCGAGTTTATTCAGTTTAAACAGTTTAATATCGTTGACAGAAATATATACAGTAAAACTCGTTTAGTACAAAATCGGATATAGCGAATTCTCGGATATAGCGAAGTCATTTTTGAGTCCCCGGTAAAATTCTTCACAAATCTTTGCAAATTTTTACGGATATAACGAATTTGGATATAACAAATTTATGGATATAGCGAACTGATTTTGAGTCCCAAAGAGGTGAATTATAACGAAATTTAACACTTTTATAACGAATTTCTTTACAGTTTAAAAAAGTTTGCACTACCCTTTAACATAATAGTTTGAAAGATCTATTTTCATACAATTTTTTCGACTTACAATCCAATTATGAAAGGTATCAAAGTAATGTATTTTTATTCTAAGCCTCAAATAGCAAAAATTATAGTCTGGTATAAGAATACATACATGTATATAGTGAATTTGCTATAGTTACTATTACGAATTCGTTATACGGATATAGCGAATTACGGGTATAACGAAGTAAATCCATCGGTCCCTATGACTTCGCTATAACCCAGTTTTACTGTACTAGGTATATAAAATAAGAAAACTTTGAGGGATTAACTAACTGTGCATGCGTCATCTTCACGTTATGTTTTCAATGTTACCATGCTCCGTGGTGACAAAACATGTTGAATTTAAAATCGGGTATCAAAAATACATTTGCATCAAATGGAACGAAACATTTTATATCAATGAAATTAGTATTATTGCTTAAAATGACTTTACTGAAAAATATATGATAAACAGCCACATTCTCTTTGTATTTTTTGATTGACCCTTGTGTTAAGTGTGCTACACCTCTTTGATGTCTTTCACAAAAGTTACGATTTACAAAATGATAAAACCTTTGAACTCCATGTATATAATAAACAGTTAACTTAACACTTAAGGTAAGGATGAATAGGAAACAAGTCAGAGGATATAAATATTTGAAGTTAAAAGACATAATTTGAAAAGTGCATGAATTGAATATAAGATGTAATTTATTAGGCAAATTTGCTTCAATAATTTATTTAACTTTCTTGTTTTAGCATGTCCTGACATATTATGACACTGTTCTAGGAGTGTGTCACCTGAGAGGATCACACTGGGTACTCGTGGTATGTTGTTTCACTTATTTTTTAGCTCACAGAGACAATGTCAGGGGAAGGTTATGCTATTTCCTCAGCTAGGATGTTGAGTCTGCGCCATGAATTTGAAATGCTGGAGGTTAATTTTAAATGCTTCAGGTTAAGGTTTATTGAGGAGTATAAATTTTAGGAGCAGGTGCCCTTTGATGCCAGTATCTATGTTTTTACTGATCCTATCTTAACCAAACTTTCAAAGATAGTGCATCCTATCCTAAGATGTTTATGCACTGGACAGGTTTGGATGCTGAATCTGTGCCATAAATGTTTGATATTTCATACTGACAATTTATTGGTTATACATGTACCTGGTATCAAGTAACTGCTGTTAACCTATTAAGCTATGATTTCCTTACAAAGTAACTTGACTTAACAGGGTTTGACACTAACTTTTTTTATTTCGGTGGACAGTAGGTCCACTGGTCAAGAATTTTTGGTGGACTTTCACAAGTTCTGGTGGGCCCTCATAAATGTTGGAATTTATGTTGAATTGATTTACCCCATACTATGCATGCTTCTTAAATGCAATTAATTTGAACATAAACATGTGTTTTCTTCTACTTTATTGAATTTATTTCATTTTCCTTCATCATCATCATCATCATTTCCACTACAAAATATATTATATTTAAAATATTTTTACTGGGTCACAATTTTTAGCCCACCTGATCTGAAAGCTCAAGTGAGCTTTTCTGATCACATTTTGTTTCATCCGTCTGTCCATCCATAAACTTTTCACATTTTCAACATCTTCTCAAGAACTACAGGGCCAATTTCAACCAAACTTGGCACAAACCATCCTTAGGCAAAGGGGGTTAAAAGTTGTGAAAATTAAGGGCCACACCCTATTTCAAGGGGAGGTACCGGGTAATAAGAAATTAATGAAAAATTTTGAGAAAGTTTCAAAAATCTTCTCAAGAACCATTAAGCCAGGAAAGCTGAAACTTGTGTGGAAGTATCTGCAGGTAGTGTAGATTCAAAGTTGTGAAAATCATGACCCGGGGGGTAGAATGGGGCAACAATGGAGGGTCAAAGTTTTACATAGGAATATATAGAGTAAATCTTTTTTTAAATCTTCTTCTCAGAAACTAATCAGCCATGAAAGCAGAAACTTGTGTGAAAGCATCTTCAGGTAGTGTAGATTCAAAGTTGTGAAAATAGTGAGCCCCAGGGTTGGATGGGGCCACAATGAAGAAGTGTTAAAGTTTAACATAGGAATATATAGAGTAAATCTTTAAAAATCTTCTTCTCAGAAACTAATCAGCCAGAGAAGCTGGAACTTGTGTGGAAGCATCCTCAGGTATTGTAGATTGAAAGTTGTGAAAATCATGATCCCTGGGTGGTAAGATGGGGCCCACAATGGAGGGTCGAAGTTTTACATAGGAATATATAGAGTAAATCTTTAAAAATCTTCTTCTCAGAAACTAATCAGCCAGGAAAGCTGAATCCATACCTGTTAACCCTCCCGCATTGCGTGGGAGACTCCCGCAAAACCGCCTAAAAATCTAAGATCTTCCGCATGCAACCAATCTCCCGCGCGGGAGACAAATTTCTCCCGCAATCGTATTTGTTAAAATCCATCCAAGTACTGTATACCGTGAAAATAGTATGACATGTTATAGTCTAGTTTACTTTTTATGATTACTTCCGGTTTTGACTTAAATTAGTTACGTATTTAGTGATGCAAAGGCCTTGTAAAAAAATAAGTGAAAGCTTAAAACATCTTGATTTTACTCTGTAACACCAAAGAAAACAGTACACAGCCAGTGGTGTCACTTAACCCTTTGTGTGCTGACTTGTTTTAACGCAACTTATGACCCAGTACTGAGTTGTTTAAGAACTTTAGCAAGTTTATTGGCATAGCATAGTTGACGTGTATTTATTTCATTAATTGTTAACTTATACTGTTGAAATTTGTCACAGAAAATGTTTAATATCAGCTTTCTCTAATATAAATAATTCAAGCTGTTTTTTTTTTTTTTTTTTTTTTTACATTTAGGCATATTTCCTGGTAACCGTGGCAACAAAATTTAAGTAAAATGAAGATTTTTTGATTTTTTTTTATATTCAATGTTTAATTATAGGGATAAATTCAAAGTTTCCCACAAATAATTTTTGTAAAAATATAGTACAAGTACTTTTGAGAAATTAAATCAAGAGAATAAAAAAGAATTGCTGTTTAAAGATCAGAAATCAATTAAAACAATTAATTACAATGCATGCGTTAAATGTATGAAATTTAAATGTCAATAAATTTTGATAAAATGTGGACATTCAAATAGTGTTGCAAGTTCACTCCTCAGTGGGCTGGCCTAAGAGCCTCTTATAGGCTAGTACGTAGTCCTGTTTGGTGTGGTAAATCTCGAAGCATGGCTCTATGCACAATGCCACATTACATTGGCCACATTCATACGATGTCTGCCTTCCTGGCCTTTTCCTCCCTTCAGCTTGTCTGCAAGCTTTGCTGCATACAATACAGAGTCTGCAGACAGTCTTGGTTGCAACAATTTTTCTTAAAAAGTGGCGACCACTAAGCCTCTCCAGGGACTTGCCAGCTGCAGGTCTGCCCGTTACTTTTGTGTGGAACTCTATAAATAATATTTTTAATCTTACTTTGTGACCAAAGCACATCTTATGGAACTTGAATAAATGGCCAAGCATGTATGATAAAGCTATCATACAGTTGCCAATAAAATTATTATTATTATTATATTGTTTGTGCATTTCAATGCATTAAACATTACCACCAGAGTTGCTGAGAAGCTCATGGATCAGTCTTCTCCGAAACAGCCTATGGTTTAGGGGAGTCTGATCTTCACAGTTATCCTTGTAAAGCACATATGCATTTGAAACTATGAGTGTCAAAATGTGAAAAAAGACTTTTTTCCACCATTTCAAAGTTTTGACAGGCAGCTTTGAAGCCGATACAACCATATCAAGCCTGTCCACTGCTCCCATGTTGCTGTTGTATCTGTGAACCACAAGTGGCTTCACTACCTCCTCATTTCTGTGATTTCTCTTTCCTGTGGTCACCAAGGTTGATTTTTCTACAGTGCTTATAAGGTAAACAGGTTTAGCATCCTGGTATTTAGTAACACTAAGGGGGCCATTTGAAAGCACTTTCACCTCCCCTCTGTTCTCAAGATGGATCTGAAATTTATTTTATCCTTAAAAGGATTTGATGAACTGCACATTATGAATTATTGTAGATGAAGGTGAGGTCAGTATTCAGAATAGTGGATCATTTATATAATACAGTCAAACTTCGTTATCTCTAACTACTAGATGGGACTGTTTAAAAACTTCGAGATATCAAAGTACTTTGAGATATCAAGAGTAGAATACTTAAAAGATAAGTTGTTGGGACTTACAAATCACTTCGACATATCCATTGTATTCAAGATATCAGTGTTCGAGATATCAAAGTTTAACTGTATGTTAATGATTCATGGAGTCCTGGAACCGAGACGAGCAGGTTTTGATATTAGGTATCATAAGCTGCGTATTGTACATCATATTTTTGAATTATGAATTATTTAAAAGAATAAACAGATATATTTTTTCTTGAGTGATTAAATATTACTGTGCATTCATAAATTTCAATTGTAAATTGAAGATCAATTCAAGAGTCCTTGATACATTCTACTTTCCATATGCATGATTGGAAAGTGATTACAATTCATGCATTTTAAAACTGCTTATCAATAAATTAAGGGTCCTCCCCACACCTGGGAAAAGTTCTGAATGCAGACTCATTCTTCTAAATTACTTAACTTAAAGGTACTTCACTACACCGAGACTTATACTTTTTGAGACACTACGTACATCACAAGATGGCGATTTAAATGTTTTGTTAAACTGTTTGTATCAATCGATTCAGATGTATATCATCATAGCTCAGTGGTTAAAGTTTCAGGCTTGTGAACCGCAGGTCATGAGTTCGAATCCTTCTTGAGCTTTTGTTTATGTTTACTAAATGAAATTTTTGAAATACCATTTTTTATCTAAAATTGCACATTTTTTCACTTATTTGATATATACTTCTTATCCATCATGCTTTCTATCATAATCAAGTAATTTTCTGCTGATTTGAGAAACTATTTCGATTATAATTTAATTCTGGTTGTAACGTGGCATTTGATTGGATAGAAAAATTAAGTTAAATTTGTATAACCTGGTTTGCACGTCACAAGACACGTCACAATGCACTAACGTCAAAAACGTACTAATCCGCTTGACGTAACGTTTGAATTTTGAACAGATTAATATCATTTTTAAAAGTAAACGGACTCAATTTGTACAGCAAATTCCAGAAAATTAAATTATAAGGAATGAACTCAATATCTACCTAAGTTATACGAGTATAACCTGGGTTGGAGCAATTTACGCTTTTTTTATAATCCGCTTCGCGGATTATAAAGCGTAAATTGCCCCAACCCAGGTTATACTCGTATAACTTGGGTAGACATTGAGTTCATTTCTTAAAAGGCGTAGTGAGGCACCTTAAAGATATGGATTTTTAGCATGTCTTAATTTAATTTCAAAATGACCAAAAAATCTTTCAATTTAAAATTTTACCACTCTTCCTGAAAATAAAAGTCCCTTCAGTATTCAATCTCAGGACCTGCGAGTTGGTAGACCAAAACTTAACCTGCCATAGAGACACCAAATTTTGGTGATATAAATTGTTTCTCAATGCATTTTAATGGCCATGTTGTGACATACTGTTATAAAAAGTAGAAGTCACAGTGTGTCGAGGACCCTTAAACTATATATTGGTTAAGTTTGGTTTAATTTTTAACCATATCAGATCAATAGAGCCCAGAAGAAATGTTTAAGAGGAAATTAGTCTATACAAAATAAGAAAGTAGAATGCTACAATGACTAGTTGAACATAGTTTGGAGACCTCTTTAATCTCTTGGGGTATCTTTAATCTCTTGGGGTATCCCACGACGATTAGGACGAACTGTGCCAGTGGCACCTACTCCAAGACACCATAGATCCATGAATAGCTGTGGACTCGAATAATAGTTGTCGCAGTACAGAATGTGTCCACAAGCATATTGGTTCCGTAAAAGTGACATAACTAAGTCGTAAGTCGCACCTTTGTCACTGGGGGGTACTGAAGGTTTCCCTGTGTACAACTTCATTTTCATACAATACCCATTTTCCGCATCACAAAGTATGTATGCTTTAAGCCCATACTTGTCTGGCTTATCTGGGCTGTACACTCGGAAGTGTAGATTTCCTCTCCATGGAACCATGCCTTCATCAATGCATAAATTTTGATGGGGCTGATACACTGTATCAAACCTTGGAAGAATCAAGTAAGGAAAAATATATTCATGGAATCAGCATCTACTGTATACAGGGAAATACAGCAAAACTCGGTTATAACGAAGTCACTGGGACCTAAGAAATTACTTCGTTATATCCGTAATTCGTTATAACCGTATAAGAAATTCATTAAATTTACATAGCTGGGGATCCAAGATGACTTCGCTATATCCGTAAATTCGCAATATTCGTGTTCGTACTAAACGAGTTTTACTGTATTCGCCTCTTTTTTATTTTTGCCCTTTTCACCCTTGTTGTCAGCAAATTTAAAACTTGGTGAATTCTAATGTCTCATAATATCTCTCTTTAAACACAACTGTGTCTGGGCAAACTCAAGACGGGGGAAACTGTTTCCAAGTGTAATAGGGCAAAAAATTACACTGGGCAAAAATAACCCTGTATTCAGTATTTCAGCAACCGTATTGCTTTGATTTGAGCATTTTTATCTACCAGTAAGGCAAAAATATATAATTTTTTATAATTATCTAATTATCATACAAATAATAGTGGTAGCAGAAATTTTGGACAGAATAAAGAACTGGTCTGGACAAATATAGAGACAGATAGGCAAGGTGATTCTTAACCATCCCAAATTTCATTTCTGGTTGGTATAATAAAGTTCTATATAATTAGACTTTTTACATGCAATACATTCTTTTACCTGTCCAAAATCTTTTGATACAAGGGACCCAGTTTAAAGAGAGGATCATAGCCCTCTTCTCCACGTGGCACAAATTCCGAATTGTCATTTAGATGCAAGAAAGTCATCAATGACAAAAACCTGTCCCTTGGCATGACGCTGGGAAAAAAGGGTGTAGTAGTCAGTGGATCGGTTGTCCAGTACTCCTTGATGTCTAGCTGATGCACAAGTCCCATCAGCATGAGGAGTGATATAAATTGCTTCATTTCTGAGCGATTTGTTTCATGCCATTTATGGAACCTACTACAAGGTTTCAACTGAGCAGATCTCAAGAACTGTTGTGCATACAGATTGGTCTGTTGTGCAAGAAATTCAAAATCATTGTCATTAAAAAATAGTTCAAAATATTCTCGAGGGGAATCTTTGTTGTGAACTGCTTGTTTTAATCCAGGAGTTTTTGTATAATCAAGGGATGGGGGCTCCCTGTCTCCTGCGACCCAATTGTCTGCATCTATAAAGTTTTCAAAGTTTTCTGTTGGCCTACTCACTGTAATGTCATCTAAATCAAAACCCTCAAATTCAAAATCACTGTCCTCATCTGCTGCAAACTCATTCAAAAATTCTTCAAAATCGAAATTCCTTGCTGTCGCTTTTAAATTATCTTCTGCTCAGCACGTTCAAAAGAGAGGTATTTACGTATGCATAGCAACATTACTGTATAGTAGCAACACTTTCAACATTTTTATTGTGTTCATACTAAATTTAACAAATATTGTCATAAATAACAGCTTTTCAATTAAAATAGTATAAAAAATAATGAAAAAGGTCAGAGAGTTCTAATTAAACCTTTATTTTAAAACATTGGTACCGTAATGTCGCGTGTATAACACGCACTTTTTTTCAGCCAAAATTTGATCAAAAGTGGGGGGTGCGTGTTATACATAGGACTAAAATTTTACCCCATTTTTTCAAGCCGTGATTCTTGATACCTCGGGAGACGTGATTGCCGATATAGCGTGTTATGCAAGTTGTATGAGTGTATATTTTCTGCTGATATAGCGCGTTATGCAAGTTGTACGAGTGTATACTAAATTTACTGCATCAGAAATACCTTATTCTTAGTTTTATTTCCATGTATTGAAATATTTATCCACTCTCAACACTATTTCTTGCATCAAACAAGTTTAAATATCGCCAGTGTATTCGCCATTACGTAAGCAATCACCTGTTGACTCGGCGCGTGGTCAATGTTTGTTTAACAATTTCCGGTGTCAGAAGCATGCACCTGTCTTGTGTCGGACTTCACAGGGTGTTTTCAAGTGCATGAAGATTAGCGATTATTCTGATTTTATTAAACTTGATTACTTCGTGTCCAGTTATGCAGTTAAACGTTATTGCTTTACAAAGACACTGCTAAAAATACATCGATCATTTGTACGACTTGATAATGACGATATACGACATACAAACGTTTCTTCAGAATGTTTATTTAACAACAATCAATGAGTTTGACTATAATTAATCAATTAAATCATTTCTTTTGATGTTGTTTTGGTTTATATCTGCAAACATTATAACTTTTAAGCTCGGTTGCCGTTCTTCCCTACGTATGATGATCTTCAACTTTTCCACTGTTTTACGAAGTGTCTAATGATATTTGATACCGCCCATGTAAATCATGCCGTCCTTTTAAAGTAAAATTGTAAGAACATTGACTCTTATATCGCTTGGGCAATGTTCCGATCACGAAATTACAGTAATTGCGCTTGGGTTACAAAATTATCATTAAACATCGATAGTTATTTGGAAAAATGGCGGCCGCCGATTTTCATCATTGTGCTATGTTCCGATCACAAAATTAAAGAAATTACGCATGGGTTATAAAATTATCATGAAACATCGATTGTTTTGGGGGAAATTGCGGCCGTTGATTTCGCCATTTTTTGGGTGCGTGTTATAAATAGGACCTGCTGTTTTTTCGCTATTTTTTGGTCAACTTTGGGGGGTGCGTATTATACACGAGTGCGTATTATACATGATACATTACGGTAACATGTATCATAAATGAATAGCGTTTTCTGCCTGGAGATGTCTCGCGCGATAATGTTTATGATTATCCTGAAGGCACATGTCGTACTTACAGTAAAATGAAACAATCACATGTACACACAGTATTCCAAAACAATAAATCACTTAGAAATTATCATTTTTAGCGAGAATATCGCGAATAAACACAGATAGACGATTGTTAAGCCTTCAACTTTCGTTTTCACCGGAAGAAATACGCAAGGTTAAGGTCATTGTTAGGAAGGTCCATGTTTTTGCTTTTTTCTTTTTTTTTTATTGTACATTAACTAAATTAATCTTTTACATTTTTATCAAAATAATGTTTTCTCTTGATTATATATGTTATTGAATTTGTTTTCTTTTATGCAAGTTTAGATTGACCGATTGTTTTCGAGATTAACAATGGCACGGAATTTCCCTATTTCCAAAATTAGATGACGAATTTAAATTCATCTTTTAACGTATATCCTTTTAAAAAACTAAGCTTATAATTTTATATTTAAACAAAAATCATTTATTTTCTCTAATTTCATTCATTCACGAGCAAAATACTCGATCGTTTTTATTTTATTTGAGGTTAAAGTGACGAAGTGCTGAATTCTTTCTCAAACCCAACATGTTGGGTTGCCACACGAGAACGTCGACTATTCCAAACCCAGCATGTTGGGTCGCCGCACACAAAGGGTTAACAGGTGCACAGGTAAAGCACCAAAGCCACGTGCAGTGAGTCGTGACAAATTCTGTCCGGCCAGCACGGTCGGTAAAAATCGAAGTGAGTTTGGAACACTGAGTGTTTATACAAGCTACCGATAAACAAAGTACTGAAAGTACTGAAAAGCGCTAACCTAGCTTGGTTCTAAGAAAATTTACTGTGTGCAAGCGTAGGCGGAAATGAGCCTCATTGAAATTTTGGTTTATGTTTAATGAATATCAATTTAAAGTATCGAAGGCAAGATTTCTTTAAATATACGTTACTTTCTTAAGATGATGTGAATTAAAGCTGAACACGACTTGTATATGGATACTTGCCTGAAAAAAGATATGTTAAAATCACAAATTATACCTTTTGAACAGTAATTTATCACAGTTTTTGACATTTTTTTGCAAAGAATCGATTTTATTTTTCTATATTTTAGCTTCTGAATACGCACTATATTTGTTCATCACTGGGTATCATCCCGTGCTGATGTACGTAAGCCCCGCAAACCAATCGTATCTACTCGGCCATTTCCGTCACCCAGATAACTGGTTCCCTATACCTCTTACCAGTTTAAATGATGTATATTTCTGCTCATAGAGGGCAGTTATTCCTTGCACCGGAAATAGAAGTCTAACGACAATAAAGCGCTGAGCTATGCTTAGCGCTTTAAAAAATGTTTCACAAGAGTTTTTAAACTTTATAGTACCAGTACTATGAATTACAGGGATGCTATAGATAATACAACAGAGATCATTTTTAAATGATACTGGATAAATACATGTTTTGTGAATTTAAAATCTATCTTATATAGGCCTATAAGGCAAAAAAATAATTTTAATGAATATTATTTACTGGTATTTTCTTAACTGACTTTTACTGCAAATTCAAATACGCAAAATAAATTTTCTGTGTTTACCCTAGATGTCAGCATGCAGTGATGGTTCAATACTGAACAATAAGAAGACTTAATATAAAAAGTGGTACTATTGACTTTTTGTGTTGTACCATGCAAACAAAATAATAGTTTTCTGAACATGTATAGCAACACAAGTTGTAATTGCACACTGGTAGTCATAGAAATAATAAAATTTAAAATGATTGCAAATGCATTAATTACAATGGTAAAATAAGGTATCTAACAGTATTTTTAATATATATTTGCATTTCACATGAAAAAACGTCGTTTACGAAAAATCTCCCCCTTAGCCAAGTTGGTAAGGGGGAGATTCTCCCACATAGCAGCTTTGAAAGGTTAACAGGTATGTGAATCTTGTGTGGAAGCATCCTCAGGTAGTGTAGATTCAAAGTTGTGAAAATCATGACCACCAGGGGGTAGTGTGGGGCCACAATGAAGGGGTGTTAAAGTTTAACATAGGAATATATAGAGTAAATCTTTAAAAATCTTCTTCTCAAAAACTAATCAGCCAGGAAAGCAGAAACTTGTGTGGAAGCATCCTCAGGTAGTGTTGATTCAAAGTTCTGAAAATCATGACCCCAGGGGTAGGGTGGGGTCACAATTGGGGGTCAAAACTTAACATAGGAATATATAGAGTAAATCTTTAAAAATCTTCCTCTCAGAAAATAATCAGCCAGATGATTCTTTATAATTGTTAAAACTTTGGCTCCAGGACAATTCTTCGGCTTCACATCAGAATTTGATGTAGGTTTATATCCCATATATAAACAATTGTTAAGGATTTTTTTGAGAACTGCAATACTCAACATGTGATATGACTATAAATTCAACCTGTTAGAAAAGGGACTAATGATTATTAACATAAGAATATCGAGGGGGGAAAATGGATTTTTATTAATACAGGATCTACATGTATTATTGTACATCTCCAGATTGTTTGTATTATGACTCCATTAAGCTGATTTTATCATACCTATTGTTCCTCAGGTGAGCGATGTGGCCCATGGGCCTCTTGTTTGTAGGAAGATTTTAATTCTCCCCAACAAAAAAATATATATAGAAAGAAGTTTGAGAATTAAATCAGGGAGACTTCATTTTATTAAGTTAACAATTCACAAATTCAAAACTTAAATTTAAAATATTGTTCAATATTTTGGGATAGACTATACTTAAATACTTGTAAATTGGATTAGAAGTATGTAGTGTTGTAAAATCGGACCAATTTTACTATCGATAATCGAATTGAAATGGCAGCTTACAATCGATTATTAAATCGATCATGTAAACTTTCAAATTCCAACAATGATTAATTTTTTTTCATTCTGTTTATGAGTGAAAGATACCAGCATCAAATAAAATACCTTTTTTTTTTATTTATAATTCATAATTTTTTATGAACTTATCTTGTCAATGAAATGAATTAAATATTATACTTAGGGACCAACCTAGGGCAAAATTTTAATTTAAATTGGATTAGAAGCAAGCTAGTAAATAAAAATATAACCACTTCAAAAATTTTTAAACACTTATCAAATTTGTTAAATTTAATTGATCTGATACATTTACACATTTTATACTTTAAACGTTTTGTAATTCTGTGAGTAAAATGACGAATAAAATCAGTCCTTGTACTTCTGCGTATTTTGGAGGCATTAGTGCAACCCTTTGACCCAATTACAATCGTTATGTAGCGGATCTGTTTAAGTTTGAAGACAGCTGTAAAACATGGTTTTATGAATATTTTAGCAATAATTTGACAGTATTATTAACTAATTAGAAGTTTCAAACTGTAATTGTAATATCAGCATGAAAAGTAATAGACATCAGTTGTAATTTTCAATGCACAGTATCAGTTAGTATCGCTCGTTTTTATAACCCATGAAGACAAGACAGTCGCTAGTTCCTAATCGCAAAAGGGGTTAAATAAGCTTGTGAAAACGTCTTACGAATTTGATAATTATTATTTTATTGCCTTTGGGTTGAATTAACACGATTGTAAACTCAGCATACTGGGCGACTTCAACTTCTCTTTCTGAGGAAATCTGGCAAAGTTACAGATCACAAAGCAAGTCGCCCCCTAGGTTGGTCGTTTTATGAATATTGCTACGCAATAAAAGGTTATCTGTCACATTACTAAATTTTAGCGACTATCGATGATAAAGACTTACTAACGATTGTCACCGACCTGCTGCCTTCAGCGACAATTTTTCGATAGTCGGCGACTATCGTAACAACACTAGAAGTATGTCCACAACAGCTGATAAAAAATCTAACTATTTTAAAATAAAAAATAAAAAGCTTTTCTGGGTTGAAATTTGATTTATTTAATGTATTTATATCTCTAATAAAGGAAATATCTTATCATTTGTAAGCTAAGTGACAAATAAAAATCTGTCACTTTACTTCGTGTATTTAGGGTATTAGACTAAGTCCTACCCAATGACCCACTTACCACCGTTATATAGAAGATAGCCAACTGGTTAATTTATAATTGTTTTAGTTTCTATTTTGCATTAGAAATGTCTTTTTATTTATCAACTATCATTTTATTGCCAAGGAAGTAACTTTACACGATCATGAACTCAGAGGACAGAATAACTTCAACTTCTTTTTATGAGGAAGTTCTGGTGAAGTTACCGCGATCACATAACATCATTTATTAAGTTTTGGTTGTCAATTTCAATGTAAGAATTTGCATTAATAATTTGATTTTCATAATAAAAGTTTAAAACTCTAGTGGACCGACGGTCCACCAGGTCCTGAACTGTTGGTGGACTTTCCCAATTTTTGGTGGACTCAGGCCGCCGATCTACCGTTAGTGTCAAGCCCTGGACTTAGATATTTTACAATATCATATAAAGATAGTATACAATATCATATAATGATATACAGAGGGTTCTGCTTAATCTGGTAGTCAATTAGTCAGAGAAAAATTATCAGATAAACCGAATATTAGATTAACCGTTTTAGCGTTTTTGTGGTCTTTGATTTTGGTATAGAATAAAATATAACTTGTTTCAAGATAAAAGTAATCAATAGAAAGATATAATCTGTATGTCAATAGTTTGAAATGAAATAATTTACCTTGCATTAACAATGAAATAGCAGTTTAGTCTTTATTTTGTTTGTTAATGCTCAAAAGAAAATGTTTCTCTTTATTACGATGGTTTGAAAGTGGCCCCCATTTTGACAGGAAGTAATAAGAAATGGCTAATTGTCTTAACAGTTCCTCTTTTCACATGCACAATTTATTTTAATTCTTTTTCTATTATATAAAATGCTCTTAAATAATTAAATATGCATGAAAACAAACAAATTTTAATTTTAATTTTTGGGAGTTGATTTTAATCAACTCTCCTATGCAGTTACTCAGACAAACCGAAAGTGAAACAGTGTTTGGACTTCAGCACAAATCATTGCTGCTGACAAGACGTAGTTCTTGAAAATAATTGACAAATTCGATGTAATGTATATGCTGAAGCATTGTTTTTCAAGGAAACTTATTTCTAAATACCTTGAAAATAGTCGATTTTAAATGGTACGAACTATTTAAATATTTTTTGTAGTTGTATGTATTCCTATGCCAGAGGTCAATATAGTCTCGTTCAACTCGACGCTCGACTGTCTCTGTAAATCCTTGTCGGAGATTTACAGTGTCAACCGAGCGTTTGCTTGAACGAGACTAGAGTTCAATATTGCTTTGATCCATACAATTTTCGAGAAATATTTCTATCACTGATACATAGTTTGATTGAATAAATTTTATCTTTAAATATTATTTAACATTATTCATATGGGGATTTCTCGACATGTTACCGTTATTTTCTCCCTCGTTTCACTCCTCCGAAAATAAATCTTTTCTTGTCTAATTTAAAAAACAACAACAAAATGACATAGGTTAGGTGCGTTCATTACAAAGTCGCAAATAAACAAAGGTGTAAAGTAGACTAAACAAATTTATATGCTCAAATTTATCTAAACTAAAAGTTTTTTCTGAATGCTGTCATCAATATACCCATCCTTAGCCTTATCAGAAGCCCAACGCCCATGTACTTTAAGTAATCTATCTGGAACGTTATTGTTCGAAGCAGCAGTAGCACCCCCACTTCTTAAACTATGTAAAGAAAACTGAACCGTCAAGGCCAATGTTGCTGAGAGCCGATAACAGAATCTCTCTTGCTCTGGTGTAGAACAATGGTTTAGATGCATAGCAGACTTTAAAAACCCCCAAAGATTTCTTGAAAGTTATAGCTGTAAACAAATAATCACTTACAGACACATTCAATTGCAATTATTTTAATATAATGAAATATATTTTCTCAACCTAAAAATGGGACACATATCATTTCCAGTTTTTGCAATGATAACTACATATCCTCTTCTGTAAACGTCAGTTTTGCTTTTATTTAATTTCTATGTATGCTTCTTTCCATTTGATGTCACACAACTGAATGTTTGATAATGTTTGCTGAACCGCAAAAATCCCGAAAATCATAAAAGGCACATCAAGAAAACTCTCAACTTCAATGCATTATTTGGATTGTTTTGGTACTCCTCCTTAAGCTTTATAAGAATTTCAATAGTTATTGGTTCTTTCTTATTAACTGGTTTCGCAAGAACTCGTTTTCCTTCTTCAAGAGTAAGCTTTAGAAATTTTTCCTCACATGGATTAATGCATGAAGCTTGAGAATGAATCCAATTTATGCTATAATAAAATGCTTCTAGTACTGATGATGACACTCGTTTTTGTACAAGACTGGTCAGAAAAAGGGAAACTGTAGCAACTGAAGCTGGCAGTGGTTGAAAATTGTGCTGCAGACACCAGACTTAAAATCTTTTGAAATAACCGTCATATTTTTGGTTTGTTGCTTGGACTTTGCACTTTTAATAACACCAGGCATTGATAGTGATGGGAATCGGTGAGATTTTCATAATCGATAATCGGTTTTCCATAACTAACTAATTATCGATTATAATCGGAGATTTTTATATTTTATAGTGTAGTGCTAAATAATGTAAATAAACATGATACAATGAACAGACTCATTACTAAGCTGTCATAATTTGATTACATTAGTATTTCTAGCTATAAAAAATTATATTCGAAAGATTTTCTTTAGTAGGCATTCCAACATTTATTTTCTTAAAACCAAAATGCGTCCAAATTCGAGAATGTGCTTTATTTCCTGAGTAAGAATATGGAGCTCGTCTGACATGTCAGCCATTTGCAGATCGCGCACCTTTTTATGGTTTAGATAATTTGCGTCTTGAATATTTTGTTTATGATAAGCACTTGTTGAAAGAGAAAAAACCTCAACCGATTAATCGGTAGGAAACTTTTTATGATCGAGTGCTTAGAATGCGATAACAATCGATCGATTTTCGATTATAATCGATGATTGGAACATCACTACCTGGCAAGAGATTCACAAAAACGCGATGGGGATGTTTAACCTTCAAAATGTCTCGCCAGTGGCCTTGACAGTTATGCAATGTCTGTAAATACATCAGAATAATAACTGATTAATTATGACATTAAGATAAAATAAAATAAATATAATTAACTTATATTAGGCAATACAGTCTTACCACTAATGTACCATATATCCGATGATAAGTCGGTATTTTTTTCTCTGAAGCAGAGCACCCGACTTATCGTCTTGATCGACTTGCCTAAGGCTTGAGGTCAGATAATTGTTAAAAATAGCATTAAAAACCTTGGTTTTAACCATCTTGAGTTGGCTGTGTGATTGAAAATTACATTGTTAAATTCACTGTTCATCTTTATTAATTATCATTGTCACTCTTCTGTTAAACCTAAAATACATAATAATAACAGTTATTAAAAAATGGTACATTGTCTTTAATCAATTAAAAGTTTTACTGTTCTGTTTTTATAAACACATCGTCACATGGTTCCATATATCACTAGTGGGAAGATAACATTGCGCAGTAAAATTGAAACCAAATTTGAATGGAAAAAAATATTGCAGTAGGTCCCGGGAATGTTTTTAAGTTTTATTATTTTATTATGCCCCCCTTCGAAGAAGGGAGGGCATATTGCTTTGCTGCTGTCTGTCGGTCGGTTGGTCGGTCCACCAACAGTTTCCGCTCATTTTCTTCGCAGAGGATGAACATATTGAAATGAAATTTGGTATACAGGTTTATCATGATAATATCTAGGTCAAGTTCAATATTGGGTACTATCGAGCAATATTCGACAGAGTTATGGCCCTTGGACGTAGAAAAATTCCAGTTATTTGCAGTTTCCGCTCATTTTCTTTGCAGAGGATAAACATATTGAAATTAAATTTGGTATACAGGTTTATCATGATAATATCTAAGTCAAGTTTGATTTTGGGTACGATCGAGCAATTTTCGACAGAGTTATGCCTCTTGGACATAGAAAAATGCCAGTTATTTGCAGTTTCTGCTCATTTTCTTTGCAGAGGGTGCACATTTGGATATGAAATTTTATGATTTATCTAAATAATATCTAAGTCAAGTTTGATTTTGGGTATGATAGAGCAATTTTCGACAGAATTATGGCCCTTGAACTTAGAAAAATACCAGTTATTTGCAGTTTACATTCATTTTCTTTGTGGATGTTTCCAAGGGAGGGGGGTTTCACAAACATCTCTTGTTAGTTAAGAGTTGTTAATGGAAAGTATAAATAAGAAATATTTTATCGACAAATTCAATCTTAAAATACGTAATGGGCAATTATCAATACTACTGTTTATACAATAGGCTGACACCGGTTGTGTTAATAATCTTGCCCTAAGGCTGAGATCTTTGCGGCAATTTCACTCGCTGTGTATATAAAGAGTACCATTATAAGAGTGATTATAGTACATTGATTAATTACTGTCCAATTCTTTGATTATAATTGTTAAATAAAAATTTTAGGAAACGTATGTATGTAGTATATATCGTCATTTTCAAGTCGTACAGATGATCGATCTTTTTCTAACAGTGTCTATGTAAATCAATAGCGTGTAACTGCATTACTGGATACAAAGTAAACAAGTTTCATCAAATCATAGTAATTGCTAAGCTTTCTGCACTTGATATCCCCATTTTAAGTCTGACACGAGACAGTTGCATGCCTCTGACACTGGAAATGGTTAAACAAACATTGACCATGCGAGTCAAAAGGTGGCTGGTTACGTAATGGCGAATACACTTGCGATGGTCAGAGTGGATAATTATTTTCATGCATGGGAATAAAATATTTCTGACAAAGTAAGTTTAGTTTTGCATAACATGCGATATCGGGAATTGTTTAAAATGCAAGCGACTTTGTAGATGTTGCCAGTATTTGAAAATATGATGCATAAGTATAAAGTGTTATTGTTTAAATGTTAATCATTAATGATAATTGGTAGCAATATCGGGGACATTGTGGCATCATACACTGATAATGTTACTGCAGTTTTAAGTGACAAGATCGACATATCGTCTGAATCGACGTATCGTAGGATTTTGTTAAAATTTTGGCTAAAAGTGAGTAATTCGACTAGTTGTCTGCATAGATGATTCGTCGGGAAAATATGGCATACAAATCTGAACAAGAGAAAACAGTCATCTCCTTGGGTGCACAGTACTCCACTTATAAACGTATAATGTGTTTTCATTAATTTTCAAGGGTATCAATTTTCGAGGATAAAGTGAAATTCACAGTTTCAAATATACGTAAATTTGTGGCCAATGACCATACCAATACAAAATGTAGATAGAAATTGCACTTCAGTTAACACTTAATTTCGTGGATCAACTGAATAACGAAATCCACGAAAATTGGTATTCAACGAATATTAATGAAACCACAGTATACAAACAAGAGAAACAGTCACCTTATTCGAAAGCAGTCATTCTTGGATGTAAATTCAGGTTTTAAAACCGTATGTAATACAATCAATCACGATAATGAGTACAGTCCTCCAAAATTCACTATGTAGCATCTATATTCAGCACAAGTACATTGCTGTTGAATTTATTGGCTGCAAAAATACTATTCTTGTCAAAACTTGCACAGAAAAAATGTAAGGGTTTTTCATATTCGACATGCTGTTTGATAAACCATCCAAAATTTCCAGATATATCAACAATAGCTGGCCAGAAAACTGAAGATTTCCATTTTGGCACAACTAACACACCCTTTGCTTGACAATAAATAATATGCTCTATTGCCTTGCTTATTAGATTAATAGGCGGTACTAACTAATTAACACTTATTTATTAATTCGTGGAGGATGTTAATTTGTGGATGAGAGGTTCCCACGTATTCCACGAAAATTGAGCCACCAATGAATCTAATGATTCCACAGTACTCGTTGACATCCCTACATTGAGTAATGCATTGAAAGTTAGCACTACAAGAGCTCAAGCTCTTTTTTAACTTCCAACTCAGTCTTCTCCAGAATCCTCATACTCTTCCTCTAGCTCTTCATCATCACTTAAATTAATCCTATTAATATGAAAACAAAGGTTAGCAAATTTTTCTGAAGTGTACGTAAATATCTTAACAATATGTAAAAGATAATAAAGGTAAAAGATGAATACCTCCTATCCTGGATTTAATGATGGGGTGACTACATCAGCATCACTATGATCAGGAATTACACCATTATTAAGGTGTCGAGCTAATGCTCGGCAGCCTTCTAGCGATCGTGTGGCTTGGCAATCGTCCAAAAATTCATGCTCTGCACCGCCTTTTAAATGCGCATTAGAAATAAGTTCCTTAAAGCATTAAACGTATTACAAGATTTTTATTCCATTTATTCAACTAAATTGTGTCCAAAAAAACAACTTTGCCTCCCTAATTATTGACAACTCACTGCATAAGTATAAATTTGATTAATCAAGATATTGTGGATGAATACAATAAGGTGTAAAAATTCACTAAATATTATTTAAGTTTTACATTTTAATTGGAGACCATGCCAGATAGGAATAAAATTTGATATGTAAATTTATTTGTTATAGGGCACGGTCTCCAAAATAAATGTAAGCGATAAACGTATTTAGTGATTTTGTTGCAAAAATGAATACGATAATGCAGTTGTTTGGTCGAGCAGATAGCATGTGTTTTGGATTTGTTTGTAAACCATTGGTAATCTTGTTTCAAACGGGAATCGAAATAAATAAAAGTATGTTTTATTATTATAATTAGGGACACACTGTTAATGTAATCAAATAAAGAAACCTGTAAAAAATTGTTCAAAGACTGTTTAAAGTAGAAAGAAAAAAAATTCGATTTTTGTAACCATGATGAGTATTGTATTATAAACGCATCACTACCTATTTTAGAAGGAAATGTACTGATTTTTAGCCAGGCTCTGCTGAAAGCAGAGTCCTGGCTATAGGCAGGCAAATCGCCAATGTTACTATAAATAGCACAAATAAACAAAAAACCAAACAGCGTCAAGGTAAAGCTTCCGCTATACCAAATAGTTACATAAAGAGCCACGTTTTGTCAAAAGTGTTGGCATTTTGTTTCTTTTTTTTAAATTTCGAATGAATTGTCTATCTTTTTTAGTTTTATTATTAATAACGTGTTTTTAAAACATTACTATGCATTTTGGACACATACAATGCGCATGAATTTCCATGAACTACTTTGCTGCGCGATGAAGAAACGGGGATTGAATATATAATGCTTGTTGCAAAATTCAAGGCAGCAACTGTTGAACTTTTTAACTT
This sequence comes from Magallana angulata, assembly GCF_025612915.1. NCBI lineage: Eukaryota > Metazoa > Mollusca > Bivalvia > Ostreida > Ostreidae > Magallana > Magallana angulata. The sequence continues at coordinate 26,672,524 of NC_069112.1, forward strand.
CTACTAGACAGACATATTTTTTGTTTATAGCCGCTTACAAAATTTGGTCGCTCTCTGATGCTTTGCCGACATTAAAAGCATGAGAGAGAGAGAGAGAGTGAGAGAGAGAGAGAGAGAGAGAGAGAGAGAGAGAGATTTTCAGTCTTTACTACACAATAAGTATAAAGACACACCAAAAGAGCCCGGCTTTTAGTACTTCAGTACTTTGATTTTTTTAGAGCAGCACAAAACATAATTCATAGACTTTTTTTTATTCTAAATCTAACATTATTTGATATACAACTGTTATATAGTACAGATATTCAAATTTTTGATATTCTATATAAAAGAAAATGAAAGCCCGACACCTTTGTGACCGTTCCGGCCTTTGATTAGTTTAAGTTCTGAAAGTTGCCTCTTCAAAGTATTATCAGCCAGAACCTCATCAACATGAACCTCATTAGGAACCACATCTGCCACAACCATAAAAGCCAAAGGGTCAACTGACTGTTCAACATGCTCAACAAATCTCCAAATAAAAAAAAACTGTACAAACTTGAATAAATGTAGGTCATTTGATGCTTACAGTGATGATAAAATGCAGTGTCTCAATCTTAGCACCATAATAAAAAAAACTAATGTCGACAGAGATAATATTTTCTCTTCTTGAAATTGTATATGTACCACACCAAATGCACTAATCAACTAGTCTATCAAAATTATTTGGCGCCAATCATCCATGAAAATGTCCTTTAAGTAATTGATAACTGAGATATTGAGTTAACTGTTGTTTGAGAATGATTGAGAATATTTATTGATATCAAATCATAGTTGGTTTGCTTAAGAAATACAGGAGAAAACATAAAGAGGATGTAAATATTTGTATTTATTTTGATGTAGATTTTGCGGCCATGTGAAGGAAACTTCTACTTCCTTGATTCCATGGGATTCTCAAAAGAAAGGGCCAATAAAGTACTACATTATTGGAGGTAACGATTAAATCTAAATTTTGGAAGTTTTTTTTAAGCACTTGTATCACTAATCTACCAAACCATATCATGCTTGATTAAAAGGGATTCAAGTCTGTTAATTAAAATGAATGGCTGCATCTTCTTACAGTATACATCGTTAAAAATTGTTGGCAAGTGAGTTTTTCTGATCACAGTTTTTCCGTCGTTCCTCTGTCTGTAAACTTTTCACATTTTAAACTTCTTCTCTAAAATCGCTTATCCAATTTCAACCAAATTTGGCACAAAGCATCCTTATGGTATGGCAAATATAAATTGCAGAAATGAAAGACCTATCTTTATTCAAAGTTGAGAAAACCTCGAAACTGTAGAAAAAGGGGGTGCATTTTTAAAAATCTTCTTCTCAAGAACTACTGAGTCAAATTCAACGTAGTTTAGCATAAATTATCCTTATGGGAAGGAAAATATAAATTGCAAAAATTAAGGGCTAATTCTGTTTCAAATTTGAGTAATTTACGGAAATGATGATAAGACAGAGATATCTCAAAACCCTCTTTGAAACAAAGAAGCGGCCATTTTGAACGTATAAAAAATGGGTCAATCTGACAAAGGTGAATTTGGTTGTTGTGGAACAGTTTGCGTGCGAAAGGAATATTTGAAATGTGCAAGATACATTAATGCCGATTTTGTGAAGTTATTCCAATGCGTTGACATTTTCACCTTTGATGGTGGTTTTAGCTTGTTTTGATTTTCGTTTCATTTTCATGAATTACGGTTTGTATCTTAGGGGAACTATCGCCTGTAATTTGTCATTTTTACGTACCAATCAAATATAGACATCTGAAAGTAAGACAGCTGACTATTATTTTGGGAAAATAAGATACATTAACAGGTACGGTACTTGAACAACTAAAAACCAAATTCTAATGGTAATACGGTATGGTTTTTTCGTAATAGTTGATTACTGCAATGTGTTTTAGGCTAGTTGTAAGTATTTTCTCGTCTATTCAGTCAAAACGGAGTTTAATTGTGCTGATGGAAATACTAAGTGCGTGTACATGTAGCAGAGACATAAATAATTGTTAGCACACCTGAGGTGAAATATACAGAGAAATATCTTCTCAAAAATCAATCGGCCAAAAAAGCTGTAACTTGTGTGGAAATATCCTAAAGTAGTGTAGATTTACTTTTTTTTTTAGCTTGTCCAAACCATGATCCCCGGGGGTATGGTGGGGCCCCAATTGGGGATCAAATTTTTAGATACAAATGTATAGAGAAAAATCATTAAAATCTTCTTTTCAAAAACCAGTTAGCCAGAAAAGCTGGAACTGTGGAGGCATCTTCAGGTAGTGTAGATTCAATTTTTTCTCCAATCACGATCACTGGGAGTAAGGTCGGGCCACAATGGGGGGTCAACATTTTTACATAGGAACATATAGAGAAAAATCTTTAAAGATATTCTTCTCAGAAACCGATCAGGCAGAAAATCTGTAACTTGAGTGTAATATTCTGTGTTAGTTTCAGGGTTTTTTCTCAAGTTGAAAAATCAATAGACTTTAATTAGATATACACAAACGATTGAAACCATCTCTAGACAAACAAAGCAGCAATATCCCGTCCTATTCAACAAAGGCAATTGAGACTCCATAAAGATAAAATTAAACATACAAACTATTTACCCATGAATGCAAGTGTTAATAAGAATCTTTTAATTATTTTAAGTATTCCTTAAAATAAAGAGTAAATTTCCATGCATGCTTTTGAAAACATTACTTTGTATTAAAAGTGACTTGATGGTCCAATGGGCTGTGTGTTTGATTTACATGTAGATGGTAAATAGACAAAAAAATTAATATTGCACAATTGCCACAAGAAATGGATATATTATTTCATAAGATAATTGATTTTTATTTTGGGGCACTCGTACGTTTGGGGCTCGTGAAGCCTACTTGGGGCGCTCGTGAAACATATATTTGGGGAACTACAAAAAATTTTAGGGCACTCGTGCATGGGTGTACTGGTAAATGGTTTTGGGGCGAATTGACCAGCACTGCAATTATCTAGTTATGATTTTATGTGTTTTGATATTGAAATTAAGAGAATACTGAGAAAATTACTTTCAATTTTTAGAAATTTTTTGAGCATGAGGTGTTTGGAGAAACAAATCTCTTGGAAACTGTGCCACCAAGAATTGTCTATGCAAACAGATGGCTACAATTGTGGAGTTTTTTCAACACTGGTAAGAGATTTGTTTTCTTGTAAAGTTATTGATTCATATATTATACAACATTTTTTGCTGTAGGGAGTACAATATTTATGATGCTGGTAGTCATTCAGTCTATCACAATTCCTTTTAATCCCCTCAACAGAAGTTTAGAAACTGTATTTAATAGAACATAATGTCTAGATATGCATACCATAATCTGTGAACTTTTCCCCCAGCATTTTTTAACATGAGAAAGGGATGCGTATAATACATCCCTATAGGATTTTGATATATATTTTCCCTAGGTGAAGCCTGGGTATCATACTGGGGTATTATCTATGCTGAACACAGACAGAACCAATACCCGGCCGCTATACATCATAACATTATTTCCTTATCACATATATATTAATATTTAACTTTTAGGAAATAATTGTTATAGTGTGTAATTAAAGAAAATGTATACTTAAAGTCTAGAATCAATAAACTGTTTCAAGATGGCCTTTGAAAAATCATGATCTATTTGTCCAAAAAACCTGAAACTTGTGTGAAACATCTTCAGGTTGGGCGATCATAATTTGATTTTTAGTTTTATGGATTTTTTTCCAAGAAAAGTCAAGTTGGAGTAAGGAAAAAAAAAGCAAAAAGCTGCTGGCCCGGGTACTCAACCCTTTGACACAATTACATCTGTAAAGTTGAAGGTCATATTTTTTTTAAAATAACTGTAAACAAAGGGTTTTATTATTATTTTAACTAATTACAAGTTACCACCTAATTGTAACATCAACACTAAAAGGAATAAACATTGGTTGCACAGCTAATATGGTTGCATCATTAGAATTTATGTTACCCCAACGCAGTAAAGATAAGACAGTCTCGAGTAATTATGCTAAGGCAGTAAAAACATCTTTAAAATAAGTTATTTATCATTTTATTGCCTTGTGGGTTAATTTAAACGATTGTGAACTCCTAATATAGGGCAACTTCACCTTCTCTTTTGGAGGAAATTCCGGCGAAGTTTCCGAATAAAAAAATAATTATTTCACCCAAGTCGCCCCCTTTGAACACAACGAAACCAATCCAACGATGTTCTGCAATACCTTGACCTTTCTCCATCATTCTGCAAGCATTTTTACATCCAGATTTAAATGTCTCAGTGATACATGGGTTTGAAATGAGCAGCTTGAAAATTTTCGATTTTTTTGTTTTTTAAAATGCAAATTTTTAGAGTCGGCGGATCCGTAAAACTAAAAATCAAATTAATGTCGCCTTGTGAAGATTCAAATTTGTTCAAATCATGAACCCTGGTGGTAGTGGGGCCTGAATGGAAAGTCAGTTGGGAAGGAATATAAAAAAATTTATAAATATTAAAAAAAGATATTTAAAAATCTTCTTCTTATAAAACCATTTGGCCAAAAAAGCTGAAACTTGTGTGCGGCAGCATACTCGGGTAGTGAAGATTCCTGTTTGTTCATATCATGATTACTTTGGGTAAGGTAGGGCCACAATGGGAAATCAATTTCCAACAAAGAAATTTATACCATACTTGCCAACTGACCCGATTTCGTCGGGTCACACCCGATTTTTCAACCCTTCACCCGATTATTTTTTATGACCCGGCGGGTCATTCTTTTCACCCGATTTTTGTCGAACAACCCGAAAATCTCCCGATTTCCGGATTTGGTTCGTAAATTACGTTGCGCGTTTGACTTCCAGTTATGAACCCAAGCTGAGCTTGGATTTACGTAACACGTAAACAATGCCGATGGCTATAACAGACACATTAAGTGTAATTATTATCGTGAGTTGTTTTGACTAAGCGAAGGTTTAAATCATTAAGTGTGATGGATTCCAATAAGAAAAGGTCTTCATCGGGGCCAGCGGAATCAAAACCAACAAAAAGAAAACGATATTTTTGTACCTATCAACATATATGGGAAAATTAATTCCCATAAGTAAATCAAAGTAATCGAGTACAAAACGAGGCTTTTGTGTTCTATATAACGCACATTTGAATATTGGATTTTGTGCCCAAAATGATCTGACTAAACATTCAAAAACGCTAAGTCATGCATGTATAGGATGCTTTTTAATACACATATTAACTCTTCCAAGTCACTTACAACTTTCATGCCATCATTTACAGAGTTCAAAAGCAAGGTTAATGTAACAGAAACTCTTTTTGCATTTTTTTAGCTGAACACAACCTACCATTTTCTGTGTCAGATCACTTTGCAAAATTCAAAATCAGCAACTGTTAGTTAAAATGCTTCTTTGCAATAAAGCATTACACAGAAGTTTTAACACATATTTCTATTGTATATACCTATGTAATGCATGGTAAATATGTCGTGAATGTCGTTACGCGCTATGACCAGATTTTTTACTTTCCAAATCTGGTCATGACCAGATTTTCACATGTTGGAGGTTGACAAGTATGTTATACTGAAATTTTTTTCAAAATCTTCTTAAAATCCATTTGGCCTGAAAAAGCTGAAACTTGTGGAAACATCCTCAGGTGGTGTAGATTCAAGTTTGTTTAAATCATGATCCCTGAGGGTTATAGGGTGTCTGTAAAATTTTTCTCAGAAACTAATTGGCCAAAAATGATTCCTTGAGAGTGGGATGGGGCCACAATTTGTGGGGGGGGGGGGATTTAATTTTTAAATAGGAATACAGTCAAACTTCCTTATCTCAAATTAGACGGAACTATACATCAAAAACTTTGAAATATCTGTGTTGAAATATATGTGTTGAAATTTTTTAGTTTGCAAGAAAATTTTTGGCTCATCAGCCCCTTACAAGTATAACTAAAGAAGAATTGAACCAAGAAAGGAGACATATTGCAGAGAAACTTTTACAATACGAAGGTAACAATTTTAACAATTCTTTGAGACAAAGTGAAGGGGGGGGGGTGTTATGCCCCAGCTGTAAAACTTCCATGGAATTCTATGGATATTCCATGAAAACCCCATGAAGAAAGTGTCCATGAAAAAAGCCTGGAGCATGTGGTCTCCTTGTCCAGGATGTATTTGACAAAATAAGGGTGGAAAACAACTGGAAAATGTCCATGGCAATATAGCTCAAAATTCCATGGACATTCCTTGGAACTACCCTCTCATCTGTCCATAGAATTACATGGCATTTCCCTTGAAGGTCTTTGAGGATGGTCCATGGAGATACACACAGTGGAAAACGGTCTGACACAGTGTATGTGAATTGGAAAATTCAAGAAAAAGCACCGTGTCGCACCGTGGGCGCCCGTGTAACTCCGTGGCCACTGTGTCACTTCGTGGATATCATTACCTGAGACAAAAATGAAAATAGCATATGTTTAAAAATAAATAAATTATGGCTAAACAAGGGTTGAAATATATACAGTCTAGACTGTCACTGTTATATGATAAACTATAGAGTCATGTACAAACTCTTGGTAAATTAAAACAAGTATTGAACTAAAACAAATATACGCATTACATAAAATAGCTCTCTATTTCCGGTATAGCTGACAATGGCAATGTGAACTAACATGGGCAAAAAAATCACTCGTGTGAAACACTTGTACGGAAGCTTATTAGAGACACGCCAGTTATGTTCTTATTCGTTCCACTCAACCGAACATAAATTATTTACAATAATAACAAAACACATGATTAGTGAAGGAAGCGCTTATTTTGCTGCATTTATTGACACGTACAAATACATATAAAGATTCTTCAAACTTCTTTCTGAAATAAAACATTTTACATAGTGCACAGTCCTTGATTTTTAAATGTCACTTAATAAGTGGGTGGGTGGGTGGGGATTGTGCAAATGCGGCAAAGAAAAGCCTTCGAATGAGTGAAAATCGTGCTTAACTTGAATACCTGTTCTACAGGTTATATGCTATAAATAGTAGCCAATGGCTACAGGTTTAAATATATAAAACCAAAACATATAACATGTGTTCTAGTACCTATGATAAATTAATTTATGTTCTTATTTGTTCCACTCAACCGAACATAAATTATTTACAATAATAACAAAACACATGATTAGTGAAAGAAGCGCTTATTTTGCTGCATTTTCGACAATAAAGAAAGAACACAATAATGTGAAAAGTGGCAAAAACAATGTTATCTTATTAAATACCTAATTTTTTCGAAACCAATAACTTTTCTAATAAATTTTCCTGAACATAGCCATCTTTGGCTTTCTCGGATTTCCATCTACCATGTTTCTTAAACAGTCTATCAGTAATGCCGTTGCTAGCAGCAGCTGTAGTACCCCCCGATCTAAGACTATGCAAACCAAAATTACCGGATTCTAAACCTAAAGACTTTAGTGCGTCGAGCAATATTTCTCTTGCTCGAGTATACGATAATGGTTTATTACCATTTCTAAGCTTGTAAGACTTGGATTTCTTACAGTAAAGTATGGACCTGAAAACAAATTCCTCAGAAGAAGGCATGATATTTGCTTTCCGTAAATATCTCTCTAACATAGCTACAGGACATGTATCATTTGGAGTTCTTGAAATAACCACAGTGCTTCCTTCTTTGTATACATCAGTCTTGCTTCTTTCTATAAACAACGAAACATGAGAATCAAAAATACATATGTTAGATCTTTTCAAATTTATCAGTTCGAAAACACGCAAAAATTCAGCATATGCTATTAAACACATGCAGCACAATCGTATATCTTGTAAGGAATCCGATTCTTTTCCAAATTTTTTCACTAATTTTGATAACACTTCCGGTGAAATCGGCTCTTTTTTCTTCACGGTATGGCTGATTGATCTTATAGCTCCTTCTTTCACTGAATTGACAAGAGTGGAATCGCATGAATTTTTAAAGTCTCCTAGAGAATGAGCTCAACTTATAGAATATACCGCTTCTTGAATTTTAGCTACAGAATGGAATTTAGTCGACAAGTGAATAATGTATATAGCGACGTTTGTCTCTGAAGCTGGTAAAGGGCTAATCTGGGGTATAAAGGAAGAACACTACTTGCAAAAAGCGTTAAAAGCATATTTGTATTTTTTACATGTGTTTTTCGCTTTGGATTTTAAACAATACTCTGGGATTGCATTTTTCAGAGCTGATATGCGCTGATCCTCGTTATCATTTTTGGAGAGGACTTCCTTCCATCTCCCCACAGAAAAAATGTCTGAAAAACGTAAACAAAAAACACCAATCAATATGACAGAATAACGATGCAGATTTTATGAAAATATCAAGCCATGTATTTATCACATTCATGATAAAGTTGTTTTATTATAGCATTGAATCATGATTTTTTGAAGTATACACTCTCATAACTGCCGCGGTGTGTGCATACAAATTGAGTAACGCGCGTTAGCGCGTTATGAAAATTTGTATGCACACACCGCGGCAGTTATGAGAGTGTATACTTCAAAAAATCATGATTTAATGCTTATATTTACATTTTTTAACTTCTTGCCTTGTCTGCAAATGTGAATTATACCTTAAAATTCCGATCTTATCCTAAGGGTAAGTTAATATTAATGGAAGAGCCACAGTAACAGCCACAAGCGTGCACTTTGATTTTCGCTTGTGACGTTGCAGTTTACAGCGTTCAACGTTTGTGACGTCATAATAAAACTCGTCAATTTGACCTTTGACTACTTGTTGCATTTAGAGGCATTTGAAGATCACAGAATTTAATGGAAAAACACAGTAGAATGTAAATATACCTTTTTAAAACATATAAATAAGTATCATATACACTTAATATCATGCATTAGCTATATACCAAAGTCATATCCACTGGTTACACCACGCTGTGTACCAGGACTTACTCAATTCCACTGGCTACACCATACTATGTATCAGGACTTACTCATATCCACTGGCTACACCATGCTATGTACCAGAACTTACTCAATTCCACTGGCTATACCAAGCTATGTACCAGGACTTATTCAACTCCACTGGCTTTACCATGCTATATAGCAGGACTTACTCATTTCCACTGGCTACACCATGCTATGTACCAGGACTTTCTCAACTCCACTGGCTACACCATGCTATATAGCAGGACTTACTCATTTCCACTGGCTACACCATGCTATGTACCAGGACTTGCTCGTTTCCACTGGCTACACCATGCTATGTAGCAGGACTTACTCATTTACACTGGCTACACCATGCTATGTACCAGGACTTGCTCATTTCCACTGGCTACACCATGCTATATAGCAGGACTTACTCATTTCCACTGGCTACACCATGCTATGTACCAGGACTTGCTCATTATACCCCCGCAAACGAAGTTTAGGGGGGTATATTGGTTTCACCCTGTCCGTCTGTCCGTCTGTCTGTCTGTCCGTCTGTCCGTCTGTCCGTCTGTCTGTAGACGCAACTTTGTCCCCCCTATAGAATTTTTTATTACTGCATGGAACAGTTTGAAAATTTGTACATATGTTGAACACCATCTGAAGATGTGCACCTGCAATTTTTTTTAAGATCAGACAAGATTTAATGATTTTATGACAGTTTTCATTTTCCTTATTCTATATATTGTACACTAATGTTGAAAAGTAAGGGAGGTAATCCTTACAGATTTTATTAATTAATTAATAGAAAACACTCTAAAATATATTTATATAAATACATCCAGATGGAGTTTTTTGTCTTTATGTCTTAATTAATAAAAAAAAAAATATTTTTTATAAGTATTCTATCAACTGACAATGCAAAGTTTTTGTTTGTCAATGATAAATTCTTAGGAGCTGATGAGAACATCAAAGACAAGTGTGGCTGAATTCATTTGTCCCAAGGGAGCCATTATCTGAGCCATGGCTCAGATGGAGCATGTGTTTAGGGGAAATTGATAATCTGTAAAATGGGTGATGGTTTTGGGGCTATTTTAAAACTGTTTCATGTAAACCAAAAGGTCTATCATTATAAGGAAATAAATAATATAATTATTAATAAAGAAGTTAAACTATTTTTAGAGGTTGTTGAAATTTATTTGTCAAGTAATTTGATGAAGTGACCCTATTGGGCATTAATTTAAATGAAATTCAAAATTACTGATAGGATTGTAGTGTTTTGGCAATTTTAAAATTGTTTGTAATATTAAATTTTCTTTTTTACATATTTTTACATAGTATGGTAATTATGGTAATGTTTTGGGAGTTTATTAAATTTAACAGACTCATCAAAGAAAATCATAGTCCTATGGGATCAATTTTCTGATATGGAGTTCAATTGTGCCATAGGAGAAAGTGAGAAAAATTTGAAACAACTAATTGCATCTGTCAAGACTCTTATTAGAAAGATATTGAAAGTTTTATCAACAGAAGAGCATTGCTTGGCTACCGGTATTTCTATTCACTGCAAAGGGAGGGGTTATTGTCATTTTGTTGGTTTTTCCTTAAATCAATTAAATTAAAAAAATATATCATCAAAAACATACATTTGTAAATGTATTGCTGTTATAGATATGTTTTTACAGTGAAATTCTGACAATTTTGATTTTAATTTTTCTTTGTTAACTTTTTTTTTTTTTTTTTTACAATTCTAGAATTTTTTTTTTTTATGTGTTCCAAACCTTAATTATTATTCAATTCAATTATTTGTCCCATTTGAAATTAGCCTAGCGGGGGTATTAGTCCCATTAGGACAGTTCTAGTTTCCACTGGCTACACCATGCTATGTACCAGAACTTACTCATTTCCACTTGCTTTACCATGCTATATAGCAGGACTTACTCTTTTCCACTGGCTACACCATGCTATGTACCAGGACTTACTCAACTCCACTGGCTTCACCATGCTATATAGCAGAACTTACTCATTTCCACTGGCTACACCATGCTATGTACCAGGACTTACTCAACTCCACTGGCTACACCATGCTATGTACCAGGACTTACTCAACTCCACTGGCTACACCATGCTATATAGCAGGACTTACTCATTTCCACTGGCTACACCATGCTATATAGCAGGACTTACTCATTTCCACTGGCTACACCATGCTATATAGCAGAACTTACTCATTTCCACTGGCTACACCATGCTATATAGCAGGTCTTACTCATTTCCACTGGCTACACCATGCTATGTACCAGGACTTACTAAACTCCACTGGCTATACCATGCTATATAGCAGGACTTACTCATTTCCACTGCACCAGGACACCAGGACGTAACTTCAAATTTTTTTATTTTTTACATAAAGTATCATTCACCCCGATCAATTAATAGTCAAAATGTATGTATCAAGACTTGAATGTAAAACAAAGTAAAAAGATATTATATGTTAAAAAACATCAACTTTTTTATTTCAACAACAATACATCAACATTTACCAGCATCTAATCTTACGGCCAACACGGGAGTACAAAAATTGTTAGATCTAAATATAGAGTTTTTTGTTCAATCCTTGTTGAAAAATATTTTGGGGGTTTTTAAATTCGATTGCTTCTTGTACATAACCACGATAGCCTAGATTTTTCCCAAAAATAAAAGTCCAAAAAGGTGAAGAACTCCACTTTGGAACAATAAGAGTACCCTTGGCCTTACAGCTCACAAGATATTTGATAGTCTTAATTATCAGAATAACAGGTGGCACAAGCCAGTTATTTTCATCACTCGAATTCTGACAAAAACAATCGACATTTTCTGAACCTGGATTCCAAAACAAGGAATTAAATCTTTCCAACTTTTTATTATATGAATTTGCAAGGCGATCTATTGTATGTGGACCCCACAATTCATCCATGAATCGGAAAAATTCCTTTGTCACAACCCAATCTTCATAGTCTATGATATTGCTTATATAATCAGCTTTGATATTTTCTTGTCTTGGAATCCATTGAATATCAATATTAATACCTTTCTGAATACAAGCAGAGAAAATATTCATGGCTAACTCTTGAAATTCCAATTTCATACTCCCACATTGCACTATTTTTACACATGCTTGATTATCTGTGATTCACTTAATAGTCTTTGATGCAAATCTGTCTTGAAAACATTTCACAGTTTGTTCAATGGCTCTTAATTCACGCCACGTAGAACTTTTCTTAGCCTCATGCTCTTTCCACATTAAATGAAAAACCTCTTGATTTACATCAATAGTATAAGACCCTGCTGCTACATTACTTGCATCAGAATAAACAACAATATCTTTCTCAAAAACACTACCGTATTTTCCGGGGCATACGCCGATGTGGGGCATAAGCCGAATTGCTCATTTTTAGACAAAATTCAGAAAAAATCCTTAGACTGGCCGATTTGGGGGATTGGCCGAATTTCAATCGAAGATTACTATAGTGAAAGTATGACCGCTGATTAAGAAAGCCATTGCCGGTATAAACACTCTCAGGAATATCAATATAGAAAGTAAAAAGAGTAATTATAATTATTTAATTAGCTTAAACGAATATATTTTTAGCAATTTTAAAAAATAGAACAATCTGGCTCAACCACGTCTGTGTTTTGTGGATGATTGATCTCTTCCGTATTTGTCGGTATAGTTCACATAATATAATTTTATTGCAACACCTACCCCTATGAACTTGTATAATATACTATGTATACTATGTTTCTAAACATTTTGTATTTCATTGATAACAGCTACATTTAATTTTCATTTGATCAAGTTATACTTTGAAAGCTATACGTAAAATACTGGGTATGGCGTCCATTATCATTCAAATAGAGTTATCTCCCGTAATCGTTAATAATGAGAAATGGAAATACCCTGAAAAATATTTAAATTATTTTTTTTTCTTTAAATTACTTAAGAAGTGACTTGTCGTTTTGCAAGAAAGTTGTATTCCTAACAAACACAGTTAATGCAACAAAGTGTAACGGTTGGTCTGAGGCATACACTACGCTATCATTTATTGTGCCCGCAGGCTGTGTCTAAGACACGGGTTTCACACCTTTGTATACACACGACACCAGAATACCGTTATTTCAACTAACAGGAGATTAATTGTACCGAATAAAGTATTTGATTTATTCTACACCCAAGACCACTGATTCCTACAAACGCTGCCATGAAAGAATCACAAAAATCAAGATGATGCAATTTATTACCATGAATCAACGAGCATAGTACTGAATGCACTGATTTCAGCTTCACCTTATTGCCGGTTGATTTGAATTTTGATATACGGTGTCCAATCTTTTGATGTCATTCTTAAATATCTATTCTTAATTTCACTTTTTCACTTTAAACCCAAACTGCACACATTCATAATACCGGGGATTGCAATATTCGTTATATCACAGTCTTCCGTAATATTACTTTCTACACGGTTTCGTTTTCTTTTTTTAGTATGCGACAATAGTTTCCTCGTTTCATACACGAGCGATTTCGGATAAGTTCATATAATGAAACATGGATATGGAAAAAAAACATTCTTTTGATTTTGGATTGTAAAGAAAATATAGCGTATATTTTATTGAATCGCAATGAAAATATCGCGTATATTTTATTATTTATTATGTTACATATTAACGAAAATTATCAACGAGACAACTATCGAACAATAGTTTAAATGGATGAAAAAAAAACAACCTCTCATAATAAATGATGGATAAAAGCAGTGGATTTGGGATTTTACTGTCTGATTTTTTAACTTTGGGACTACGATAAGCCGATATGGGGGATAGGCCGAATCTCGCGCATCGGTGAAAAAAAATACCGGCGTATGCCCCGAAAAATACGGTACATAGTTTCTTTTTGTTAGATACAAAAATATTCAAAAGCCAAAAGTTCACCTCTTTCAATACGTGTTCCATTTTTTCTGCATTGAGAACACTATCCCAAGACGACCTTGACACTATTTTCATATAACAATAGCGTGTCATAATTCTACAAACATTCCCGAAGACGGGAGAGAGCGAAATAATTTTACCTGTCACCTTAGCAAGTTGTCTCGCCGTAACTTTAGGCATTAATTTTAACAAACACTCTAATGAAGACTTTAAGTCATCAATACGCCTTTCTGGAATACACAATGTAAAGTCGATTGAATTCCAAACTACAGTACAGCTCACGAGTATCCCGACACCCAACGTGTAAAAAACACGGTGGAAAACGCCCTGTGTCGCACCGTGCACACGGTGTGACACCGTGTATGTGTATTGGAAAATTAAAAAAAAAGCACCGTGTCGCACGGTGGCCGCCTGTGTAACTCTGTGGCCACTGTGTTACTCCGTGGATATCGTTACCTGAGACGTTGATAGAAATAGCGTATGTTTAGAAATAAAGAAATTATGGCTAAACAAGGGTTGAAACATATATACCCTTTTCATATTTAAAAAATAGAATGTCGACTTAAGTTGCACAGACCCATAAAATTGTCGAGGCTGTCAACGTGAAGTTAATTTTTTGTGATCTGAAAACTCGACGTAAATGGGTACCTTTTAATTCATTTGTTCTTAAATAATTTGAAATAAATTCACCAAAAATATTTAATAATCAATTAATATATAATCAAAATTCAAATCAATTTAATTCATCTTGTTTTTTTCTAAACACACGTGATGTTGTAACTGACGATCCTATTGAAATGTCGGGAGCTTAAACGTATCATTTCTGTTATCTGTAAACACTTTCAGATTTATTAATTAATTTACAGCCTTACTTTAAACCAATTAAAAATGAGAAATGAAAACATTTCATATCATGTTTTTCTAAAAACATGTGCTGTTGATGTGCTGTAGTAAATAACTACCCCATATTACCGGTGACTCGAATAATTTGGACTTCAGCTATTTATGTAGCAATAAATAAACAAAAAATCACTTTTATATTATAGATTATAGATAAATACATGTACAAACTCTTGTTAAATTATATTCAAGCATTGTACGTGTATTAAAAAATATACCCGAATTTCATAAAATAACTTTCAACTTTATTTCCGTATAGCTCGTAATGGTCTCGTGATTTCACATGAAAAAATCACTCGTGCGATGTACGGAAGCTGATCAGATACACAGCATTGTCTTTCATCTTGGGTTCTATATACAACAGCTGTTATTGTCTGTCTTGTTAGGTGTCATTGGAATTTACAACTAACTGTGTGTATATTTGGACGTCTGAACAGGTGTACTCGAGATGCCGTTATTCACACCTTTCCGCGAACACCTGTTTGGTAACTCATCACAACCCATCGTGTGTATGGTCTGAATATATCTTACTTCTACTTTGTTAGTTCAATGATTTTTCCTAATCTCTAACAAACAAAAAAATTGTCTGTAGATATGTACACAAACAACTACACGTAAGACTATCGGCGCGTGGATCCGGGGAACAATTTAGCAACTCTATAAATGCGGGAATTTCACAAAGTATTAACTTGCGATAAGAAATTATTTACCGGGTACACATACATGTATGTACAAAAAAACCTGATTGATTAAAAAGATGAATGAGATAAATAAATACCGGTAACTTTTTGCAAGCATTTAGAATAAACACAACTTTATTGATGTGAAATAGCGTCGAAATTTTAACGAAAAAATCTTATTACTTTGTGAACTTTACAAACTTTTAGTCATTGTGTTGAAATCGTTATTAAAACCATGGATCTAAAATAAATGAATTAAGTTCATACAAATAGAACTCTTATAATTCTAAAATGATTGCACAAAAGTACAGAGAGAGAGAGAGAGAGAGATTTATTTTACAATGTAATATTCCAACCCTCATGCATGCAGTATAAGAATGAAGAAACTAAACATTTCAAACACTGAATACTTCATTGTTAAACATTTTTCTATTTTGCGGACTTTAAAAAAACCAATAGAACGGCATTTTCCCCATATCATGGAAGGAGCACGTGGTCTATATATCTCGCGGGCTGATTTGATTGACAGGGATAGCACGTGGACCCTGACTGCATATATTCTATCGCAATTTTAGGAATTACAAGTTTATACATATATCAAGAGCAAATCAAAGTATGTTGAACAATTTATTAAACCTACACATGAAAATACTTTACAATTATTAAACACCAACAAAAGCACAACAAATAAATCTACTGACAAAGCATAGATTAAAAATCACACAAAATACAACATATTTGGCCTTCTCGGGGGCTACTCACATATAAAACTGAAAAACTCCTGGGTTGACACCATCAGGAAATTATTAGCTGTAACTTAAGAAACCCGGGTTGACACCGTCGGGTAAATAATGGTTCCCGGGTTGACACCATCGGGATTTAAAGAGTATTTCCCGGGTTGACACCATCGGGATTTAAGGAATGGTTCCCGGGTTGACACCATCGGGATTTAAGGGATGGAACCTGGGTTGACACCATCAGGTTTAAATGCAGGGACCCGGGTTGACACCAGCGGGTAGATATAACTAATTACATAATGCATAGAAATTTATCTGAATTGGGGGTAACCAGGCCAAAACGAATAAACATCATATTGTAGTGGATACCAATAATTGATGTGAGTGAGTGCCCCCAAGAAGATAAAATTTACAGTAATTTACAGTGAGCACATTTTTGTTTGTGCAGACTTGATGGTATTTTGATTGATTCTAATGTACCTTGTATAACAGTCTGAATTCCAGCGACCTAATGACTGAATTAAGTGATCTTGAATACCAACTGCAGCAGCAGAAGTGGCTGCACCAATTCTGAAGGAATGCCCAGAATATCTTGTCTCATCAAAACCTAATCTACAGAGGATTTGTTTCACATGAAATAAGAAAAATTGCCTTGACATTGGGTAACCTTTGTCATCAATAAATAAAGCAGCATGATCTTGAGTGTGACAAAGGTTCAAGCGTCTATCGAGATACCTTTTCATAGTTTTTACTGGATTTAAGTAAGAATTCTCAAAAATTTTAATGTCAATGCCATGTCGAAAGGGATCTGTTTTTGATGAATTTAACCTCAAGATATAAAAAGACTCGTCCTCTGAAAATGTGACATCTTGTATAGTTAAAAAATCTTTCTGCTTGTGAAAATTTGTTGTAAATTCTCCACATCTTAGGAAACCAAAAAAGGCCATTTTACAGATACAGTCAAACATAAGATCTAACATTGGTGAAAAAATACCTTTGTTCAGACAATCACACATTTGAGACAAAATTGAAAAGGTGATCGGTAATCTCTTTGATCTAAGGTTGCATTGTTGCTTTTTGACACCACGCAAGACACAATGAAGCCTCTCAAAATCTTTAAACATAAGACATTGGCCATCTTTCAGGTAGAAAAAACGTACACCAGCAAGATAAGTTTTGATTGTTTCATACCTCAATTTTAACATAAGTTGACAATGGGATACGAAATACACAAGGATATCTTCATTTATGACAGGTAATTTATCAAAGGCTGAGCACATTCGAGACATCAATATAAACCTTAAAAAACAGTCTAGTCCTGCTCTGTATGTAGCTGCAGTGCTGGACTCAATGGAGGCATCGATTAAATGTTCGGCATGGTTCTTCAGATCGCGATGAGGCTCGAATATGCTGGGCATGGCTTCGGTACAGGGTCGGCTTGTGGGGCCAGATGTCGGAAGCGGTCCATCTGAAATCGAGACAAGGCATCAGCAATACAGTTCTTGACACCACTTATATGTTGAGCAAGGATAATAAAATTGTTTTTTGCTGAACATAGAGTTAGTTTCCGCATAAACTTCATAATTAAGGGTATTTTCGAACGCCCTTTGTTAATGATGTGAACTGTCGCTTCATTGTCACAGTTGAATACAATTCTTAAACCAGACCACTGTGCCCCCCAGAGCACCGATGCGACGACGATTGGATAGAGTTCGAATAAAGCCATTGACAGGGATTGGTCTTCTGAGGTCAGTTCTTTCGGAAAATAACCTTGAAACCACTGATTTTTAAAAAATCCTCCAAAAGCCGTATCTGTGGCGTCTGTGAACAGATGTAGATCGGTGGCATCTGTGGTAGCATTGTCCAAGAAAAACGATCTTCCGTTCCATCCTTCCAGGAATTTGGACCGCATGTGCAGGTCAAGTCTACACTCCGAATTCAAGGCAACGTAATGGTGTAATTCCCGAGCTTTGGTGGAAAGCGAAATAAGATAGGACACAAATGATCTGCCAGGAAGGACCACACGACTGGCAAAATTAAGATGGCCGAGAAGACTGAGTATTTCACGTTTCGTGCAGGATTTCCTTGTAGAAAACTGCTGTACCAGTTGAGATATTCTAACCAATTTTTCTTCTGGTAACCTCGCCTCCATCCTGTTGGTATCCAAGATAATTCCCAGGTATTCTAGTTCTGTAGATGGTCCCATTGTTTTCTTATCTGATAATGGGATACCAAGTTTAGCAAAAACATGGTGAACCAAGGCCATAGTTCGTGTTGCTTCAAAGTCTGGTGAATCAATTGTTAAGAAATCATCCAGTAAATGAAGAATGTTTGAAATTCCATAATTTTCCCGCAAAATCCAACACAACACAGATGATAGGTAGTCAAATATTTTTGGGCTTGAACGGCTACCGAAGACTAGTCTAGTGAAAAAATAATATTTGTTGTTGTTTTTAATCCCATGATATGGCCACAATGCAGGGTGAATTGGAATAAGTTTAAAAGCGTCCATGATATCAGCTTTACATAGCCAGCTTCCTTTACCCAAAGATTGGATTATTCGCACTGCATGATCTATAGTCACATATTGTAATGAAAAATCCTCTTTGTTAATGAGTTCGTTTAGGCTTGGATGATCCTGGTTATTGTGTGGAGCTGACATATCCACTATCAAACGCTTCTTTTTAGAGTATTTACTTTGTGCTAGTCCTAAGGGGTTGATGCGGTAAATTTCAAAAGGTATCTCCTCAAACGGTCCAATGAGATAACCCTTATTAAGTTCATCGTCTATTAACTGAGTAATTGTGTCTGGATCTTGCCTTGCCGATAAAAGATTTTTACATTCTAAAGGTATGGTGGGTAGGGAGTTAATTTCTGTGTGGAATCCTTCTGTCAAACTTTTGATGAGAAAATTCACAAATGATTGGTCGGGATAATGTTTCAGTTCCTCTTGCAGCACAGATACTTTTAAAGATGATGACACACTTGACTGAAAATTAACCCCGCTTAATGTTTGGAGCGGGGTGTCTGGCCGTTTTTTGAGTCGTTGCATTTTTTGACTGAATGATCTCCTTGGCACCGCAAACAAACATGGGCATTTCCACATCTAGCATTTTCACAACCTTTAAATGAGTTGAAGTTATTGCAAATTTCCCTGTCTTGGTATGCTACACGAGGACGTCCTTGACTGTCTGATTCTTGACCTTTCCTTTGAGTCCGTATAGTGGAGTTGTTCTTAGATGTTGTCATAGGGCAAAATCCAGCAGTATGGCTGATGCTATTACATATGTAGCATGCAGAAGGACGCAAGTTTGCAAATATGTTGCAGAAAAGAGTGTTATCCCTAACAGACCAGTCTACAGGTATGTTTGAGTACTTCAAATGTGCTGCTGCTCGTGCTGAAAAGGTTTTATGGTATTCATAAAAGCCCTTACCGCCATAGCGATTAGACATGTCTACAATGTCTCTCTCATACAAGTCCAGCTCTTCTCTTCTCTGCGGGTAAGTTTGGCACATGATATTTTTGTAAATGCCAAACGCATAGATGAATTCTGAGATTGACAGGCTTCTATAAAGTCTTGGATCTTTTACCGGTTTCTCTTCTCCGTATTTCGTTTCTTTGTCCCTGAGAGAAATGGCGTTGGTCGTTGGTATCAGGAGCTGTGCTAGGTTTACGTCTTTACCTTCAATAATGGCCTTACGAATCGAAGGGGACACAGTTTCCACAAAGGGCAATGATTCTATAGCATAACCAAACTTCGTTTTTTGAAGAAAGCTTGACCTACCCTCGACACTTTGGCTTGGATTCCGTAGAGCGGATTGTAGAGTGAAGCCATTGTGATGATCGTCCCCGGGCCTCTGCTGTTCCTGTGCGATCAACCGTCCCGTATCCACTGCATCAGAACTCGTTGCTTGATCGCTGTGCACTTTACTTGAAACGATTCTTAGTTCATCTTGCAACTTTGACACTGTTTCCGTAAGAGTCGAGATCGTTTGCATTAGTTGGCGATGGTCGCCGCCATCTTGGAATCCGTTTCTGTTACTCGAGCCCGATGCTAACTGTACGGGGCGCTCTTCATGATCCACGCGACTACGACTAGAAGTCAAGTCTTTAACCTTCTTCAATAGCACACTATTTTTGTCGGACTGACGAAAACTAACGTTGTTCTTTCTTAACTCCTCTCTGAGTTTCTCGACTGTCCAATTCTCAGGTCTGTTGAGATCGTACGGGGCACCTGCACTAGATCTCGCTCGTGCACTGCGGCGGTCTGCCATGTTAAATCCCGTGAAATTAAAGAAAACATTAATGGTTTGTAAAGCTGGTCGAAAGTTTGAAAAAATAATAATTAAAAACACAATGCGTCTGCTTAGCTAGAGTCCGGACAAAGGAATGATGCTACAAGTAGTTACTGAAACTTAATACTGCTAAGATAAGAGAATCACGTGGTGGCTGACCACCAGAGATGTAGCTGCCCATTATGCAATGCATTACCTAATTTGGACATGGAATTTAGGTATCTGCAATAATTAGGGACCCACTGCCTGGTCTAAAAATAACTACTACAGAGTGACCAAGCTTGTTTGCATATAAAGTATAAAACAAATCCTACATTGTTGACTATAAAATAATATCCAGCAAATGACTGTTTAAACCTAAATACATGTAGACCACACATTACATGAAGAATGAAAATATACACATGAAAATTATTGTTTTATACGTATAAACAAAATTTTTTTATACATAAAAAATAACATTAAAATGTACTACCGTATATACTCGCCTATAAGTCGGATTTTTGGGAATAGAAAATTGAGTGAAAAGTGGGGGTCCGACTTATAGGTGAGACATAGTAAAAAAAATTTTAACAAGAGAGAAGTAAGTTATATTTCTTTTTAGATAATAAACAGATAAATGCATTGAACCTGTGTTCATAAAAAGAAAATTCAAGCAGTCTGTTTTTCACACCTAAGGTGATAATAGATAGAGGGGTCATGTCACCTAAAACAACACAAGCCAACACCCCAGTTTAAGGGGTTAATTACCAACCTAATCAGTCAGTAAGGAAATAAATCACTATCATCAAATTTTCAAAAGGACTCTATTTAAATACCTGGTAGTTTTGAAGCTATTAAAACTTGTAATTAGTGTTATAAAAAATAATGGCATTTAAATCAAAAGTTATTTACATCATAGACCCATGATTGAAATAGTCTAGGAGCAATTATGGGGTGCAATAAGAACTCAAAACATGTATGATAAAATGTGGTATTTTATTGAGAGTGTCTGTGCATCAATTGTCCTGAAAAAGTAACCTGACTTATAAGGGAGTCAACAGCAAAATCTTCAAATTAAAGCTGGAAAAGGGCAACCGACTTATAGGCGAGCCGTACTTATAGGCGAGTATATACGGTACTTAAATTAAACTCATACTGGTATTCTCTCTCTCTCTCTCTCTCTCTCTCTCTCTCTCTCTCTCTCTCTCTCTCTCTTATATGACGATCATTAAACAATCAAACAGTATTTATTGCAATACTGAGTAGTTTCTTGGAACACAAATAATTTCTAAACTCAAGTTGCTATAAAGATGAAATAAAAAAATTATCAAGTACCGATCCACGGATTCTTAGCGCTATGAATATGTACCGTGCGGTACTACATGGACAAGTACATCACACATATGTATAAAAGAAAGAAAATTTGAAAATATATTAGATATAAAGCTGTATAATTATATTATTTAGAGAAAGTACATTTGTTTTCAACAACCCGTTAGATTTGTTATCGTTGAATAGAGTATAAGTGAGAAAAGATCACAGTTATGGTTCTATGCACTATTAAAACTGCCAAACTACAGTAACTATGATTACTACTACGTTTAAAACTGGACTGAAACAAAAACTTATGGAACCGTTTATTTGAATTTTAAAAAGGAAAAGAAAGTGTTAGAGTTTTAATTGATAAAACCTTTATGTGGGCGATATCGATTTTTAATATTAACAAAAATCAACCTGTCAATCGCATACGTCTGCGTGCATAAAATTTTTATTTATTTCTATTTCTTTGTCTTTTTCTTTGATTCTCTTACGTACATCAATAAATATTTTATTCTTTATAAGTTTTATTCCTAAATCCTCCTTTTTTCACAGGTAAATACCGCGTGTTACACCGTGTTACTGTCCGTGTTGCACCGTGTCGCACCGTGTTTTTTCTCGTTTCGTGGCCGTAACAGAGAACAATAGATCAAAGGTACCGACACTTCCACGCTCAGCGTGGACTTTCAAACACGGTGGTCGGTGTTTTTGTCGGGATACTCGTGAGCTGTACTGTAAACCCAACCATTCTAACTGCTGAACTGGTTGAAAAACAGACTTTTCGATATTAACCAGAAAACCGTATCTTGAATAAATTTTGAAACATTCTCACACTGATTTTTTGTATTTGACAACACTAAACCATCATCTAAGTACAAAATAATGTCTATACAGTTTTCTCTAAAGTATTTAACAATAGGGCGCAAGCATTTAGTAAATACATACGGCGCTGTACTAAGTCCAAATGGTAAAACCGTAAAACAGTAAAACTTGTCCTTCCATGAAAAACCTAAATAAGTCTGGGACTTAGTAGAAATATCAATGTGATGGTAACCTGAACGTAAATCAAACTTGATACAAAAACAATCTTGTCTGAAGTATTTTAAAGCTATTTTCCAGTCTTCAAATTTAATGCGTTCTTTTTTAATGTAAGTATTCAGAGTGCTCAAATCCAAAATTAAACGTTTTTTATTTTTGTTTTCGGCCACGCTTAAAGGACTGACAAAGAACGGCTGGAAGGGAACTTCTACAATACATTCAGACAAAAATAACTGTTGAATAACATCAGATACAAAGGAATTATTTCGTAATGCAGACTTGTTGTTATTCATGCACATAGAAGGTGGATTGGCAGTAAACGGAATATCATAACCCGATTTTATTATTTTCAAAATTGAGTCATAAGTATTCATACTCTCCCAAAATAATATATGTCTAAATAAGCTTTTCTTTATACCCTTTGTGTACATAAATGATTTTTCGTTATCAATTACATCAAACTAATCAATGTGCTGAAGAATTTCAGAATCACTTTCACAATTGATATCAAAATACTTATCTTCCGCTAGAACTTCACTTCTGTTGCTGTGTTGTCTGGAAGTTGTTTCCAGCGGGACACGTTCTTCCAATGGCCATACTTAAAGCATCCGAAGCAAACGTCGGTTGGCTGTGGGGTTCTCTGTCTCCCATGAAAATACGCCTGCTTGGGGTAGGCGAGAAAAGGCTGAGAAGCGCTAACAAGAGCAGGAGTTTGAGCGGCGGATCCAGCAGCGGCGGACACATAGCCTCTGTTCGGGACACTTTGATATGGGCGTGGCCTGTATTTAAGACGGAACTGCTTGACACTCCTGAGGGCGCGGTTTTCCGCACTACGGATCTTCTTTTCATCCTCTGAATCATCTGCAATATCACTGGCCTTGTATTCATTCACCGTTTTCCAGCCTGCTGGTGACGAGTCGGCGATTCCGATATGCTTATTACGGGTATCGATGTCATGAATTATCTCGCTGATTAACAACAATGATTTGTGATCACCTTTCGATTTCATAATTTTCTCCAATTTAAGGACCTTCTCTTTAAGCCCTTCATTAAACTCGAACTGGATCTTGTTACCCTCCGATTTCAGCTTTTTCCCGATATTTTCATTCACCTTCTTCTGCAAATACTCAGAATTCTGAGACTGCTCTGTTTGTAGTTTTTCTGTTAACTCTTCAAACTGGTTTTTTATAACAGTATTTAAATAAATAATGATAAATAAATAAATTACTACGTCGGTCAGGTCAGGCGCAGATTCACTCTGTTCATTCTCTTTCTCAATCCCTATATCATTGGCATTAATTGGTTGAGACATATTACATGTACGTGCAAATGCGGCAAAGAAAAGCCTTCGAATGAGTGAAAATCGTGGTTAACTTGAATACCTGTTCTACAGGTTATATGTTATAAATAGTAGCCAATGGCTACAGGTTTAAATATATCAAACCAAAACATATAACATGTGTTCTAGTACCTATGATAAATTAATTGTCTTTCATTGTGGGTTCTATACACAACAGGTGTCATTGTCTTTTATTTTCTTTTGTTAGCAGTGATTGTATTTTACAATTAACTCTGTATATTTGGACGCTTAAACAGGTCTACACAAGATGCCGTTATTCACACCTTTCCATGGACACCTGTTTAGTAACTCATCACGACCCATTTTGTGTATTGTCTGTAGATATGTACACAAACAAATACACCTGAGACGAAAACGATTAAGAAACTGTATACTACGGGAATATCACAAAGTACAGACCCTGAAACATGCTGCTACACCTATAAAATGAACTGCACCGTGCAAGAAATGAACAGTACTGTTCACAAAGTGAAATGTATCATTCACAAAGTGAACCGTTCATTTCACAAAACCAACCGTATAGTTCAAAAAGTTTGCAAGATAATTTATAGAAGACCCACTTCAAAACAACCAAAAAAGCCCACTGTACCGTGCAATAAGCATGCGACTTTCATATTCGGCTTACCGCTAATTAACTTATTCTTGCAATGAATAGGGACGAAGATTATCGCTGATCAGAGAAGTTCAATTTTCTGCTAGATTTTTTATATATAAGGGAATAAATAACATATGTTAAGATTTAACGCTGTTGTTTTTATTATAACCATAACAAAAATGTTTTAATTTAATTCCTTTCTTAGACCTTAATCATTTCTTTCATTTTTGACTAAACTTGCATCGCCAATTTCTAAAGATATATAGTAAATTCTAATGTTGACACAATTCGCAGCAATACTATTTTGATTATTTTTATGAAATGTTTTAAACATGGTGTACATACTGGACTTTACATAGCAAGAGAAAGAGAGAGATTTAGTGTTAATTTAAAGTTCTATCACAGTGACTGAACTTTATTATTTCGCATTAGGTTTTAATATTTGGTTATTTGAGTGGGATTTTATTTCAGGACTCCACGTGCTTCGCCTGTCAATCAGTTAAAATATAACAGTACAGATCACGATATGTGCAATGCTACTTGGTTCCTTCTACATAGCTAAAAGAAAATTGTGAAATAAAAGCGTTTTAGTTTTCAAATTATGTTTTTCAATTCTTATTTAAGACTGTTCCTATTTTAAGCTATTCAACAATAATTTTCTTGTACTGGCGTATTTTTTTGTTACTAGATAAATTCTTAATATATTTATCACTGATTACACCAAGTATGTGAGTAAAAAGGTAAATGAAATATAAACAGTTTAGCCAGCATTTGTAAAACGTCAGCTAAATTGCATGCATACAGTGAAGAGCGGACACTTGTCCAACAGTATGATAAATATCGCTATAAAAAGCTATTGACTTATTGTGTGTATCGAGCTCACGATGTACAAATTGTAAGTAATATGTTACATGTATATGAATAGTTCAATGGAATAACATGTTTTGACTAATTATGCAATGTTATTTTAGGTAGGAGAAGTGATGACGGGTTACAATTAAGTGTGATCTGTGTATGCGAACAAGTGCAGAAATCATAGAATCAATTTTATAAGAATATAAATCTGTATCGAACAAAATTTATAACGGTTGATTTCAAGATTTCTAAACTGAATTTCATTGTTTATCTTATCATTAATTGCGTCTATTTTACATTGTCTATTCACCAGAGGAATTTGACCAGCAACAGTACACAATAAAAGTGATCATAAGAATTATGAATAAAGAAATTAAAAGACGCTTGTAAAATAACAACAAGCTGAAAAACAAGACAACCATCAAGGAAACTAAAGAAATATCGGATTAAAGTCGTGGCATTTTTCTATAACATTTTTAAATGGATTAGATATAATTGATGATTTCAATACAAGTACATGTATAGAAATAAAAGCTTAAAGCCCCTTTCACAATTGGCGCACGACCACTTTACACCACTTTGCGATCGAAATTTTTGAGCTTCGCACGAGCTCTCGCATACGTTGCACGAGCCCTCGCTTACGTTGCACGAGCTCTCGCATTCGTTGCGTACGTTTTACTGGTCGCATCAAGTCTTCTCTGAATAGTGGACATGCACACTAATCAGACGCGACTGAACGCGATCCAAATTATCGCAGTGCAACGCACGAACATTAGTACGAACGTTTGACAACGTTTTGTGTACTCGCAAGAGTGATGCACGATTTATAAAGATCGTAAGATAAATCGCTGGTGTTTATGCGTCTGTTTTGCGACCGTGAGACTGTTGCTCAACGTGTCTCATGTAATCTTGCAACGTTTAACTATCATTGCACGACTTATTAGCCTCAATATGCCATGCTTTGCTACTGGTATATATACCCTGTATAAGTATCTCTGTTTCAAAACAAAATTTACTATATACATATATTGCATGATCGTGAGGGAAATACATGTGTAAAGATTTATTCCCTCAAGATATATCATATTTCCCGAGGGCATCGCCCGAGAGAAGTTTGTTTTTTCTGGGGAATAAATCTTAATATTTGCTGAACATTAATGTAATAAACGTTTTATTATACCAAGCAACATATGATAACACAAAATACGTTGATTTCTAATTATGTTTGACTTTTCAACAGTCGCAACATTAACGTCGTGATTGTTTGATTTCCCATTTAACTGTCTCACTTTTCTTTCATAAATCATAGGTAGTTAAGTTGGTTCTGAGAAATAAAGAGAATCATAATGATGAAATATTTTTGACTTCATCATATTTGTCTACATCGTATGCTCATATCAGCTTTTTTATTCCTATGTCGTCGCCCTGTCACATGACTTTCTAGCCTAATCAGATATAATAGAATAATCATATTGAGGTATAATAATACTGCATATCTGTATCTTCTTGGGCGGCATCTTTTCTCGCTTTCATCTATGTCTACTGAATATGGGCGGTGTATATACCCCTATGACTCGCACGATCATTCGTACCATGGAACGCATAGTCGCACGTCCAATCACTTTGGCGCACGTTCAATCGTCCGATCACCTAGTCTCTCGCGCGTTCCTATCGTATTATCTTTTAACAGTTGCTTTCATTGTACAACAGTCGCATACAGACGCAAGATGTATCGCAAGATTCAATGCGTTTACATCGCACAACGCTCGCTTAGCTCGTGCGAAATTCGTACGAATACTTTTTTCATATGCGATTATTTCGGCAACAGTTGACGATTCATATCTAATTTTTTCGGTCGCACGAATATTTGGTCGCTTCTGCTCGTGTGCCAATTGTGAAAGGGGCTTTAGATGCTTATTAGAATTATCAACAGATTGCCGAATTAACAAATATATATCGGGATTTATAAAGTAAAATATATTGTAATATTACATTTATCTATAATTAAATGCAAATAGTAACAGACTAATCAAAGATAAAACTACCCCTCACTGCCCGGTTTTCAATGCGTACAAGTTTCATGCAACGTATCAAAACCGGGGGAACGGATGGAAGCTCAGATTTTTATTAGATTGAAATAGATTTGTAAAATATCATATAAATAAAGAAAAAAATGCTTGTCATAATTACCACCTTGCTGAAGTCAATTGGGCAAAAACTATACACAATTATATCGAGAAAAATCAAAGTGTTCAGGCCATGCCTACCTCATTAAAAAAGTGTGCAAACCGTTCACAAAGCAAGCAGCTTTTTTTAGCGAAGCTTACCTTTCACAAAACGTACCTTACCATTCAAAACACGAACCGAACCATGCAACTGGTGTAGTAGCACATTTCAGGGTCTTAACTTGC
This sequence comes from Magallana angulata, assembly GCF_025612915.1. Taxonomy (NCBI): domain Eukaryota; kingdom Metazoa; phylum Mollusca; class Bivalvia; order Ostreida; family Ostreidae; genus Magallana; species Magallana angulata. The sequence goes on from NC_069112.1 coordinate 26,700,592, forward strand.
GATAAAAATCATTTACTGGGTACATTACTGTAAGAAAAAAACTAATTCATTAAATAAATGATTGAAATAATAACTTTTTGCAAGTACTTAGAACAAACACAGCTTTATTTACTTTATTTTTAATCTAGTATGTATGATGTAAAATTACTGAAATTGTGTCAAAATTTGAACCAATAAATCTGATTTCATTTTCAACTGTACAAACTTTCGTCATTGTGTTGAAATTGTTCATACCATGAGTCTTAAATAAAGGAATTAAAATCCACACCAATAAAACTTCAATCAAAATTGTTTGCGCACACAGCACACATAAACATACACTCTCAGAGAGAGAGAGAGAGAGAGAGAGAGAGAGAGAGAGACTTGTACATTCAGTATAAGAATAAGGAGTCTAAACTATGGAAGGCCATAGCTGCCATTAGGTATGGTACATCATAATACATGGCGAGATTCATAAAATAAAGGGTCGTTTCTGTGTGTTAAATGGTCACCAGCCTTTGTTATATGGTGAAAAGTATATAACGTATGGTGGGTAACACATATCTAAAAGTGCCTCAAATACATTAAACTGTTTACAGCTATTTTTACATGGTTGCAAAAGCACGTAAAAAGGTGGTAATAATGACATAGCTGGTGCTTTATTTATGTTAGACAATTGGAAAAATGAAGCAATGAGTCATAGCATAAAACCATTTGGTCACCATTACATTCATATTGTGTTCTCATATATATCAGTTGGTCAGTACAGTATGTTAAATGGTTGCCACTCCTTGTAATTAAGTGAAAGTTATATAACATATGGTTGGTTACATGATCTTAAAGATGTGTCCAATACATTGGTTGGTGTGCAGAACATTTCATCTGGTTGGGAAAATACATTAAATGATGACAACATTACAAACACTAAGTAATTCATTGTGAAAAACATATTTCTATAGGGGTGTGCAATTAAAAATTTTGGCCACTAGCCCAGGTGCAAGTGGGAATAACAAAGTTACTAGCCCAAGGTTCACAGTTACCAGCCATTTTAATAGGAATTATCCCCCTTTTCTGGCATTATTTCAATTTTCTGTAATGATTATTTTATTTGATGGAATTTATTTGAAAGTCATATCCAATTAATTTTGAGAACGAAAACAATTTTCAAAATCGAACTTTAAAAATTTGTGACAAACTCTGTTTTGAACTATCAATAAAGCAATACATTATTTAGATATATCAATTAACATGAACAGATCATTTTTAGATTATATATCTGATTTTATTAACTGCTCATGATTTTGTACATTTACATTTCTAAAATTAAAAATGTTAAACTTTCCACCAGCTCATGCTTTGACAATGACTACTTTAGAGCTGTTTAGTACGGGAAAAAGATCTATCTAATCCTGTATGACGTCAAAATGAATAAATGACATCATAGCAATATACAATCAATTCAATTATGACATCATAATAGAGTTAGCACATCAAGGCATCATTGCAGTAATAGTCACATGATATGTGTCCTGTTCCCCCTTAATTGCCCTATAGTGATCAGTCTGTCCGTGCGTCCTTCCGTCTGTCTTTCCATCTGAGATCTATTGTCCAGAGCATAGCTTCTCTCCCCTTGGCCCAATTTGGCTCATACCTCTTCTGCAGAACGCCTTTGGGTGATAACAATGCCATGTCTCTAGGTATAAGGTTAATGTTATATCAGAATTATATATAAAATCCTTGTCTGGGGCATATCTTCTCTCCATTTGGTCCAATCTGACTCATACTTCACTCACAGAGTGTTTATGGTCAAAGAGTGTGCAGTGACTTTGAATGAGGTTTGTAGGTAAAGGGTCAAGGTCACATCGGACCATGCAAAAATCCTTTTCTTAGACTTTTCACTAGCCCTATTTGGCTCATAATCCACATAAACAGAGATTTTAATTAAAGGATGTGTAGTGACCTTGAACCAATTTTCAAAGTCAACTGTGAAGGTCAAAGCAGATTTATATGAAAAATCTTTTTCTGGAGTTCATCATCTCTCTCTTTGCTCCAGTCTGGCTCATATTTCATGAAATCACCCACATGGTGGCTTTGATCAAAGGATATGCAGTGAGCTTGAATGATGTTTGTAGGTCAGGTGTCAAGGTCAAATCAAATCCTTTTTTAAGAGCATATTTATATACCCTCCACTTAGAGCTTGTTGGTTAATGTAAAGTCAATGTAAAAGTCATAGTAGATCTCTCTATAATCAGTTTTAGACCATAGATTAATTCCCAGTTGCTTAATCTTGGTCAGAATGAACAAAAATGTCTGTATGTAAGGGGAAATGAGAATGAATTAGAAGTTTTATGCCAGCTGGCAAAATTTTTAAGTTATTGGTCAAGGTCAAAGCAAAGTTCTCTAAAATTCTTTTTATTCTATTTTCCATTATTTAAGCAGGGCCCTTTGAGATGGTCACCATCTCAAGGTTGTCTAGATGCTTTATGTTTTCTGCAGTAGACTCATTCAAAAATATTCAACTTCATTGCTCTCTCATTGCTACACATTTTAGTTACAGAATTAGTTAGGGTGTTTTTATAAGAAAACCTAAACTCTATAAAATCACACAACTATCTATGTATGTATTTTATCCTGTTGAATATCATGTACAAAATACAACTATGCAGTTATCATACATGTAATGGTAAATTTAATTGAAAATAATGGAATTAAACAAGAATATGCAAAATATGATTTTTTTTTTAGTTTACTGAGCAGGTCACTTTAAAATATGTTAATGAGGATAGTTACTGCAAAATTTTTAAAATATCTCTGTAATGCATCTCATTCTCTTTCTCTCTCTCTCTCTCTCTCTCTGTGTAAAAGAAAATTTTAAAAAGCTTATGAATACATATTAAAGAAATGCGAATTCAACACAAAAGGAAAAGGGAATCATTTGATAGTGATGTCACTTGAAAACAGTTCCTCGGTAACTATCAAAACCATGTGCAGTGAGACGTGACTATCTCGTCTCAACACTCTCAGTAAAACTTTAAAGTGTGAAATTTATAGCAAAGTGTTTGTAGAAGCTTCTTAAAAGAATGCAGCACAAGAAAAAGATGCATAAGACATTTTTAGGCTATCATGACACAAAAGGAGCAGATTTTATGCCTCTGTGATAACAATGACAATACACTTTTCCTACTAGGACTTTGCAAATTTACCGGCATATTTTGCCAACCCTGGTTATAATTTACTTGCTAAACAGGCTACCACAGTTGAAATTTTGCAAGCCCGATCTTTGAAATCAGTAGCCCCTGGCGTCAGGAGGTGATTGCACACCCCTGACCTTGTTCATCTGTCTGTCTGTGCAAATTTTTGTCCAGTCCATATCTTTCTTATGGAGAAGTTCTTACTTCACACAAAGATTGCTTATGACCAGAGGATGTGTCTTGACCTTGACCCAAGGTCATTTGGGCAGGGTCAAGGTTACTGGCAGGAAGAGTGCAAAATTGGTGTTGGGTCCATATCTTTCTTATGGAAAAACATTGGAACTTCTTGCTTCACACAGATTCCTTATGACCTGAGGGTGTGTCTTGGCCACAAAGTTTAGCCGTAAATTAATAACATAATCAAAAGGTGTTTTTATATCAAAGAAAATGAAACTTTTAAGCAGACATGGTCAGTTACAAAATTGCATCTTTAAAAAAAAAAAAAAAAAAGAACATGAAGGCTGTTTTCCACGTATGATTAAAGTATGATTTAATGAAAAGTTCACTGTTCCTCTGTTTCAGTGTTTCTGAAGTATTCATGTCCTTGCTGTGGACTTGAGATTTCCAGTGAAGAGAAGGTAGGAATTGTAGTTATTAATTTTTTTCAAGCATTATATTTCCTGTACAGTACCCGCAACGTTATGTTTTACAAGATGAACGATAGGATAGGATTCACGCACGATAGGATAGAATTAACGCACGATAGAGCAGTATACACGCACGAAAGGATAGGATTAACGCACGATAGAACAGTATACACACACGATATGAGAGGATTGATACACGATAGGAAAGGATAAACGATGTTCATGATAAACGTATGATCGCTTTAAACGATATTTACGAACAAACTGATAATGGCAGAATTTGAGAGAGAGAACACGAACAACCAAAGATTTACGTGGAATTTCTTTTTAGTAACAATTGCCGAGTTGTCAATCATCACTGCATCATTTATAGAATGTATAAAAATGACCAGTTAATTCTTTTTTAAACTAAAATTATGAGCTTTTATGATCAATAAATTTTTCTGTATTGTTAAAATTGTTTTCATTACCGAACACCCTAGCTGATCGCCGCGAATATTTCAGCCCGAGATTAAATCACTCGAAAAATAGCGGGTTTAATTATATAAATCCATCTCTTGTATAAAGTAAATATAAAATCTATCATAAGTGCATTTCTTTCTGTAAAAGGAAATGATGTATTAAAAACGAATTATTACAGACAAGTTAAATAAATATTTAAGCAGATACACATTCCGCGTACCATTTGTTAACATTGTTTTCATTACCACACACCCTAGCTGATTGCCGAAAACATTTCAGCCTGAAATCAAATATCACACGGAAAATAACGGGTTCTTAATACAGCTCGGGTTTTGATTAGATATAAATTATATCATCAATAGTTTTGTTTCTGTAAAATATGATGCAACAAAATTGTATTGCATAAAAGTTAATGTTAATGAAGTTAATAAAAGTTAATGAAAAGTGTTCACCACTCATTGTCAAACGCATGCTTGAAACCCACATTATTATCGCTTTGTAAAAAACGTTTGAATGTTCCCGACTCAATTCACGCAAAATCTAAAGAACTAGCGAGATTTTATAGTTAGAATGGCTTCCAAAATGGTTACCCAAGCGAGGCAAAATTGAATTTTTGAAAAATCGGTAGATTTTCAATTAAAAGCGGTAGACTTCCGTGAAAATCGGTAGAGTTAACATATATGATGAATCTGTTTTAGCATTTTAAAAACAATATAACATTAATGTTGGATTTTTACTAATGTGAACTAATGATACGATACTTGGTTTTCAGAATATGCTTTTAATATGATTGGCCTATCAGATTACATTTTTATAACCTTTTTAAAGCGCCCATTCTATACATTGATTTTGTAAAAAAAAAAAAAAAAAATCACTAAAATCAGTTTTTCTCTCTTATTAAATGGTCAGTATGTTAGCTTTTCTGTCAATTTATATCTTTATATTTACATTCCAAATATTTTTTGCATGTAAAGTGTGTGAAAAGATACTGCAGTTATAAGACTGTAACACACACAGGGTACTCAGAGGTTAGAATGACTAGTTTTATTATGGCGTCACAAACGTTGAACGCTGTAAAATGCAACGTCACAAGCGAGAATCAAAGTTCACGTTTGTGGCTGTTACAGTGGCTCTTCCATTAATTTGAACTTACCCTTAGGATAAAACAGAAATTTTGACCTATAAATCACATTTGCAGACAAGGCAAGAAGTTAAGAAAAATGTAAATATAAGCATTAAATCCTTATTTTTTTAAAGATATAGTCTCATAATTGCAGCGGTGTGTGCATACAAATTTTCATAACGCGATACTCAATTTGTATGCACACACTGCTGCAGTTATGAGACTATATCTTTCAAAAAATAATGATTCAATGCTTAGATAATATCTTTATATAAAGTGTTCATTGTACATAAAAATCAAATATATTTTATTATTGGAAGCATAAAAAAATAATCAAAATTTCTTAAAAATTTAAGAAAAATAGAGCAAAAGTGGGATAAGCAATATCAATACCACTTATTTTTATCATCCTTTACGTTGAGGAAAAAGGTAGTGACCTTGACCTGACCTTTATGTGAAAACTAAAAGGTCAAATTTGATTAAACTGATAGAATCATTTGGTAATATGATTCGTTTGACTGTGTCAAAATTTTTATGAATTTCTTATTATAAGAAGTATGTTTGATAACGAGAAGACTCCTTCCTTAAGTTGAAATTTAACTATAAGCTGTGACCATCATGTTGGCTAGATTTGTGTGTGTGAGGACTATTTTGTTGATTTTAATATAGATTCCTTGTATAATCTGTGGAAGGAATTTTCACAAAAAAAGTTTCTGTGTGGGAGAAGAAAATCTTGCAGAGGAAACAGTGAGCATTCTTTGCAGAGGATGCAATCAGGAATTACAGGTATACAAGTATTTCCTTTTATTGGGCATCTAGCAATTAAACCAAGTACATAATAAGAATGAGGAAGCTAGGATCTAAGGTGTACTAAATTGTGAAATTCTTGACCCTGAGGTAAGGGGTTCTTATTTTAGAGGATGGTTTTACTTATTTGTCCCACATTTTCACTTTTGGGGAATATTTTTGGGGTAAGTCTGTCCATCCATTAATCCATTTTTTATGGCCTAAAGAAGGCCCTCTATTGATTTTTAGGTCAAAGGTAAGAATTTTCTACATTCTGTTTGTTTGAAACACTTCAGTTTCCAGGCAATATCTTGAAATGTTTCTATGTCACCTGAATTACTCATTACCACTACCGTTGAACCAGTTGAACAGTGTTTTCTTACCTTTATGTGTATGAATGGCGTAGTTTGTTCTAGAACATCATTACCCTCTATTACTGAGACCACACTAAGTCTTGTTTACTTCAAATCTCATTGTCAATCAGTTCTAAAGCTGAAGTACGAAACGATGAAACTGTATCTAGCTGGCATTCGTTATTATTACATTGTAGCAGGTTAAGGTTATGTATTACATGATTGTCATCAATTGCATTATATTCTTGGAGGTGTTAAAAAATCCCAGACAAATCAAGTTGTAAAGCGTCTACCTATAACGGTACAGATTTTGAAAGAGTTGGTCATTTTGCTAGATAACGGAGCTTTTTCTCTGTTTTTTGATGTGAAGAAATTACGTGTAAGAATGCTTCTTCTGTAGATTTTGTAAGAATAGAAGATGTTAGTTAGCTTTCCTGATGGGAACAACACTTTTGTATTAAGATTACGGAATTCTAAAACAGATCCGTTCTCTAAAGGCATAGATATCACAATTTTTGAAAATGTATCTTTTAAGCAAGCAGACAACTTTCGTGATTCCAAATACAGAAGCATATTATGTACAGTAGAGGTAGTTATTTTGATGGTTGAAATGAGTAGCCCCCAAGACACCAAAGATATGTTTATTGTTTATGATGCAGGTATATTATAGCAAGTATGTACAAGTTGATGCAATGTATGAATTTGTGATTTTCTGATGGAATGTTTATGGTATATATAAAAGTGGAACCGTATCTTAATCTTTATCTTTGTTACTTGTAAGTGTATAGATGAAAAAAAAATGATGTTAATGTTTCTTTAAACAATGAATAAAAGTTCTCTATATTCTTTATTAGTTAAAATACATATGTATAATGAAAACAAAATTTTAATGGCTTACCTGTTTGATTACGTAATTGTGCATTACACTCTGCGTACCATTTAACATTTCTGATGCACAGGAAATAATACCTGCCTCTACTACTGTTGAGGTTAGTTTTCTTGACTCAAATGGTACTTTTTTCAACTGATAATTTTTTCTTATCAATTTAGATTTCCTCAGAGCAGAAGATAAAAGAGAAAAAAGAAGCAGGTTTTCCAGAAGGTAGATCATAGATACAAATTTAAAGCTGGTTAAATTCAAAATAGCATGGGGGGAAACTTATAACTGTGTAAGATACCTCAGACTGTAAGGTTATACAAAAAACTAATTTTTCAGAGTTTTCAGAAACTAATATCATTAGAGCGGTTAGTTCAATCATTGAGTTCAATCTTTGAGTAATATTTAAACACTTTTGAAATAAAAAAATGGAACAGCGTTTTCCTTATCATTGAGGGAGCCCATGGTGCAGCTCACAACCTTTCATTTTAGATGAGTATAAAATATTTTTTCTTTTTAAAGATACAAAAAAAAATGTTGATTTTTAGACTTTGATAAATTCTGTTTTTTAGCTCACCTGAGCTGAAAGCTCAAGTGAGCTATTCTGATCACATTTTGTCTGTCTTCCGTCTGTCCGTCCGTAAACTTTTCACATTTTCAACATCTTCTCAAGAACACCTGGGCCAATTTCAACCAAACTTGGCACAAATCATCCTTAGGCAAAGGGGATTCAAAGTTGTGAAAATTAAGGGCCACACCCGTTTTCAAGTGGAGATAATTAGAAATTAATGAAAAAATAAAAAATCTTCTTCTCAAGAACCAGAAAGCCAGGAAAGCTGAACCTTGTGTGGAAGCATCCTCAGGTAGTGTAGATTCAAAGTTGTTAAATTCATGACCCCCAGGGGTAGGGTGGGGCCACAATGGGGGGTCGAAGTTATACAAAGGAATATATAGAGTAAATCTTTAAAAATCTTCTTCTCAGAAACTAAACAGCCAGGAAAGCTGAAACTTGTGTGGAAGCATCTTCAGGTAGTGTAGATTCAAAGTTGTGAAAATCATGACCCCCGGGGGTAGGGTAGGGCCACCATGGGGGGTCGAAGTTTTACATAGGAAAATATAGAGTAAATCTTTAAAAATCTTCTCAGAAACTAATCAGCCAGGAAAGCTGAAACTTGTGTGGAAGCATCCTCAGGTAGTGTAGATTCAAAGTTGTGAAAATCATGATCCCTGGGGGTAGGGTGAGGCCACATTGGGGGGGGGGTGTTAAAGTTTTACATAGGAATATATAGAGTAAATCTTTAAAAATCTTCTTCTCAGAAACTAATCAGCAAGATGATTCTTTTTAATTGTTAAGACTTTGGCTCCAGGACAATTCTTCGGCCTCACCAGAAGGTTCAGAGTTTGATGTAGCTAAATATCCCATATATAAACAATTGTAAAGGATCTTTTTGAGAACTGCAATACTCAACATGTGATATGACTATGAAATTGAAGCAGGCAGCTATTTTTTCATTAGAATCTTTTTGTATTACTGTATTGAGTTATTGCCCTTGATTTATTGATTTTTGATTATTTTTAATTAATGCATCCACTGTTAACCAATTATTGTGATGATTATTTTTATACAATAATAAATATTCAATGTATATAAGTTGTTCTGCATAAGTAGTTTTGGGTTAGGCCGGATTAGTTTGTTTATTTTTGATTTCCAATTTTTAGATACTATGAATTATTTTAGGCCGGCACATATATAGGGACAGTGTCTATTGCATTTCGAGGAGTGACTGTTTGGGTTTAACCTTGAACAGGTATGGATAGATGTGTGGACATCCCTGCTCTATCTAATCTTCGTGTTTTCTAACCTACGATACAGAGTGTGCGGTCATTCCTGCCCTGTATCGCATTAATACAAGTGTGCGGTCATACCTGCTTGTATTGGTGGTGGTTGCGGCGGAGCACTAGTGTATGGTCATCCATGCTGGTGTTCTGACCTTTCTAGCGCAAGTGTGCGGTACTCCCTGCTTGCTTTAGGTTGAGCTGTTGGCGCAAGTGTGTGGTTATCCCTGCTTGCGTTAACATTGGTACCTGTTCAGTTGCGTAGGTGTGCGGTCATTCCTGCCTGCGTAACTTTGAGTCCCTATATATGTGCAGGAGCGGTGATTAAAGTCTGCTCTTGTAAATAATGGCAGCAATCAGGGCTCTGAGTTCCAAGGGGGAAAATGGATTTTATTTATACAGGATCTACATGTATTATTGTACATTGTCCAGATTGTTTGTATTTTGACTCCATTAAGCTGACGTTATCATACCTATTGTTCCTCAGGTGAGCGATGTGGCCCATGGGCCTCTTGTTTGACCTTCTACCTTTTCCTTTCTTAAGATTGTAATAATAAACAAAAACCAATATTTACAACTTCATTGCCTCTATTTAATCCTGTGGATTCCCATTCCCAGTTATTATGGTCTCGGAGCATTTTGTCTGAAAACCAAAGGCCCAAAAAAGTTTTTAAGAAAAATAACTCATTACTGAACAAGATATGAAACTTCAAAGTTCATGTCTTGGGGAGAAAAAAGAAAAATATGGATAATCTAAACCAAAACAATAGGCAGAAAGACTTCCATGAATTTAAGACCCTACTTATCAACAACAAAGTTAATATAACATCTTTATGTTGGCAGCAATTTCTTTGTTACTGGTCACTTGAGTTTACTTTGCTGTGTGACAGTTGAAAATATTAAATCCCTCTAAGATAAAATATCTTGCCTCAGATTGAACTGGTAAAAATATATTCAACAATGACATTGAATATAACAGTTTGAAATGCATTAATTGAGCATTTTTAGCTCACCGAGATGAAGTCAGGGGAAGCTTATGCTATACCCTCGGCGTCGGCGTCCGGACCTGGTTAAAGTTTTTGTTGCAGTTCCTGTATCTAAGCTATTACTTGTCCTATCTTCACCAAACTTGCATGGATGATGCATCTGGACCTACTTGTGGACTTGAAAGACTTGGATGCTGAATCTGAGTCCTAAATTTCAGATGCTGGAGGAGTTTAAGGTTGTTGGACCAGGTTAAAGTTTTTGTTGCAGGTGCCCTTTGATAGCAATATGTAAGTTACTGCAGGTCCGTACTTCACCAAACTTGCATGGATGGTGTGTCTTATGATACTGATGCACCAGACATGCTTGAGAGCTGAATCTGAGCTATAGCTTTCAGATGCTGGAGGAGGTAAAGGTTTTTAGAGCTGGTTAAAGTTTTTGTTGCAGGTGCCCTCTGATGATTATATCTTAGTTACTACTTGTTCTAACTTCCCCAGACTTGCATGGATGGTGCGTCTTATGATACTGATGCACCTGACAGGCTTGAATGCTGAGTCTGAGCCATAGGTTTCAGATGCTGGATATGGTCAAGTTTTTTGGAACAGGTCACATGTTTAATAGAAAATAGTACTATTTCAAACTTGCATAGTTGATTAAACTGTAATATGAATGAAACACAGTGGAAGCTTCAGATGCAGAGCTTGATCTCCATTATCAAGGATGCTAAAAAATATATCTTAGTTATTACAGGTCTTAGCTTCACCAAACTTAAATGGATGGTGTGTCTTATGATACAGATGCACCTGACAGGCATGGATGTTGAATCTGAGCCAAAGGTTGCGGATGCTGGAGCAGGTTAAGGTTTTGATTGCTAGTGCCCTCTGATGATGATATCTTAGTTATTATTGGTCTGAACTTCACCAAACTTGCATGGAGATGTGTCTTATGTATACTGATGCACCTGACAGGCTTGAATGCTGAATCTGAGCCATAGGTTTCGGATGCTGGATTAGGTTTAGTTTTTTTGGAACATGTCACATGTTTTATAGATGATAGCTTGCATAGTTGATTTAACTATATTATAAATGAAACGCAGAGGTTGCTTCAGATGCAGAGGCTGATCTCAATTGTCAAGGATGCTAAAGAAATCTCCTACCTCACTCAAACTTGCTCGATAGATACACTGTAGATGTGTTTTTTGATAAATGATATAACATGATTCCTATGAAAAAGTATTGAATGGGATGAAACAATATTGTTTAATATGATACAATATAATATTATATGTAATATTATAAAAAGTTAAATAATACGATATGATAGGTATCAATTTTTTTCATGTTTTATGTTATGATATTGTATCATGATATCGTTATGTATAGTATTGTATATTATGATACAATATTGTATAATATTATATTGTATTATTAATTTATAATTTTATGACATGATACTATTACATAAGATATTGCAAAATATAATATTGTTACCTATGATACAATATTGTATATTCTATAATATTGTATCATACAATATTGTATAATATGATATTACTTTCTGTAATATAGAATTATATCACATGAAATTGTATAATATGATACTGTTATATTATATAATATAGTATCATACAATATTGTATAATATGATATTGGTTTATAATATGATATATTATCACATGAAATTGTATTGTATGATATTGTAAAATATATTATTGTATCATATGATACAATATGTATAATATAATATTGTATTTTATAATATTTTACTTTATCACATAACATAAAAGGGAAGTCTCATAAGGGTGATGTCTTGTCTCGGTGAGCTTTGTAATCTGCGATTACCTATGTTTTTTTTAGGTGCTATTGACATCCTTATCTGTGGGAGGTGTAACACACAATATGAGGATATAGAGGCATTTTTAGCACACAAACAAGCAATCTGTTCTTTCAAGAAGATGTTTTCAGCAAGTGATCAAAAGGTATGGTGATTAAAGGCAGTGTAATAAAAGGAAGCTTACTATACCAAGGCATACTTTTTAGCTCACCTGAGCCAAAGGATGAATTTATTAGGGTTTTCCATAAGAAAATCCGGGTATTGAAATTGTGAAGTGGTGGGCATATTGCTAGAATTTTGTCGTTTGGTAATTAAAAAAATCCCAGCTTTTAAACTTTTAATTTTATCTTCTTTTTTCTCTCATGTTTCCTTTAAAGGAAAAATTCTGATTTTTTTTGTGTGTGGAGTAATGTAACAACAATTATAATTTAAGAACATTCCATGTGCTCTTTAGATGTAGAAGTGCATTTTAGGATCTGCAAAATATACAGTTTGTTAGTTTAGGAATATCATATAACTAAATATTAGATCTGACAATCAAACTCTCCTGCACACTTTTATTATCCCCTCAGGCAACCTGTTGCAAGGGGTATATAGCATCGCTGCTGTGCTTGTGTGTGTGTGTGTGTGTGTGTGTGTGTGTGTGTGTGTGTGTGTGTGTGTGTATGTGTCCATCTTTAGTTTTTTAGCAAAATTCAAAGAAAGCCCTCTCATGAATGTTCATCAAATTTTGTACCATAATGTCGCGTGTATAACACACACTTTTTTTTAGCCAAATTGGATCAAAAGTGGGGGGTGCGTGTTGTACATAGGACTAAAATTTTACCCCATTTTTTCAAGCTGCAATTCTTGATACCACAGAAGTAGTGACTGCTGATATAGCGTGTTATGCAAGTTGTGTATACTAAATTTACTACATCAGAAATACCTTATTCTTAGTTTTATTTCCATGTATTGAAATATTTATCCTCTCTCGACACTATTTTTAATGTATCAAACAAGTTTAAATATCGCCAGTGTATTCGCCATTAAGTAAGCAGCCACCTGTTGACTCGGCGCGTGGTCAATGTTTGTTTAACAATTTCCGGTGTCAGAAGCAAGCACCTGTCTTGTGTTGGACTTCACAGGGTGTTTTCAAGTGAATGAAGATTAGCGATTATTCTGATTTTATTAAACTTGATTACTTCGTTTCCAGTTATGCAGTTAAACGTTATTGCTTTACAAAGACACTGCTAAAAATACATCGATCATTTGTACGAATTGATAATGACGATATACGACATACATACATTTCTTCACAATGTTTATTTAACAACAATCATTGAGTTAGCACAAAGCTTGGTTGCCGTTCTTCTCTTTGATGATGTTCTTCAATTTCTCCACTGTTGTATAAGAAACTCTTTACAAAGATTTGATACTGCCCATGTAAATCATGCCGTCCTTTTTAAGTAAAATTGTAAGACCTTTGACTCTAAAATCGCTTGGGCCATGTTCCGATCACGAAATTGCAGTAATTGCACTTGGGTTATAAAATTATCATTGAACATTGATAATTATTTGGAAAAATGGCGGCCGTCGATTTTCATCGCTCTGCTATGTTCGGATCACAAAATTAAAGAAATTGCGCATGGATTATAAAATTATCATGAAACATAGCTATTTTTGGTGGAAATGGTGGCCCTTGATTTCGTCATTTTTTGGGTGCGTGTTATACATAGGACCTGCTGTTTTTTCGCCATTTTTGGTCAACATTAGGGGGTGCGTATTATACACGATACATTACACTTCTTTGGCATGATAAAGGACAAAAAGTATTGATTTTCAAGTAAATTGATTAAATATTTTTAAATTATCTTAAAAAAACAAAGATAAAACAGGAATTTTATGTACGACTTGACAAATGACATTTCTAGTAATTTTATATACGACATGAAGTAAATCACTACTGTATGCAACTTATTTTGGGATTTAACATCTAGTAAAGGTAAAAGAACAAATGTTTTCTAGTAATGGAGGGTTAAAAGATCGCTAATTGTTAAAAGTTGAAGTGGGCAAGAGGTTAAAATTATCCGATTTACATCAAAACAAGCAGTCGAATTTTAGAATAAATTTTCCCGTGCTACAGTACCCGCAACATTATTTTTTACAAGATAAACGATAGGATAGGATTCACGCATAATACGATAGGATTAACACACTGATAAAACAGTATACATGCACGATACAATAGGATTGATACATGATAGGATAGGATAAACGGTGTTCATGTTAAATGTATGATCACGTCAAACGATCTTCACGATCAACCTGATAATGGCAGAATTTGATAAAGAACTCGTTCGAATCAAGATTTATTGTTATCAACAAATGCCGAGTTCTTAATTATCGCTGCATCATTTATAGAATGTATTAAAATAACCAGTTATTGTTTTAATAAAAATTATGAGCTAGAATGATCCAATAAATTATATGTATTGTCAACATTGTTTTCAACACTAAACACCCTAGCCGATCGCCGCGAACATTTCAGCCCGAGATCAAATCGCATGGAAAATAGCGAGTAAAATGACAATATAACTTTTGTTCTAAATAAATCAATATCTATCATAAATACATTTATTTTTCTATAAAAAAATGATGTATTAAAAATAAATTATATTGCATACAAGTTAAATAAGTATTAACGCAGATACATATTCCGCGTATGATTTGTTAACATTGTTTTTATTACCGCACACCCGAGGCGATCGCAGGGAACATTTCAGCCCGAGATCAAATATTGCACGGAAAACAGCGGGTTCAATAAAATAAAACTTTCATTTTAAATAAATATAAATCATATCATAGTACTTTTGTTTTTATAAACAATGATGCATGAAAATCGAATTATGTTACATACAAGTTAATGTTTACGCAGGTATATACTCTGCGTACGATTTAATGTTATCGATAAAATAGATAGATAAAACAGGTAAACATGTTACTTTGTTCCTAAGAACTTCGATAGTTTGTCACTTCCACTGCTTACAAGTATGATTTACATGTAATATTAATTTGTTAACTTTATCTGAAGAATTAAGAATTTTGTATCATGATAGAAAGCTGGATAGGGTTTTACATTTCTTGTTCGATAAATTTTCGTATACGGTACGCTGAACGACTTGTAACTTTGAAATAAATGTACTTGTTTATGTAAAGACATGAAAAGATCAACACGATAGGATAAACGGAAAGAATGTTAAAAACGATAAACCTGATAGGATTAACGCACGATAGGACAGTATACACGCACGATACGATAGGATTGATACACGATACGATAGGATAGGACTGTAAAAAATAACGTTGCGGGTACTGTACCTAGAAAGGAGTTTATGAATCCTTCTCTGTGCCATGAAGGCGTATAGGGCCCATGCTTATCACCAGTTTCCATGGTGCTAAGCAGATGAGAGTCATTGACTCCCCCAGGATGGGACACCAGTCCATCGCAGGTTCACCCCCATCGTAAGCCAGTTCCGAATTTCAGCTGGGTGGACTGAGACAATGTAGATAAAGTGCCTTGTCTAAGTGCACAACACACGACATCAAGTGACCACAGCAGGTTTTGAACCAGTGACCTTTTGTTTACTGGCCTAACACCCATAACCTCTGAGCTATGTGCTCCACACTTTGAATGAAACTAATCTAAAATTCAGAAGAGACTTTGACAGATATCCTACATTTTTCACTCGAAAATTTGTTTCATATTAATAATAGCTGCATATCTACTTTGGGTTGACATACTAAAAGCAACTAGAATTGACCATCAGAGTAGACTACTGATAGCTAGTTCTTTAGCTATGTTTCATAATGTATGTGAATCGCTTATGTATGCCTAAATAATAATGAATGTCACAAAATGAATCTAAATTATTAAACTTTAAAGCCATATGTGTTGAGTTTCTGCTAGGAATAGGGAAACTGTACAACTCTGTAAATGTAACTCCCCTATCCCCACCCCACCCCCAATGTTTACACCACAAAGCTTGTGGATAGGGATTAAATAGATATTATGAATTCAAAGTGGTTTCAAGAATATGAATACTTGTATCATATTCATTCTGATCTGATACATTTACATGTATTTTCCTAAATAATACATTCCTTCCTACAATAATTCATGTTGCGAGAAGATGCTCCGCTTAGCGGTGCCCTTGTTTATAATCATTTATAGTTTGTCTGGGTTTTTTATTAGCTAAAGGAACCAATTAAACAAGAAACTCAACATGTAGATCTTACCCAGCATACAGAATCCTCAGAGGCTGCATCAACAGAATGTTCCCCATCTCATACTACAGAGTCTTTTAAGGCCCAATCAGCAGAGACATGCACATCTCAAATGTCTTCAACAGAAAAAAATAACATATTTACAAATGAAAAGATCACATCAGGTAAGTTTGATCACTAAAATCTTAGTATGATTTTAAAGGGTTTATTTATTAATAAAAAAAATTAATTGCAACTTTAAGATAACATTAAAGTCTACAGGAAATGTAGGTTTTTTTTAAAATAACAGTATATCAAGTCTTTTTCATGCAAATCCAATTTACGCTTTTTAGTGCAAGTTAATTTCATACATCCTTTCCCTTTCTTTAAAAATGCAAAGAAAATTCATAACTTACCATGCATATTTTGAGAAAAAGATTTTTTCAAATTGTTATGAGAGGCAAACAACTCTGAAAAAAAGTTTCAAGTTTAAAAAGTTCACTTAATTGACATGCATACAAACCCCCAACTTTAGTTTATATCAGCATCATGATAATTTTCGACGACATATTTAATATAGTTTATATATATCAAAATTGTTTTAAATAATGACTTCACAATAAGTATGAAAAATGTTAGTCAGCTTTCGACCTTGTGGAAGATTGTTTTTGCTGACAAGGTCCTTATCGACCATAGAACTTGCAAAATGATTACTTCGAGACCATGGATAACCTTGTTTCGTCAACTTGTTTGTTAGTATCTTGTTTCTGTTGTTTTAGAAACTTTTTGTACATAGAGCACGCTCACCTGAACCAAAGGTTCAAGTGAGCTTTCCTGATCACCTGTTGTCCATCGCCTGTCAGTCTCTCTGTCTGTCCATCTGTCTAAACTTTTCACAATTTTGGCTTCTTCCCTAGACCCACTTGGCCAAACTTAAAAAAGTTGGTACAAATCATCCTTAAGGGAAGGGGATTCCAAATTTTTTATATTTATAAAACCCTTTTTAAAAGGTAGATAATTTGGAAATGGTGAAAATAGAGTGCCAGTCTTTTTGTTAATCAAGCTGGTAAATAATGATTGTGTGCATGTAAGGAGAATAATCATTAACAACCATGGTCAAAATACTTTGTCATGTTACAGATGGTAATTTTTATTTTTGCATAGCAGAGTCACTGGGGGTTAGATTTCTAAATTGTTAAACATAATAAATCAATTAACATGTCCAGCATCCAGTCATCTGTGGTTATTGTTAATATCTCTCATTTTTAGACGGAGGCTGTATAACAGCCTCCGTATATTGTGATTGTCTTGCCCGTGACGTCAAATAATGAGGATTCCTTAAGCACCATCTAGCGGTGGACGAAATAATGAATAATTATGAGATTCAATGAATAAACATGGTGTGCTTCTTTGTCTCTGTCGTATATCGTTCGCGTATTATCAATTAATCTCCCGCGGAGACGTATCTTTCTTTACAGCTGCAATACCCCTCCCCCCTTGCAAGTGATTTGGGAAGTCGGAGTGTTATTACAAGCTGATAAGAGTGTCGCGCGTGAAATAAAATAGATAGAAATAACAAAAATTCTTTAATAAGATGCAAACAATAATATATATATATATATCATTCAAACTGGTACGATATAAATGAACTTGATTTCTCTGCATATTCAAAATAAATAGCAAAATTAAGTTCATGTGTTTATTGTGTCCCTAGTATCAACGAGAGAGAGAGAGAGAGAGAGAGAGAGAGAGAGAGAGAGAGAGAGAGAGAGAGAGAGAGAGAGATTTCTGTTGAGAAAAAAGAAGTATACGAATCAATCTTCACAAACACAGTATATCAATCTTTGAATCAAACATCACAAACAGTAAAGAATACATGCACTTCATTGTTAGGCATGCTTCCTTTCTCTTTACTTGAAATCAAACATCACTAACAGTGTAGAATACTTTATTGTTAGGCATGCTTCCTTTTTCTTTACTGGAAATCAAAACATCACAAACAGTGTAGAATACTTTATTGTTAGGCATACTTCTTTTCTCCTTACTTGAAATAAAAACTATTAGAACGAAACTTTTCCCCCTTATCTTGGTACACCTCGCGCGTTGATTTGATTAACAGAGGTAACACGTGGACTCAGACTGAGACTGCATGCTGGATCGAAATCACAATGTACTATATTCTTTTGTGGATACTAATTTTATGAATATATAATATTAGTATATTTCAATATTTCAAATGAAAGTACATAAAATTACGCCTAAAACTCTCTCTCTCTCTCTCTCTCTCTCTCTCTCTCTCTCTCTCTCTCTCTCTCTCTCTCTCTCTCTCTCTCTCTCTCTCTCTCTCTCTCTCTCTCTCTCTCATAATGATCATGATAAGAAAATATCTGGATCGACGACATTCATTAATCAAAGAACTGAAGTACAGACGGGAGTTGATTTTATCGATTATTATTTATCTTAAAATTAAGGATATGTTAATTATTTTGCTTGGCAAGTAGTTTATAATCTGTATTTGAATTACGCACATTTTTATAATATGAATTCTCGGACTTTTTCGACAAGAATTTCGAGAAAACCTTTTATGAATCACGTTGTGTAATATTTAAAAATAGAATTGATTTCATCAAACTATTTATCGGTACTCGGAATATTTCAAAAATTGTATGGATCCAACCAATAATGAACTCTAGTCTCGTTCAACCAGATGCTTGGCTGTCTCTGTAAATCTCTGACGAGTAAAAGATACCAGATCACGTGATAGCTTGATGATGCGACCTCTAGCTATAGACTGACTCTCTGCTTGCCGAAGATGTACAGAGACAGCTGATGGTTGAACGAGACTATATTGAACGCTGGCGTAGGAATACATACCACTGCAAAAAATTCTAAATTGTTCGTACTATTTCAAATCTGACTACTAGTATTTTTAAGGTATTTATAAATAAGTTCCCTTTAATAAATTGTTTCAGCGTATATTAAATCGAATTTATCGATTATTTTCAAGAACTAAGTCTTGTCAGCGGTGATGATTTGTGCTTAGGTCCAAACACTGTTTCAGTTTCGGTTTGCCAGAGTAACTGCATAGGAGAGTTGAATAAAATCAACTACCAATCAAGAAACCCCTTCTGTGAGATAGAAAGGGGGGGTGGGTTGTACGGTAAGACGAAGTTGTTTGCAATTTAGAGGTTATCTCTTGTCTTGAACAGGTGTGGAAACATGCCGTTTTCTACCTTGGGTTTGCAAATCACTATACACGGAAAATAATCATATCGACTTAATCTAATTATACACAAGGAAAGAAACGTGTACATACATGTAAATAGTTTGCATTGTATTTTTCAAGTTCGAGTTGTATGCCTTTAATAACATGTACAGTTTCCCATGTTGTTTTGTGATGCAAAATAATTTCCTACTTCCATTTTTGTAAAGAATAAACACCTTAATTTAGTAATATAACAAGCTTATATGGTTAAAATAAGAGAACAACACTAATTATTTTAATATCATCTACCTAACTCTGATGTCAACTTGGAAAATATCCTCGCGACCTTAAATTACCATAATACTAAACCACTTCGCGAATATTCTAACATGATAAGCGGTAAGCGCGCTGTTTTTTTTTTTTAATAAAAAAAAATCACATATTTTCATTAGTTTAATTTCATTCGAAATGATGCCTCCGTCTATCAGTACTTTCAGTACTTTGATTTAACCGGGTTTTCCAACGGAAAAATCCGGTTATTAAAATGGTGAAAATGGCGGGTGGGCGGGCGGATGGCGGGCCGGCTGCCAAAAGGGTACCCTCATTGTACGGATAACTCCTCCTACAGTTTTCAAGATAGGAAGTTGTTCTTTTGCAGATCAATTGTACATATATCAGAGGTGTGCATATTGCTAGGATTTTGATTTCCGATAATTAATCGAAAAAATACCAGCTTTTGAACTTAGTCATTTTTTGGCAAAATATTGCATATAGGGTACCCTCATTGTACGGATAACTCCTCCTACAGTTCTCAAGATAGGAAGTTGTTCTTTTGCAGATCAATTGTACATATATCAGAGGTGTGCATATTGCTAGGATTTTGATTTCTGATAATTTATCGAAAAAATACCAGCTTTTGAACTTAGTCATTTTTTGGCAAAATATTGCATATAGGGTACCCTCATTGTACGGATAACTCCTCCTACAGTTCTCAAGATAGGAAGTTGTTCTTTTGCAGATCAATTGTACATATATCAGAGGTGTGTATATTGCTAGGATTTTGATTTCTGATAATTTATGAAAAAAATACTAGCTTTTGAACTTAGTCATTTTTTGGCAAAATGTTTCATATACATGTAGGGTACTCCATTTCACTGGATAAGGGTTGACATGGATTATGGATACAGTTTACATAAAAGAAAACCCCGTTTGCTGTCACATTGACAGCTTTTCACTTGTATTTTCTCTTAATTTGCTTCTGGACATAATTTTTTTTTTTAACTTTGTTCAATCCACCCACCTATACCCTTTTACATATGCACACACATTATATAATAGTCATATTTGTCCCCCGCCGCAACGCGGAGCGGGGACATAGAAAATGCCGTGCGTCCGTCCGTCACACTTTTTTGTAAGCGCTCTCATGCCTACAAATTTTGACGGATTTTCATTAAATTTATACCAAATGTTTATACCACTATTACCTTGGTCAAGTTCGAAAATCAGCATTGGTCGATACTTTTTGTTGGAGTTATGGGACTTTGACTGCAATAATGACTCCATTTTATCCAAAAATTGACCTTGTAAGCGCTCTCATGCCTACAAATTTTGACGGATTTTCATTAAATTTATACCAAATGTTTATACCACTATTACCTTGGTCAAGTTCCTAAATCAGCCTTGGTCGATAGACTCGATACTAGTATACTGCTTGACCAGCGGGGGACCCTGGAATTCTATTCTTGTTTGTTTTAATTTTCATTTGAGTATATGAAATATTGTGAAATTGGCAGTTTTAAACGTCACCTATGCAAATTGATTAATCATTTATTCAATGATGTTTTCTTGTTTACTTTATTGTTTTCGATTGAAACATCATAGGTCATAAAACAAAATTCTAAATTTACATAGGTATATATGAAGAAAACTCTTTAGAAATATTTTTCTAAAAAAACATTTGCCTGGAAAAGCTGTAACTTTTGTGAAAGCAACCTCAAATAATGTAGATTTAAATGAGTTCAAATCAAAATCTTGTGAAATAGGGCAGGGCCACAATGGGGATTCAATTTTACAAAGGAAAACATTTTAATTCACGAAAACTTAAATCCTATATGGTTTTACTTACAGTACAGGCAACGCGGATCCCGTATTGGCCCTCGTTACCGTCACTGTATTTTTATCGTTCCCGCGATACACCATCGCGGTTTTTGATCGCGGTATGGATTGCGACGGTGTGATTTACCGTTATTCCTGCTGCTGCTTGTTGTTGTTACTTTACCTGTACTGTACATTACAGGCAATGCGGGTCATGTAAATCCACGTCAAATATGCGACTTCAGATTTAAGCATAACAGCTGCATTGTAAATAAATTGTGGTCCATATTATTATAAATTTAATAAATTATATTTATGAAATAGAATTTCATGAAATCGGAAACTATATTCGAATTACAACATAACATGATTATTACGCTGTTAAATTTTGTGATGTGTAAATAAGAACACATATCTTTGTATTTGACATGCTTATTTCAGTTATTATTTCTATTAGTTGATAATCCTGTTTTTATAACAATCTTAAAATTAAATATTTTCACTAGATGAACTCGTATCAATGCAGAGCAATTTCATCTTCTCATTTTATAAGTTGACACGCATAGCGCCGTAAACTGTCAATACATGTGTATGTTTTAAATTGAGAAATGAACAAATGTCGGGAATCAACTAACAAATCTATTTTTCCATTCAATAATAGAATTATCATTCATATATAAAGTTGGTGCTGCGTTAAAGCACATGGAATCATAACATGTAATCAGTACATGCGTTTCCTGTGTATACATATAAACTTTGTCACGATCATTTTCTGTGTATACATGTAGTGATTAACAAACTCATGTAGAAAATGACATGCCCTTAAGGGTTTTCAAACCTACAGCTTACTCCGCTTAATATATTGAACTCGCTTATTTTGAAATTCCGCTTATTTTGAAATAGAAATAAATCCCCAGTTTTCGCCTTTCATATTCTTTGCATTGATTTCACGGATATAATGAAATCGGTTATTTTGAAATATCGCTTATATTGAAGCCACTGATCGGTCCCCAAAGGTGATAATTAGTTGTTTTTATAACGGTTATATTGAAGTTCTCCCTGGCGGCTGTAGTCACGGTTGGTGACAGTAATTATGCCAGACTGACCGGTTGATATACAAAGGTGTGAATTGATAAGTTCTCTTCATGTGTGTTTTTATACTTTTATTAAAAATTAAAATTTATTCAATGTTTAATTTTTTGTTTTTACGAATACGGATGTATTGAGGCTTGACGTAATATGGAAACCCCACGGAAAAGAAACACCTTATCTCCGGACGCTAAATTCAAACTATATTCATCCCGAGTTTTTGCTTCCACCACTTTTTGCTTGATATTTCAATAATAGTTAATACCTTTGTGCTCAAACTACGTTCATCCACTTATATGAAAAATGTCCAGATTATCTGTTTTGAAACGCCCCCTCTAACGCTTTAGGTTTCAATACACAGCCAAAAATTGAAAGTCTACGGAGATTTTGCATTGCATCAGCCATAACTAAACCCGGATGATAACGTTAAAAAATTGCGCGATGTATTCCGAGTGTATTCCGAATGGAGAAAAGATGTAAACATTTCCCATTACAAATCCCCGTAAGAAAATTGTTTTCGTTCCTGTCAAATTTTGAGTGAAAAGGGATAATCTGTCAATGAAGATATCTTGGATATATTCCTTTTCATCGATTTCAGTTGTATTTCTTTCACAGGTATGTGTATTTTTATTAAAAATCATCAAAAAGTGATGGAAGCAATAACTTGGGACAGACTATAGTTATGGCTATTGATGAAAGAACAAAGCCTAAATTCGAAATAGCTAAGGATTTTGAGATTATCGCGTGTACACTTACGATGATATACAAGCAGCGTTCAGCAATATTTGAAGCGTTTGAGTGTGGTGATTTTTCTCTAACGTTTTTCTAAAACGTAAAAGAATACGATCTGAGATTATGATTAGGTTTAAGATAGTAACAAAACGAAACTTACAAAACTTTCGATTATAATTTTAAACAAACTTTCAAGGACTAATGTTCATTGTAATCCGTTTATTGTAATAGATAAATGACGATCTAATAATTTGTTCAGGTTTGGTTTTCTATGCTTACAACGGGATTGAACTTTCAAAAATGGCGGCTTCATGTCAGTCAATTTCGCTTATATTGAAATACGGATATATTGAAATAATTTGCATGGTCCCCTGAATTTCAATATATCCAGAGTAGGCTGTATTTACGACAAAAGTACGGCTTCGTCTGATCGCACAACACCTTGCAGGAGAGAGAGAGAGAGAGAGAGAGAGAGAGGTGTTTAGGGGTAATTTAACGTACACTTATGTAAAATATACTAATATCCAATACTAAATATTCATAGAATAATTATTCATAAAAGAATATGGTACACTGTGATTGAATCCATCATGCAATTTCAGATTTGAATCCACGTGCTGCACCTGTCAATCAAATCAGCCCGCTAACTCTACCACGTGTTTCCTCCATGATAAAGTTTCGTTCTATTAGTTTTATTAAGGCGTTGAGCTAATGCTCGACAGCCTTCTAGCGATCGTCTGGATTGGCAATCGTCCAAATATTCATGCTCTGCACCGCCTTTTAAATGCGCATAGGAAATAAGTTCCTTAAAGTATTTAAACGTATTACAAGATTTTTATTTCATTTATTTAACTAAAATGTGTACAAAAAAACCAACTTTGCCTCCTTGGTTATTGATAACTCATTGCATAAGTATAAATTTGCTTAATCAAGAAATGGCGGATGAATACAAGCAGGTTTAAAAATTCACTATATAAATAATATTTTAGTTTGTCGCTTACATTTTAACTGGAGACCATGCCCGATAGAAATAAAATTTGCTATGTAAATTTATTTGTTATCGGGCACGGTCTCCAAAATAAATGTAAGCGATAAACGTGTCTAGTGATTTTGTTGCAAAAAATAAACACGATAATGCAGTTGGTCTTGTCAAGCATTTTAGATAACATGTTTTGTGGATTTGTTTGTAAACAACCGTTCCATAGGGAATCTTGTTTCAAATGGGTATTGAAATAAATAAAAGTATGTTTTATTATTATAATAAGGGACATATTGTTAATGTATTCAAATTATGAACCTGTGAGAATTGTTCAGACTGTTTAAAGCTGAAAGAAAATAATTCATTTTTGAACTTTGAAATTTCTTCGATTTTTGTAACCATAATGAGTTATTTAATTGTAAAAGCACCAAAACCTTTTTTTATAAGAAAATAAACTTATTTTTGTTTTTAAAGCAGCACAAAACTTAATTCATATACTTTTCTATTCTATGTCTAAAATTATTTGATATACGACTATTAATACAGAAATTCAAATTTTTGATATCATTCTATATAAAAGAAAATGTCAGTCCGACGCCTTTGTGGCCGTTCCGGCCTTTGATTTTTAATAAAGAAAACAAGAAGTATGTTTAACAGTTAAGTTTAATTCGTTGTGTTTTTTCTCTATCTCTCGTTTAGTTAATAAATGGAGGTTTTTTGCGGGAAGGAACATCTTCAACACGTTTAGCGGTTAAAGAACGCAGTAAAATGAATCAATTATTTGATATAACTATTCGTAAAATTGTTTGATGTAGAATTCTTCTTGGTCAATCGTTACACAGATTATCTACCTGCCTCATTTCTGTGTATTCTGTGCGTTCAAGAGTAGAGTGATTTCCTGTCAGTGCGACGGTTTCACACCTTTGTGTAAAACAATTGGGACTAAAGTTAACTTCGACAGTCATAAAGCGGTGGGGGGGGGGGGGTGGTGGTAAGGTTACGATAACAGGAAACGGGTTTACATATTTGTAGTAGCTTTCAATAAGATTACATGTACATGCACACATAAAATGATATCAATACATTTACTGAAATGTTTAAATGTTTTTTATCGGCATGAAATATATCAACAGCAAAACTTTCAAAAGATGTTCTTAATTTCTTTGAAATGTGTAAGTCCTTCTAAAAAAAATTATCTAGTTAAGAGAGAGGGGGGGGGGGGGGGTAGCTGGTACACCATCACGACACCATGACAAGGGATACCCACAATATCTTTCGATTACATAATTTTATGCAACTCTGGGTATCTCTAAGGCTCCTTACTCTCTATTTGTAATAATTCAGTTCAGAGAGATACACGTTAATTTGATTTTTCGCATTACAATGGGGCGTATTCGAAGGTGGCAAAAAAGTTGATGAGAAAGGAGAGGCTGGTAGACACTCGGTATCTTCCATCTCTCGCAGCTTGGCCCTTATGTCCTGCTCACGTCCAGCATACAGGACCACAAGCTTGATCGACTTCCCCAGGCCGGCCCCACTGAACGTCATACTCATTTCCACTCTGAATATTCAAGTCAGACTGAGTCTTAAAGAACTCTTCGCACCTAAAGATTGTCGTCGCAAACGTAACGCACTAGAAAGTGGGAATCCTCGCGCAATGACAAACGACGAGCCATACATGTACCTAAAGTAACGCAACACAAATTCACTAAAACGTGAATTCACAAAAAATGTTCTTTACACGTAGAAGACCTTGTAAGAAATGAACGGAACGTGCTAAAAATACCGGGGTGGTAATTTTATAGGTAGCCCTAATTTTTAATTTAATCACTTGCTCATCATTAGTTGACACGCATGGACTTCAACAACAAACAATACAAATGTAGGTGGACCAATTAATTGTTAAGAAAACACAATCACACTGCGTACACATTTATAATGTTATTGGCAATTAAAATCATTTTATGATAATTTTTAATTTAACGACCTTTTTAAAATATGATAATGGATTCGAAAATATTCTATTTGCAATTGCTGCACAAGTATTAAATTAAATACGTTTATAATTTATTTAATAGCTATGAAATAAAAAAAAAAAAACCTCTAATAAGTAAAAAAGACTCCCAAGTATTTCGATTAGAATTTCTGTCAAAATCTGGTTAAATATCGTCATTAAATATAAAGAAACTTGCAATTTATTTGTCATTCGGGGAGATAACTCCCGCTTGTATACGATAATTTTCCATCGATAATTTTACCCTGGCGGGGACAGGTAGATGATGAGTTTACCATGATGGGAATGCGGTATACCTGTCTCACCTGGCCGATCACCTCGATGTGTTTATACTGTGAGGGGGCGCAGGAAACACGGGATCCGCGTTGCCTGTACTGTATATGCGAGCATTTTGAAAGATTGCTGATTCTTGGAAATTGTTTAGAATTTTCGTCCCAAATGGACGATTCTTGGGCCTCACAAGGGGTTCAGAGTTTGATGTAGGTTTATATCTCATATAAAAACAATTGTTTAGGATCTTGTTGAGAACTGCAATGCTCAACAGGTTATATGACTATAAAATCATAAGGTTAGAAAAGGGACTTGATAATAAACATAAGAATATCCACAGTGAAGAAATGGAATTTTATTTATACAGGATTTACATTTTTATACTACAGTGTCCACATTGTTTGTATTATGACTCCATTAAGCTGATTTTATTATGCCAATTGTTTATTAGGTGAGCGATGTGGTCCATGGGCCTCTTGTTTCACTGGTTCATGGGGACGTAATTTTTTTGGTAGTGTAATCAGAATTATTTCAATAACTATAAACAAATGATTTTATATACGTCCGTGGGGCTGTAAATTCGTGGGCAAGGATTACCCACAAAAGCCAAGAACATTTGTCCCCCACAAACAATGACTTTGAAGTTCACACCAAGTAGGGACTCAAATTCCTTGAAAAAGCTTGTTAAATATTTCATCATGATTAGAATGTCTAGAACGACTGAAACCTGAGGTTTTACTTGCAATGTTTGAGAATCAAGGCAATTTTTTTTTATTGATATAGATATATATATATATATATATACAGTGTTTTTATAAATTTTATGAATGAAGTGAACCTTTGACCATTGTCTGAGTTTTATTCTACCGACACTGGCTACAAATACCTCTAATACAGGCAAGTTCAATTTCAGAAATAAAAACCAAACTTGCCTCAAAGATCAAAAAGAGACCCCATAGACCATGCCCATTTTGCAACAAAATGCAGTCGGCACTAAGCAGACACATACAGAAGTGTCACAAAGAGGAAGAAGAGGTTAAAGCTGCACTAAAGTTGCCAGGACCAGAAAAGCAACAAGCTTTTAAAAACATGAAAAGACAAGGAATTTATCAGTACAATGTTAAAGCGCTATGCAATGAGTCTGAAGAAGAACTGATAAAAGAAAGAAAAACTGCTGCACATAAATCTTACACACAAATGGCAATGTGTTCCCTTTGCAAGGCATTTTTAAATAAAAATACAATGCATCGCCATAAAAAAATATGTAAAAGGGCAGAGGAAACAACAATACCACCTTGTGGAATTTCACTAAATGTGTTTAAAGAAGTAGAGTATCCTGCAAGTTATGTTCAGTTTGTTTACACTAGAATTCAAGCAGATGATGTTGGAATGAAAATAAGGGATGATACCTTCATTAAGGACTATGGTTTCATGGAGTACCAAGCAATTGAGGGATCAAGTTTTAAACTGACAGAAAAACTAAATACACTGCGATCAAAATTGAGAAGACTTGCCAGGCTTTTCATGGAGTTTCAAAAAATTGCTTCAGAGGCAGGAGTTGTAGTAAAACATTGCTCTGAAATGTTTAATGTAAAATCTATTAAACTACTTAGCACTGCAGTTAATTCTATGACAATTGACCCTGAAGGTGAAATGAAAAGTGGATTAAGATTGGGGCTAAGATCTTTAATTCTTGAAGTGAGCAACTCAATCTACTCCACTCACATGCTTATGGGAGAAGACGACAAAGCGCTTGAGGCTGAGAAGTTTAGAAAAGTCCTTCAAGTTCGATGGAAATCCTTCTTTAGATCAGCACAGGAAGCAATTATTAAGAAGAGGCAAAATGAATCAAGAGACCCAAAACGTCTGCCCTCTGTTGAGGATATTAGGCAAATTCAACAGTTTACAAAAAGCAGTGTAAAAGAATTAGTAAGTGATGCAACATATTCACTAATGACCCAAACTTTGTTTTGTAAACTTAGAAACTTCATTGCCAGTCGTCTAACATTATTTAATGCTAGAAGAGGAGGGGAAGCAACTAGACTCACTGTTTCAGAGTTAAAGGATGCTTTTAAAGACAAATGGGTAGATGAGTCATTTATAAAGAAAGACACTGAAAGTGATGATTTTGAAAAAATGGCATGTCAGCTTAAATGTGCTTATCTACATTCTTCTAAGAAGTCAGAACTAGTGCCTGTCATAATTCCAGAGGATTGCTGGAAGGGACTCCAAATGCTTGCTGATGTTGAAAATAGAAAACTGGCGGGCATACATCCTCAAAATGAATTTGTATTTGCCAATACCGAAGATTCAGTTGACCATGTGAGTGGATGGCAATGTGTACGTGATGTATGTGAGAAAGCCGATGTGCCTAGAAACATAACTGCAACGGATATGAGACATTTTGTAGCTACTCACTATGCATCCCTAGAAGTTCCTCAGCAGGAAAGAGACTTTTTTATCCAAAAACATATGGGTCATTCAAAATTTATAAATGAAAATGTTTACCAGTGCCCTCCTGCTGTCAGAGAGATAAAAATGGCAGGAAAATTTCTAATGACACTGGATTCATATGAAGGTAAATATGATAAAGTTCTTGAGTAATTGAATTTTCCCTGGTGTTTGATTCATTATGTAGTATTAATTTATTTGAATAAAATTTTCCTGTACTTTAGAAAGTGCTTTTTTTTTTTTTTTTTTAGGTGAAAATGAAATAGTTGACCAAAATGAAATCAACAGCAGTCTGTGTTTTCCAGAAGAAGCGTTGTCAAATGGTAATGTATCCAAAAACGATATCTTAACTGCTAATTGTTTTTATTAGGTAACCCTAACCATAAATAATCACACAAACAGCTGACTACCAGTATATCACAACGATATCCATATCGACACAGCCAAACTTCAGCATGTACATGTATACTTCGCCATAAAATTATGTCTTCAATCTTTTGTTGCATCATTCATAAAATCAGTGGGATTTTTATGGTTTTCCTTGGATCTGTGTAACTCAGGGCAGGCCTATTGGGAGGATAAATAAATTTTATATTAGTGCAATTGATAATGTTTTTATATTTCAAGCAGTTTCTAAGAAAAACAAGTTATGATATATTACTCAATTTATTATCAGATTATATATATGCAGGTAACTCTCGATAGCTCGAAGTCCATGGGACTGAGGAAGGTATCGAGAGTAAAAAACAGTATATGATGTTTAAGGGGACTGCAGTTTGACTTCAAGAGATCAAGATTTCGAGAAATTAAGAGTAAATTTGCTTAGTTATATAAGGGAAAAAAACAGGACCCTAGACTCACTTCAAGGGATCAAGAACTTCGAGCGATCGAAGTTCGAGTCATCAAGAGTTACCTGTTTATATGCATATAAGAGCAGCATGAATTTTTTTCTTTGTGTCAGAAAAACGTGAATCATTTAAAATGTTGTGAAATATTTATCTAATAATAATTTTCCAAATTTGACTTCAATTTTAAATAAACTTTGATTTATTATTAAAAAATGTCAAGTAAAATTTACTCCCAAGAAAATAAAAAAAGGGTGTTTTGCTCGATTCGATACCCCAGTATTTGCCCGCAGTGGCGTCGGAAACAAATTGATAGTGGGGGGCTAGACTAATCCTCAGAAATCTTGACAAGCAAAAAAAAAAAAACCTAATTCCCAAAATCATGAAGAAAAAAAAAATGTCTCCAACTTCTCAATATTTTAATCTTTTCAAGTTAAATTTAGGAACAGTTGTGTTGCTGCGAGAAAAAAGGGGGGGGGGGGCTAAACCCTCTATGATGCTATGTGCCTAATGGTTAGGTCTAACTTTGCAAAGAAAGTGGGGGGACCTAGCCCTCCGGTTCCGACGCCTATGGCCCGAGGGTCAGCTCTAAATTGTTAAACGCATTATAAAAGTGGATTGCAGTTCATTTTATATTCTAGAAACAAACATGTTTAACTGCCATTCAATGAATATATTTTGAATGCTAAACTTGCTTAATGTGCTCATACTGAAGGTGCAGGGGGTATCGACACTCGATTCATTTATTCAGATAAGTCAACTGTTCAGTGGTGGATTTTTCACAGTTAAACATTTCATTACTTAATATTATCTATTTCTAATGCATGCCATAGAATGGGATCGATTTTTTTATGTAAATCTTAGCCAACTTCATGTTAAATGAAACTTGAAATGTACATTAGAGAGAGGGTACATTTATCACTTGTAAACATTGGCTCACAGACTTCTCGTTTTATTATATGTCATAAAAATTACAATCTATTATTTTATGAAATACATGTATATATCAATTCTGTAAGAGTGCTGTCTAAGCAAAAAATTTTTGACCACATGCACAGGACATTTAGTCCTGTGTAATCAATGAACACAGGACCTAACCTTTTTTTGTCAGGCGGAGAAATTTGATTTGCAACCGGAAATTATGTAGGAGTATGTGTTGTGTATTTTTGCGCCGAAGTAATTCTGGTCAGCGATCATCTATTATCTGATTGGGATCGAAATTGAAGTTATTTTTGCTAAACTCTCTGTCAGTGTTAAAATAAAATAAACTTGTTGATAAGGCCACATAAAATTCATTTTTATATTCTCATCCCCGCCCGCCCCTCTTAATATGGCCCGCCTTGATGCATTTTATTTTGAAAAAAATGAATTGAGTTGGGGAAAATATTCGGGCTTGTTTTTCAAAAAATTCAAAAACATTTTGATGGCTGCCTTAACATGTGGATTACTGTTTGATTCAAGTTATGTTTGTTACCACAAGGACACAAATGTCGTCATGCATTGCCAGTAAAGTTGAAATAAAATTGAATTAAAAGATTACATGAGGGTTTGTGCACTCATATTAGCATTAACAATTAACTTAAAGGAATAGAGCAGTTGTTACTTCTAAAACATAAACAGTGAAAAAGGTGTTTTTATAACAATGAAAAATAATAAAATTAATTAAATCTGTCCACCTGCCACATATATTTTGCAAATGAGGATGAGAATCTAAACATTAATTTTATATGGCCAAAGTATAGTTAATATAATGTATCCCTAGGATTAAGATTAAAAAGTGACAGCATGGCGGAAAATAGATTAAAAGAAACCTTAGATTATTGCAGTTTGGATTTACAAAGAAAGGAAAGAGACTGACGGCAATAAAAAAGATGGAAGATAAAAGTAAAAATTAGTACAGCTTAAAACTGGATACTGAGACATGGACATTTTGGTCCGGTCTAAAAAAATGACGCATCGGACCATGGGCACAGCACATTGGTCAGGGGTGACTGTCCATGGTCTTTCGCATAGACTGAGAGTGACAATTTTACAATAAGTCAATAATTGTTAATATTTTAGAGAACAGTTGCATTGATGAAACTTATAAACCTGACAGCGAAATTGACTCTGTGAAAGAACAGTCCAAGAATGGTTTGTAACATATTCAAAAAAAATATTAATTAAGGCAAATAATGTAAAATATAGTTTAGGTAAATTACTGAATACATGTTATGGTCGTCAAACACTTGGCAATAAATATATTTGTGTTCTAACAATATACACAAAAAAAAGTTTTACATGCTTGATTGTCATGGCCAAGACATTCACAATACCAATGATTTTAAAGGCTGGTGTTAAAATTACGATCAATTATATTTTTTCAGAACATGGAATTAAACGAAAGTATATTAGTAGACCTCAGGAAGCAAAGGTAAGTTCAGAGGACTTTAAATTTGTTTAAATGTGACAATTCTTTCAGAGTCTTGTGTAATAATTATACCCCCACTCCGAAGGAGAGGGGGTATACTGTTTTACCCTTGTGTGTCTGTCTGTCCGTCTGTCCGTCCGTCTGTCTGTCTGTCCGTCCGTAACAAACATTTCTGTCGCATTTATCTCAGCAACTATTTATCGCAGATGCTTGAAATTTTTACACAGTGTTTGTTAAGGCATGCCATATCGTGGGATATATTTTTGTACCAATCGGACGTCAACTTCCTGTTAAATGACGACTTTGCTTTTTTTAAAACCAAAATTTTCAAACAAATTTTCGTCAAAGATTTCTCAGCAACTATTTATCGCAGATGCTTGAAATTTTTACACAATATTTGTATAGGCATGCCATATCGTAAGATATATTTTTGTACCAATCAGGCGTCAACTTCCTGTTAAATGAAGACTGTTTATTTTTAGCCAAAATTTTCAAACAAATATCCGTCAAAGATTTCTTAGCAACTATGAAACGCAGATGCTTGAAATTTTAACACACTATTTGTTTTGGCATGCCATATTGTGGGATATATTTTTGTATCAATCGGAGGTCAACTTCCTGTTAAATGACGACTTTGCTTATTTTTAGCCAAATTTTTCAAACAAATTTTCGTCAAAGATTTCTCAGCAACTATTTATTGCAGATGCTTGAAATTTTTACACAATATTTGTATAGGCATGCCATATCATGAGATATATTTTTGTACCAATCAGGCGTCAACTTCCTGTTAAATGAAGACTTTGTTTATTTTTAGCCAAAATTTTCAAACAAATTTCCGTCAAAGATTTCTCAGCAACTATTTATTGCAGATGCTTGAAATTTTAACACAATATTTGTATAGGCATGCCATATCGTGGGATATATTTTTGTATCAATAGGATGTCAACTTCCTGTTAAATGACGACTTTGTTTATTTTTAGCCAAAGTTTTCAAACAAATTTCCGTCAAAGATTTCTCAGCAACTATTAATCGCAGATGCTTGAAATTATAACACACTATTTGTTTAGGCATGCCATATTATGGGATATATTTCTGTACCAATCGGATGCCAGCTTTCTGTTAAATGTCGACTTTGCTTATTTTGCATATTCACATCAGAGTGGGGGTATCACAACATGTAATTAACACTTTATTCAACAGCCACATTATTGGGATTCTGATATGATATTCAATGTTTTATGAATCATCATAACAATCTTAAAACCGCTCAGACAATAGGGGTGTACAAGTCATTATGGATGTTTTGATAATTCCATTGCCCCAGGGCAATGTCCAAGATTATATAAGTGACAGATGCACATGTTCCAAACAATGGCTTCGATAGGGCTGCAGAGATGTTAAAAAGATAAGCTATCAAATCTTAAGTGAGTTTTTTAAAATTACTTTGTATTTAATCAAATACTAATAATTCTTCAAATACTTTTAAAACCACTATGATTACCAAAGGAAGTTCACTAACTTAACGAGGCCCTGCCTATGCATATTCATTCACAGGGCTCAACATTAACACTTGTCCGCTTGTATGGTACCACTTAAAAAAATATACTGACAAGTGAATATTGCTTTTTTATGTAAAGAAGTCTCCAACATAAAAAAACTAGATGCTGTCATTAGACAGTAATACCCGCACCATGTGTTTGCCCCTAAATAACACTGTTTTGTACCAGTTTAATTGAAAATGAAGGCTTATATGCAAGCTCCGGTAATACAATTAAAATTTATAATTTTCATAACTGAAGGATGAGATCCCTTCCCATATGATAATACACATCGTGACATGAGTAGCACTTTATGTGCAATTTGGGGTAGAACTGTTTGCAGTAAATTTTCAGTTAATCAATAATCTTAACATTTTATGTCATAGAAAGTATAATGGTCTACATAATTATTACAAACAAATTTAAAAATTAAATTATGCCCCCTCCCCGTGGCGGTTGCCGGTTTTAGATTTGCTTCTGTGTGCCTACATGAACATCATCGTGTGCACAGATTTAGAGAAGGGGTGGGAGTGAGGGGTCCAGACCCCCCCCCCCCCCCTTCCCGACCCCCCCCCCCCCCCCATGAAAATTCATTTATATCAATTGTAAAATTACCAAAAATACACCTTGGACCCCAACGCTCTTACAGACATGTAAGTGCTCAAACCCATTGCGCTTCAATGTTAGGTAACATTATTTGGGGGGTAAATATTTAATCAATATTTAATATACTTTATTGTTTATCTCAATAGAAAGTATACATGTACATCACAATATGCAGGTGTCCTGCACCACCTTAAAGCTGTTATTTACCTAATAAAATAGTGCAAGTGGATTTGAAGAATAGGTCATAAAAATACATGCATGTTACAAATGAATGATCTTTGTCTGAAGTTACGTACACAATACAGGTCTGCATGTCTCATTAGCGGGTACTAATTTTACCCAGCTCTTCAATTAGATGGGTTCACGTGTATATATACATGGGCGTTGCTAAAACGCGGAACGGAAAACGGAACGGAAGGGAAAACGGAAAATCTTATCTAATGTTATTTACCTCATAGATTTGTTAATCATGCTAAAAAGATATACTTTATGTACCTTTTTAATTTTTTTTGAAAGATTAGCAATATAGATTATTTATTCAATAATATTTATTTCCTCAAAATTAACAGTACATGCATTGACCACTATATTCTGTGCCAAAATATCCTCGATTCACTTTTTGCTGTATATTTATATATACCTTAGGGTTCAAGCAATTCTCTTTTAGAAGCATTAAACATTCTCATTATTCTTTCCTTAAAACGTCCTCTCTACCTTATCAGCTGGTATAAATACACGGCTAAAAATAAAGAAGTCTACGGGGTTTTGCATTTCAACAGACCCGGATGATAGTGTTGAAAAATTGTGCAAGGTCTTCTGAGTGACTTCCAAATGGAGAAAAGATGTCAACATTTTCCATTATAAATCGTCCAAATGTGCTGCATGAATATTTTGGGATCGACAGACTATAGTCCCAATATATAATCGGAAAATCAAACCAGGCGATGTCTAGAGCTCTCTAATCGGATCATATGTATATAGCTGCTGGAATAAACAACTGCTTAGTAATGCAAACGTAAACAAAATTGCATTGCTAAAAATACTAGTTTCACAAATTACCGGGTATTTTAATGTTTACTGTATTTTAATTTTTAATGTCATCAGTCCTACGGTTTTTTTTCTGCCATCTCAATGATACTGTATCGTCTGTATGATAAAAGATCGTCTAGAACACCGAAAATTCAATTTTGATTTAAGTATATACATGTACATCATATTTGAAATATAAAAATACTCAAAACACGCATAAAACGCGTTCATTAACTGCGTACGTTACACTGATATACCAGCAATACCATATAAGAAAAATAAGTAAAAAGTTATAGCTAATTTGCTCGTTTAATCATGTTAATGTTTCACAATTCGTTTACATTTGATTTTTCCGTTTCCGTACTCAACTAAAGCCGAATGAATACAATGCTATAATTGATAGACATTCATATGAATATTAATAAGATAACAAAATGTTGATAATCATTCATTAGATATAAATAAAAGATACAAAGTAAATCGTTTCTGGCCTGTCTATACCCTTTTTAAGCGATAAACGTGATGATATTTTCCATTCCGTTCCGCTTTCCGTTCCGTTTTCCGTACCACGTTTTAGCAACACCCATACATACATGTCTGTGTTTTCCGTATGCAGAAAGATCAGCTAAAGGAATTCATTATTGTGTTTTAATTGGATTATCATTATGATGTTGACCAATTTAGGTAAGCATAATACATGTAGTAGCAGTAACACAATATAATGAGATGCCAGCATACATATATAAGTTCTACTTTCACTTTCTAAATGTGATCTCCCTTTGACAGTATACTGTATCATCATCTTTTAATATTTAAATAAGCTTATCATTGTTACCTATCCTATCGCATTTGCAAAGTTTCTGTCATTTTAGTTGCAAAAGTTATTTTTTCCATTTGTCAGACTGCATGCACTATTGAGTTGACCCCATATTGACCCTGTATAAACAATTTCTTATTAAATTTGTGTATTACATGTAAGTAGGTGTAGACACTTATCATTTTTATATGAGTTTTAATAGGAAGAAAGGAGTATTTCTTTCTTAATGTATTACAATGTAGGTCATGACCTTATGGGACTGTTCTGACCCCACGTGAAACAGGAAAATACAAAATATCTTCTAATGTCATTATGATGCATCAAATGGTGTAAAGTACATTAATGACCCCCAAGTGTTGTCTTTAACCCCCCCCCCCCCCCCCCCCTTTATGAAATAGGAAATGATATGATACACTGTATATTTTGTTAACTTCTGAGATCTGAGATCCTCATCCCTAAACCATATAATTTATTTTTGCTCTTTGTGTCATTGCGCGTAAAATTGTATGTAGATTATGCCCCCTTGGAGACACCCTGACATTTTAGAACTAGAAATAATAATGTATTTTATCTTATTCATATGTTATACAGTATAGTGTTTGATACATGTGGGTAAATCCTACCCTAATGATGTCACTGCTTTGTTTAGGAGACTTTACAATTCCCCCAAATAGGCGAATACACATGGAAGTGATGCATATAACATTTTGTTTATAAATCTTAAAAATTGAATTAAGCAATTTCCAAAATGTTAATGTGAATCACGAGAGAAAAAGCAATCAAGAAATGATTTAAAATTTGCTACTGTACACATGTAAGAATGTATTAAGAAGACAGAATCTTTATAACCAGGTTAGATTTGGGGGGGGGGGGGGGGTGAATGTGGAGTATAAACATTTATAATTTGAATCATTTATTGTTATTAATTTTAACTTGTCAATGAAAACTACTTATTGATCCCAAGGTAGAAATATGACCTCTGATCATATCTCAATAGATCATTTGTCAATTATGCAAAGTGTAATATAATTTTTTTTAAGAATAACATTTTTTACCAGTTTATAAAAGTTTTTAGACACCCAAATTATATTTTGAAATGACTTTATTTTAGTAATACAGAACTGTAGTTTTCAAGTTGACAATATTTGATCGTTAATATTGAAAAATTTTCGGACTAGTAAAGATGAAGGTCAGACAAGTAAATGTCTTGGTCACTTGTTCGAATGGACAAGTAGGAAAAAAAGTTAATGTAGAACCCTGATTTATAACATTTGTAATGACAGCATACTTGAAGACAGTTAATAAACATCTTAATGAGGAATAAATAGATACATCAATTGAGTATATTTACATTCTACTATGTTTTCCATTAAATTCTGTGATGTTTAGATGCCTCTAAATGCGACATCTATTCACTGCGTATGAATTTACAAGTAATTTACATAAGTTGTTCTCTAACATTGATTTCTATGTTATCGGTGAAAAAATATATTTTACAAATGTTGTCAAAACACCATGTTTTACTGTACAGTTATTCAACAAAAAAGTTGACTTTATTATTGAAAGCAAATTTTAAGGGTTATTTTTCGTGGATTATATTTTCTGGGCTTCTTGTTTATATATGGTGTGAAGTAAAAAAATATAAAATCGCGAACGTTGAACTTTTCTCCTTCTTTTTTATATTTTTCAACTATCATAAAATGATGGCGAGATTTAAAGATCCATGAAGAATGCTTCTTGCGATTTTACGCGGATATTTATTCCTCGCGTTTAATAAGGAATTTACAGTATACTGGAAGCTGTCGATAGATATATTTTTATTAGGAGGGGGAAGGGGGGAATAAATCTTTGTATCTTTCTCAAAATCAAGCATTAAGCAAGCACTGAAAGGTGAAAGTTTAATATGATATTTTTTAATTTTGTTTGTAGAGATCAAGGAAGGATGTTGATGAGTCTGATTCATCAAGTGAACATGATGTCGGACCAGAAGAAATCAAAGAAATAAGACAAGAGCTTGACCTTAATATAAAGTCTAGAAGTAAGCAGCATTAAATGATATATAGGTCATGTCCCTGAAGGGTATGGTCCTGACCCGAAATAGAGCTTATTTGCAGGAACGGATGCATGATATAGGATATGATAGGATTGTTAGGGTCGTCAGTTCCCAACTTTCCAACAGAAGACCCTATTGTTTTCGTTTTCTTAACATTTTTCTTAAAGCTCAAAAATCTCAGACATGGTGCAACGACTTTTTCTGATATTTTCATAGATAAAAAAGAGTATCAAAATCTTTTATCACGTACATTTTTGTTGATTAAGTCACTTCCAATCTGCCAATATATTCGTTCATCTTTTTAGCTCACCTGAGCTGAAAGCTCAAGTGAGCTATTCTGATCACATTTTGTCTGTCGTCCGTCTGTCCGTCCGTAAACTTTTCACATTTTCTACATCTTCTCAAGAACCACTGGGCCAATTTCAACCAAACTTTGCACAAAGCATTCTTAGCCTAAGGGGATTCTAAGTTGTGAAAATTAAGGACCACGCCCTTTTGCAAAGGGAGATAATTAGGAATTTATGAAAATTTTCGAGAAATTTTCAAAAATCTTCTTCTCATGAACCATAAGACCAGGAAAGCTGAAACTTGTGTGGAAGCAATCCTCAGGTAGTGTAGATACAAAATTGTGAAATCATGACCCCCGGGGGTAGGGTGGGGCCACAATGGGGGATTGAAGTTTAACATATGAATATATAGAGTATATCTTTAAAAATCTTCTTCTCAGAAACTAATCAGCCAGGAAAGCTGAAACTTGTGTGAAAGCATCCTCAGGTAGTGTAGATTCAAAGTTGTGAAAATCATGATCCCCGAGGTAGGGTGGGGCCACAATGGGGGGGGGGGGTCGAAGTTTTACATAGGAATATATATAGTAAATCTTTAAAAATCTTCTTCTCAGAAACTAATCAGCCAGGAAAGCTGAAACTTGTGTGGAAGCATCCTCAGGTAGTGTAGATTCAAAGTTGTTCAAATCATGACCCCCGGGGCTAGTGTGGGGCCACAATGGGTGGTCAAAGTTTAACATAGGAATATATAGAGTAAATCTTTAAAAATCTTCTTCTCAGAAACTAATCAGCCAGGAAAGCTGAAACTTGTGTGAAAGCATCCTCAGGTAGTGTAGATACAAAGTATGTATTATGTATTATTGTACATTGTCCAGATAGTTTGTATTATGACTCCAATAATCTGATTTTATCATACCTATTGTTTCTCAGGTGAGCGATGTGGCCCATGGGCCTCTTGTTTAATAAAGTGATTTTGTCCTCCCTTTTTCTCAAAAATGATTAAGGATAGAAGATTGAAATTTTTAGGAATGGTAGATGTTTGAATTGTTAGATGCTATCAGGTAAAAGCATGATCGTATGTCACTTAGAGTCCACTCAAACTGCATTTTTGGAAAATTGTGTTTTAAAAATTTTAAAATCAAAAAGTTTACAATTTTTTTCATCAGGATATGTTTTAAACTTAACAAATTTTAATATGAGCAGGACGTCCATCACTTTCGGTCCACCGTAAATGATTCCAAAATTTCGAATTTTGGAATTTTAAAGCATAATCGTTCTGTAAACATTGTTGTACTAAATAGAAATCTGAAAACCGTTTTAAAATTGGACAATGCATTGCTGAGATATTAAAGTTTAAAAATGACCTATTCTGAAAATTTTATATTTGCAGTGTAGGTCCAAAATTTAGTTTAATAGAAAGTTAATATAGTAACTCGTACTAAATGTCAACATTTTAATTTAACCATATCATTTATTCATAATCAAACGGAAGACTCACTTGTTGCTTGCAATGAGATCATGTCTAGATTTGCCAGCTTTCACTGGTCAGTACAACAGTTTGTGGGACTATTATGCAAGCATCTGTGGCTATTATAGATTCTTATTTGGTAAAATTTTGACCCCTGGACTAATAGGGGTTCAAAATTTAAAATAGAAGTCAATAGGGCAAATTTTTAAATATCTTTTAAAGAACTACAATGCTACAATATGTGAGATTACTATGCATGCAAACTTGGATAATGTAGATTCAATATTTTTAAAATAGTGACCCCTGGACGTCTGGGATCCAAGATGAGTTCAAACTTTAATGTAGAAGTATAATGGAAAATATTTAAAAATCTTCTCAACAAGAACAACATTGCTTCAATTTGTCAGATTACTACATAAACATCCTCAAATTGTGTAGATTCCAAGTTATAAAAGCCATGACCTTGGATCTAATATTGGGGCCCTAGATGGGGTTGAAAGTTTAAAATAGAAATATAGAGGGAAAATGTTTAAAAATCTACAAGAGAACTACAATGCTTCAATTTGTGAGATTACTTTGCAAGCATTCTTAAATAATGTCGATTCTGATTTAATACAGCTCTGAGCACTGGACCAAAAGTCCAATCCACACTTTGCAAAAGGACTATATATGATATGGGCCTAAAATGGCCCCCTAAAATTAACATCATCATTTTACTATAAATCTTTGTTTTCATAGTACAGATATGTATGTGATGTGTTTACATAATATTCATTTTGGTTCAAGTGCCCACAATTTAGAAATTTGACATCGTAAAGACAACCTTTTCCCGCCATTTTTAGCAAAAAACTCCTTGTTTTCAAGCAGTTTTTCCTTCCAAAAACATTGAGGGCATGCTTGAACAAACAAAATATTTTAATCAGAGATGTATCTAGCCAAGACTAATAAGTGACAAAAAAAAATTCTTTGTTCAAGCATGCGCTCTATATTTTCCATTCGTAAATAGATAAGAAAAATGTCAATTTTTGGCTGATTTTGATTGAATGATAGAAATAGCGTCACTTCTGACGTCATATACTGCCAGTAAGTGCAAAAAAATCAAATAAATAGATGAAAAATATATTTAATATCAACTCTTCTAAAAAATAAGTTAACATTATATTGTACCCGTAACACTTAAAAAATAGCGAATTATGGGGGCCAAATTTAACTCTTATCATATATAGTTCTTTGTTCCTCTTTGCGGGTCCACCCAAACGTCAAAAGAGAAAAAACAACTTTTCCCTTCTATATGCAACCGAATATTTGGTTGCCCTGTGAAGAAATCTCTTGAAATCTTAATTCATTCCTCTGATGTGTGGGTTGCCCCAACTTGTGGCAATCCAAATTCAAAGCGGAAATGGATTTCTAATGTCAAATGACAAAATTACAACCCTCTAAACTACAAAAGCTACTGTGAGAAATATATGGGTTTTTCCTCAAAGATGGCAGCCAATGAACACTTTTGTAAAGTGTGGATTGGTCTATACTGGGGCCCAAAGAGGGGGGGGGGGGTCATAGTTTAACAGAAATATATATGGAAAATGTTAAAAAAATCTTCATAATGCTTTATATCACTGAAAATGTTGTTAATCTTTCCTATTTCTGCTGGCAGGTAAACGACACATCTGGACAAACGATGAAAATTCACTTATAAGTGGATATTTTGCTGAAGAAATAAAAAATAGAGAAGAAGAAGGAAACAAAGGGGCATTGAATAGTAAGATAATACCAAGATCCCTATCTGTTACCACGATTTTTATTTTATTTTTCTAGATTCATGGGCAACACCGAATACAATGTACATTACTGTAAAAGAAGAGGAGGGTAGAGTATTTTATTCTTGTTTGTCTGTCTGGGTGTCCATAAAAAAATATTCTCATAAGCTATTAATTGCAGATGCTTAAAATTTTAACACACTATCTGTTTGGGCATGCCATATGATGGGATTCAATTTTGTACAAAATTAATTTGGTGTCAACTCCCTGTAAATGATTACTGTTTATTTTAAGACTTCAAATTTCAAACTTGTGTCTCGGCAACAACTCATCACAAATGTCTGAAATTTTAACACGCTACTTATTTGGGAATGCCACATAGTGGTATTTATTTTTTAAATAATAAATCTGATGCCAATTACCTTTTAAATGATGATCTGTTTGATGAATTTTCAAACAAATTTTTGTTGCCATTTTCTTGTTGCAGATGTCTTAAATTTTAGCACACTAGTTCTTTAGGCATGCCTTACGTATACTGTGGGATTTATTTTGAACAAATTAAGTGTCAACTTGCTGTTAAATTACCATTTTGTTTATTATTTGTATTCGCATCATAGCTGGGATATCACGAGTGAACATTCATGCCAACTATGATTTTCATAAAACATGATATTGGTGACCCACCATTTAAATAAGATACAATATCAGTAGTAAATTGCATGAAGAATTTAATGATACTTATTGTTTTCACAGACTTCACATATAAATAACTTAAAGGTAAATCAGTCCAAAACTAGCGCACGTTTTTGTGAGCAATAAATTTAATACATATTTTTTTCCATGGGTGGCACTGTATCTCCCAGGTCATCCATCTGAAACTCCTTTCCGAATTTTTTCAGACCAGAAGCTACAGACATGCAGCTAGTTAGAAAAGGGATTTGATAATGAACATAAAGATTTCCATGGGGAAAATGAATTTCTATGTAAATAAGATATACATGTATCATACAACATTGTCAAGATATTTTATATTATGATTTCATGAAGCTTAATTTTCATGCCTATGGTTGCTCAGGTGAGCAAGTAGCCCATAGGCCTCTTATTTTTTAGCTCACCTGAGCTGAAAGCTCAAGTGAGCTTTTCTGGTCACATTTTGTCCAGCGTCCGTCTGTCTGTCTGTGCATCTGTCTGTGTGTCTGTAAACTTTATACATTTTCGACTTCTACTCCTGAACCACTTGGCCAATTTCATTCAAACTTGGCACAAAGCATCATTGGGTAAAGGGGATTCAAGTTTTGTTTAAATAAAGGGGCA
The DNA here is from genome assembly GCF_025612915.1 of Magallana angulata. Taxonomy (NCBI): domain Eukaryota; kingdom Metazoa; phylum Mollusca; class Bivalvia; order Ostreida; family Ostreidae; genus Magallana; species Magallana angulata. The sequence continues at coordinate 26,743,863 of NC_069112.1, forward strand.
TGCCTTATTTCCAGGGGAAATAATTAGGATTTATTGAAAATTTGGTGATATTTTTCAAAAATCTTTTTCTCAAAAACCATTTGGCAAGAAAAGCTGAAACTTGTGTGGAAGTATCGTCAGATAGTGTAGATTCAAGTTTGTTCAAATCATGGTCCCCAGGGGTAAGATGGGGCCACAAGGGGGGTGCAAATTTTTACATAGGAATATAGAGAAATTTTATTTGAAATCTTTTACTCAGAACACAACTGGCCAGAAAAGCTGTAACTTGTGTGAAGTATCATCAGGTAAGGTAGATTCAAGTTTGGTCAAATTATGATCCCCGGGGTTAGGGTAGATCTTTACAAAGGAATATATTGAGACATATTTTTTTCTTTAAAAAAAGCACATTTTCTTAGAAAAGATGCAACATTAGTGAAAGCAACCTTTGATATTGTAGATTCAAATCTGTCAAAAGCAAATTTTTCAGTAGTAGGATTGAGCCACATTCAACAAAGCTCAAATGTTATCAAGAAATTTGACATATTTTTGATTCTTTACAATTATTTAGACTTTGGCCTCTGAACAATTCTTGGGCTTCACAAGTTTGATGTAGGTTTATATCCCATTTGATTTAGATCGTCTTGAGAGCTGTAATGCTCAATATGTGAAATGACTATACTTTGACAAAAAGGGATCAATGATAAACAGAATATCCAGGGGAAAAATTGATTTTTTCAAATACAGGATCTGTTAGACTACATTATTCATATTTTTTATGGTGTATTACTTTGTAAAGCAGATTTTATAATGTCTATTGTTGCTCAGGTGAGCAATGTGGCCCATGGGCCTCTTGTTTTATTTAGGGAAACTGCCCATCCATGTGTGCAATAGGGCTATCCACTGTTTTAGTTGTAGGATAAAGATAAGCTCTTTGTAAAGACCCATTACAAAGTCACATCATTTTAAGTGTTTACTTTTAGGGGCATATTTGTACATCAAACACATCTTCTTCTGGGTTTTTTTCTACAGTAAAGGATAAAGTCAAGAGGTTTATTGAACAATACCCAGACTTTCTGAAGGAAGAAGAAGTTGCTAAGAGGAAATCCATGATCAGAATAAAGGTTATAAACAACAGAAGAAGATTTAGAGAAGAGTTTTTTAAAAAATATGGACCATTATTTAATTGTGAAAAAAAGGAGAGAACAAAATAAGGTAAAACTGTTATGATTATATTTTGTTCTTTAGTTTGAAATAAATATGTTTTATAAGTGAAGATATTTATTTATGCCCCCTTCTTAGAAAGGATGGCATATTGCTTTGCTGCTGTTGGTTGGTTTGTCGGTCCACCAATAGTTTCCATTCATTTCCTTCACAGAGGATGAACGTATTGAATGAAATTTAGTATACAGCTTTATCATGATAATATCTAGGTCAAGTTTGATGTTGGATATGATGGAGCGATTTTTGACAGAGTTATGCCCCTTGGACGTAGAAAAATTCCAGTTATTTGTAGTTTCCGTTTATTTTCTTTGCAGAGGATGCACATATTGTTATGAAATTTAGTAAACACTGGGTTTGATATTAAGTTTTTGAATCACTAGACCAGTTGGGCTACCTCAGCAATGTTTTACTAGCCCAAGCCCTGACCAATTTCGACAAAAATAGACTAAAAGTTATAACATATAGAAAATTTGAAAGATTTGTTTATGTTTAGTTGTATTGGTTTATCTTTACCAGTAATGAATCATTCAAACACTATTTAAGATTTAATTTATTCAAGCTGTACTAAAAATGATACAGGTATTCAATGGCCAACAAAACTTTAGGGAGACTTTACTTCATTATGATTAAAAAATTAATCAACTTCTAAAAATAAAAATCAAATATATTAGATTTAAATTATATGATGTATTCATACATTTTATAGATCAAATGTTTTGTAATTGTGTTAACTAAAATGAGAAATAAAATCAGTCTATGTTTTGTAGTGTAGATTGGTGGCAGTAGTCCAACCCAACCATTATGTTGAGGATTTTGATTTAAAAAAAAAGATATTATAACTGTTAACAAAAGGTTTTAAGATTATTTTAGCATAAATTTGGCAGTGTTATTAGCTAATTACAAGTTACTAACAAAGGACTATATATGATAAGGCCTAAAATGGCCTCCTAAAATGAACATCATCATTTTACTCTCATTCTTTATTTTCTTAGTACAGATATGTATGTGATGTGTTTACATAATATTCATTTTGGTTCAAGTGCCCACAATTTAGAAATATGACATTGTAAAGACAACCTTTTCCCGCCATTTTTGCATTTTTAGCGTAAAACAACTTGTTTTCAAGCAGTTTTTCCTTCCGAAAACATAGAGCGCATTCTTGAACAAATAAAATATTTTAATCAGAGATGTATCTAGCCAAGACTAATACGTGACAAAAAATTTCCTCGTTCAAGCATGCGCTCTATATTTCCTATTTGTAAATAGATAAGAAAAATGTCAATTTTTGGCTGATTTTGATTGAATTATAGAAATGGCGTCACTTCTGACGTCATATACTGCCAGTGAGTGCAAATAAATCAAATAAATTGATGAAAAATATATTTTATATCAACTCTTTAAAAAAATTAGTTAACATTTTATTGTACCCGAAACACTTAAAAAATGGCGAATAATGGGGGCCAAATTTAACTCTTTTCATATATAGTTCTTTACTGTTATATCAACACCAGCCTTAAAGTAATGAGCATCATTTTGTACAGAATGTGTTTGCATCACCCGTATTTATAACCCCTTTAGATAAGACAGACTTGATTAATTAATCACAAGAGGCATAAACTGAGTTTGTGAAGACGTCTTTAGAATTAAATAATTTATTATTTTATTGCCGCTAGGGTTAATTTGCACGATTATGAACTTCGTGTACAGGGCGACATGAACTTTTAGTTCGGGGGAAATTCAAAAAGTGAGTATTTCGCCTACCTTATCCCCTGAGATAGTCCTTGGGTTTTACCTAAGTTACAGTAGTTTGTAGAATGTATGCCTGTTAGGATTTTATTATATTTTAAATCAAGTGCAAATTCATTTTTTTTTTACACGACCAGTCGGGCTAGCACACTGACATTTTACCCCGACCGGACCTATCGTTTACTAGACTCATTCGGTCGGGCATGCCTTAGTGTCAAACCCTGATACAGGTTTATCATGATAAGTTTGATGTTAGGTATGATGAAGCAATTTTCGATAGAGTTATGCCTCATGGACGTAGAAAAATTCTGATTATTTGCAGTTTACATTCATTTTCTATGCAGCAGATGCACATATTGAATTGAAATTGGTATATTGGTTTATCATGATAATATCTAGGTCAAATTTGCTTTTGGGTACAATGAACCAATTTTTGACAGGAGTTATGCACCTTGGACTTTCAATTATTTACATTTTCTGTTAATTTTCTTTGCAGATGTTACAATTATTTGCAGTTTTCCATTCATTTTCTTCACAGATTTTTCCAAGAGAGGGGGGCATAAGTGTTTTACAAACATCTCTTGTTTGAATGAATTCAGTATTTCAAATGTAAAAGAATAGTAATTTAATGCTCTGTTTTAACTGCTCAGCTTTGTATGATTAATATATATCTACCCCTGTTGTAAGATCCTTCATTTTACCGTTATTCCATCTGTTTTTTGCACACACTAATAGTATGGAGGGTATTTCGTAAACTTGTAAATCGAATGTGCAATGGTGTTGGTGCGTGAGCCTGAGGATGAATGTGTGTTACTCGGGCATAAACACTGTACGATTTGATGCTGTTCCTTCATATTCACATTTTGGAACTTTATTGTTTTGATTAGTTGATTTAACTTTCAACTTTGCACAATTTTAATTTGTAGTTTCTGTATTTGTATCTTCATGGTAGGAAATAGCACATCTGACATGATATAAATTGACAAATGTAAAGTCTTCAAGTTTGTTAAATTTAGACATGACTTTATATGGCAAAGTGCCTTGCTGCGGTGAAAAGGCATGCTGTAATTGCCGAAATGGACAAAAATAAAACCACAATATTCAGTCAAACTGTTGTATTAAGCTTTTAATGAACGACACTATTAATTTAGATTAAAAATGTTATTTACAGAAAAATTATTCGGGTATGATTGAAACTGGACCAAAAAAGGAAGAGTGTATTTATGTAAAAATCATTCCGATGAATGTGGCAAATGCGCTAATTTCTGTTATTTAACTCTCATGGTATTATATGATTAGGGTTAAAAAAGAAATCCCTAATAACTTATTTCTCTAAAATAATTTGACATGTAATTTAAACTGGAATTTAAGTTAATGCGTACTCTTTTCTAGAAATGAGACGGATCAAGAAGTTTCCTATAGGGGTGAATGTGAATATATTTTTTGAAAGACATGGGTTTTGGAGACTGCCATTGCTTCTGAATTCTAAGAATTTTGAGGGAGAATTTTTGTTTTCTCTGAATTAATTATAAAACTGTATGTAGCTATATACATACTTTTTATCCCCTCGCGCAACTTGTTGATGGGGATATAGCATTGCTGCTGAGCGTGTGTGTGTGTATGTATGTATATTGCATGTGTGTGTGAATTTGTCCATTGTCAGCTCTTTAGCAAAATTCCAAGAAAACCCTCCAGTGAATAGTCATTAAACCCTGTACACTTCTTTGGCATGGTGAAAGGACAAACCCTATTGATTTCCAAGTCAATTGAATCAATATTTTTTGAATTATCATAAAAAAGCAAAGTTAAAACATTAATTTTATGTACGACTTGACAATAGACATTTCCGGTAATTTTAAATACGACTTAAAGTAAATTGCTACCGTGCCATGTTCAGTTCAAATGAACAACTTGATATTTTATTGGATTTTAATCTAGTAAAGGTAAAAAAAAAAAGCAAACCTTTTGTAGTATTGGAGGATTAGAAGATTGCCCTTAGGTAAAAGTTGAAGCGGGCAAGAAATTAAAGTCTTCTGATTGACATCGAAACAAGCAGTCGACTTTCGAACAAATTTTCCAGTATTACTTACAATAGGAGGATACTTTGACAGATAACGCACATTTATCACGCAAAGATTATTTTATATCAATAACTACATATCTACTACTATGGGTTGACATACCACAAGCAACTAGAATTGTCCATCAGAGCAGGCTACAGATCGCTAGATCTTCAGCTACGTTTCATAATATACATGTATACGGATCGTTTATGTATGCTTATATAAAAATGAATGTCACTTAATTAACTTTAAAGTATATGTGTTCATGTTTTGAGGAAAACTGTACAGCCACACTGAAAACACGTACAGGTACCCCCCTTCCCCCAATTTATACACCACAAAGCTTGGGGATTAGGATAAAATAGAAAGTATGAATTTAAAATCGGTTTTAGAAATACTTCTAAAAATACTTCTGATTTACCAACTTCAGTAAGTGAATTTGTATTGAATCGACACTCAGAACACCTTACTATATCCCGTAATAATTGCTTGAAATCAAAGGTTTTGCCAATTTTCACCTTATTTCTATATATTACTTGTTTCAATATATTACCAAAAAAATGAAATATTTTTCAAAATGATTTATGCACATTTTATTATCATGACATTTAACTATATCATGGAAATTATATATTTTTTTTAAAAAGGGTGTGTCATGTACTTCTTTTGTCTCATTAAAATCAAAATCTTAAGGTACTTCACTACACCTAAACATATACTTTTCACGACACTACGTCACAAGATGGCGATTTAAATGTTTTGTTAAACTGTTTATATCGTTCGATTGGGTGGTATATCGTCCTAGCTCAGTGGTTAAAGTATTGGGCTTCTGAACCGGAGATCATGAGTTCGAATCCGCCTGGGGCTTTTGTTGATGTTTACTGAATTAAATTTTCGAAAATGCTATTTTTCATCCAAAGTTGCACATTTTTTTTACCTATTTGACTTCTTATCTATTATGGTATCTATCATAATCAAGTATTTTTCTGCTGATTTGAGAAAAATATTTCAAGGTGTAGTGAGCCACCTTAAAACTAATGTCTTTAGATAGTTTGTTTTTCTTATTGATAACTTTGTTACTCAGTTAGTGGTAATGATAAGGATGCATTTGGAGATATTTTCTTATTCAGCTGAGCTCTATACTTTAATAATTTGGTGCATGTTCTCTAATAAAAAGTGCAAAAAGTGACAGCATCCTAACATCCAGACATGTCTTAAACTTATTAGAACCCGACACTCTTAATGAAGCATTTGGTCAGTTGCTTATATGTCATAGCTAATTGAGAGTATTAATAGCACAGCAGATTTTTGCTTCTTTCTAGACTGATCATACATTCAGGGAACATCTCAGTAATTTTATATATTTACATTCACCAGTGTCTATGCCTGTGATAACACTACGTATCAATTTTGTACTATATAACTCATAAAGCCAAATTGAGGCGCCAGCGGGGTTTGCTTATTCATATTTAAACATTTAATCGTACGACGGTTTTAAATAATATAAATATAAGTAATAAAGAATCATTGTTTAAAAATTGTGAGCTGATAATTTCGGTCGTGGCGTGATCAAATCTATCATAAAGCCCTTCGGGCTTTATTGGATTTGATCACGCCCCGACCGAAATTATCACCTCATAATACTCAAAGAATGATTCCTTATTCCTTATATAGAATTTATGTCACTTAAATGTAAACTTCCAATGCTTTTGATAAGTTTGGCAAGTATTCAGTACAGATTGACACGGTGCGTTTATAATGCGGCTAACAGATGTAGTCAGACAATAGGAAAAAGTCTTTGGATCATTTTCCAACCTAGATCTCGTGAGAAAACACTTAGAGAAATTGGAATACTTGTTTAAAATATAGCGTGAGCCAAGGGCTTCCTGTAAATACAAGATGGCGAGTGTTAATTGTCTTTTTACGTTTTTTTATGTACAGTCATTGGACAAAAGTATTCGTCGGTGACGTCAAAATGGCGGCGATTTGTTTACATTAACTACTCAATAAAAACTTCTCTCCTGATTTTAATATTCGTTGTCTTACCTTAATATTTTGTGAGATTGCCCTTCATTTTAATTACTTCTTGTAGACGGGTTGGAATGGTGTCATATAGCTGGCGAATATAATCAACCGATATGTTTTGCCAGAAACGTGTCACTTCCGCGATCAGCTGATCTTTAGAATCAATGGTGTTTCTTGTACACTGCAGGTGTCTTTTAAGTTTTAACCAAATATTTTCAATGATATTAATATCGGGAGACTGGGCTGGCCATGATGTAGTGTTTACATTATTTTCTTCCATATAGGCATTGAGTAATCGCGATCTATGAACGGGGGCATTGTCATCTTGAAACACATAATTTCCATGAGGAAAATGTCGAACAATAACGGGCCACAAATTGTTTTCTAATATTTCAATATATTTTTCAGAGTTAATATTACCGTTAACACTGGTCAATGTTCCAACACCATCGTAACAAATACAACCCCAGATCATAACAGACAGTTTTCTCTTCGATGGCGGGCACACGAGATGGGGGTTGTCAACTTCGTCGGTCTTTCGCCAGATATATACGCGGTTGTTATTGCCTATTTCTACTTGACATTCATCACTAAATATCCAGTCCTTCCAGTGATCATCAACAGTCCAGTTTTTTCTTTCTCTGCACCAAGAAACGCGTTTTTTCCTGTTACATACTCTGACGACCATCTTCTTTTTCTGCACCGGTCTATTATATCCCATTTTAAATAATTTTCTCCTGACAGTCTTTGAACAAAAAGTAGAATCTTTTGCATTATTTATTTCACTCGTTATGTCATCCAGTGTCCCTCTGCTGTTAGTTTTCACGATTCTTGAAAGTTGGACTTCATCGCGCACGGTGAACTTCGGCTTCCGCCCAGATCGATGCCTGTTTTCCATACTTCCATGAACTTCAAATTTTTTAATAATACTACCAATAGTAGTCCTTGATATTCCAAACAACCTCCCAATTTTTGCCTTATTCTTCTCTGTCTTATAAGCTTCTACAACTTTCATTCTCACAGCCACCGGAATTTCCTCTAATTTACGAGGGGGCATTTTCCCGAGCTTTGTTTATAGAAAATTTTGACAGCCGACAAAAATTTTGAACTCTGACGTAATCTAGAAACTATGACGTATTTATGAGAAGAAATTCCGAACCCGACGTGCTTTCTATAAATAGCACGATACAAAAATAGCCGCGACGAATTTACTACATCAAAGGCATTTTGACGCCAGCGACGAATACTTTTGTCCAATGACTGTACATTGAATAGTACACTTTTTACCATGATTGAAACAGGGTTTTCAGTAGAGAGAATAAGAGGAAAGTTGATAATGAAAGAGTGGGAAGGAAATTAAAATAATTAATGAAGTTATAAATAAGAATGTGAACATTAGGAGGAAACAGATCAAGGTAAAAATGAAAGAAAGAGTTTGAAACTCAAATATAGTTATTTGTAAAACATAAAATCGAAATCCAATTGAATTTTACAAAATACCGATTATCATTATCTGTAAATGGTACATGTATATTAACTCACAGCAAAAAAAAAAATCATCTGGGTTTCATTTTCAAAATATATTTATTGAAAAAGAGTTATAGTGATATCTAATGAAATGCTTTTCAATAAAAACACCGGTTTGTGTAAAACCTGTTAATAATTATTGTTCAGTAAATAAGACAGTTTGTTTAAGTGCACCCCACTTCTATAATCTTTCAATTGAGTTTCACAGAATTAGTCACACATTACCACATGTGGCTTGGGTACCTGCCAAGTGTCATGTTTGATTACTGCAGTTCTTTTTTAAAGTTTATGTAATAAAAAGAATGTGCTTAATAAAGAAAGGTTTTGCACAATTCTTGTGGGTTATTTGATTATTATATTTAAAGAAGTTATTTAAAAAACGAAATGTCCCATGTATGCCTTGTTATATTTAGTCAAAACTGGAAGTAGAGGAGAAAAAACAAAATGAAAACATGTCAGCTAATCCAAGTCTATTGGTGAATCATGTAATTTTTCCAGTTAGTATTAATTAATTTTAGCAATAGCCATGGTTGGTTATTATAATAGATCGCTTAAAACAGTTATTTTTCCTGACAAAATAACTAATATATATCAAGCGGGGTCAACTATACTGATATGCCATTAAAACATACATATTTTGTGTGATGTGTGATACAGGGCTCAAAGTTGCGACTTAAATTCAGGTTTTGCGACATAAATTAAAAACCAGTGGCCATTTGGCGACCAAAAATATCCGCCCGGTTCGTTTTTAAAAATTCTACACCGGTTCAAAAATCTTTCAAAATATAAACAAAATGGCGGACTATTTAAACAACATGACATTTTTTGGTCCTATATTAATAAATACAAAGAAAAGACTTCGTCCAGTGGAAGTTTTATATGCCAAACTGCACAAGACAAATATGTTTAGTAATGTTTGTGAGAATTTTACATAACGCGAAGGTAAACTTATTTTGTTACGCCAATGTGAAAGAACTTTGTACAAGATATTCCTTTTACATATCCACTCAAAACAGAATGTACAATTTTTGAGATTTTAGTAGACTTGTCTCCCAAGAATCAATGAAAAAGAGAACTTAAGTGTAAAAAATATTTTAATAATGAGTGTGATGTGTCATTTGGACCGATATGACTGGATGGATGGAAATTATTTTTTTTTTTTTGCTAGATGTGAAACAAATAAAAACTTTTTCAACAATACACTTCTTTTATTATTTTCTGCAGTATATTTAATGTCAGAGAGAAAATATTCAGATATCTTAATGCTGCATTAATTTTTACTAACAGCGACCTGAATTTGAAAATGGCGAGTTAAATTCAAAGTAGGTTACCATTTGGCGACTTAGTCCAAAAGGCTATTTTGAGCCCTGAGATAAATGATTTAGTATATCTTATTTTTTCATCATTATAATTATACTCAAATATTCAATAGATTTTAAATCGCAGAATTTTTATTTCGGCGAATATAGTGAAAATTAACTTTGTGAGTTAATTTCCTGCTATACAGTACCTGGTACTCAGACTCGCACACCAACATATTTGCATGTTTTAATTAGGATATAAAATTTCAATATGATTATCTACATTAGTGGAAGTTGTGTTGTTAATTCATTCTAGCATCCATTTTATTTTTACAATGTTTTATTGTTGTAATGCACCTATTGTTCTTTAATTTGTAGCCTATTGGAGTCATGGAGCAAAAGGATTCATGTTGGAATTTTATAGGACTGTTCAAGTAGCAAGCCTTTAAGCATTACATGTGGAATTGATATTGAATAACGAAGAAATTCTTGATTTCCATTCAAAGTCAGGAATGGTGAACATTTAAAAAGCATCTCTAGTCTCATGTTGAAGAATTCATAATGCAGTCTACAACCTGAAGAGCAATTTTTATAATTATTAGCTTCTTGCAGAAGAATTTATATTGGAGTCTGTAAATAGAAGATATTTCATATTTAGAAGATTTCATATTGGAATCTTCAGTTAGAGGATTTCATATTGGAATCTTCATTTAGAAGATTTCATATTGGAGTCTTCATTTAGAAGATTTCATATTGGAATCTTCAGTTAGAAGATTTCATATTGGAATCTTCATTTAGAAGATTTCATATTGGAGTCTTCATTTAGAAGATTTCGTATTGGAGTCTTCATATAGAAGATTTCATATTGAAGTCTTCATTTAGGAGATTTCATATTAGAGTCTTATAGAAGATTTTTTTCTTTCTTTTTTAATTTATTTAAAAAAATTTAAATTGGGAAATTCCCTGTAGGATGATTCATTTTTGAGTGAGTCAGGAGATTATTTTGGAGTCTGTCTGCAGAAATATCTTCAAAAAATTCAATTTGGAAGTTAACCAGAATATTTCATGCTGGATTTTATCTTATGTGCAACAAGTTCATCATGGAGTCTTCCGTGGGGATAACTTATGTGAGAGTGGAATCTTCAAGCTTTTGTTTAAAATACTAACACAGAGAACAGTATTCAAATCTATAACTATTTTTTTTTTCAAACTGAAAGACTCAATTTGAAATGACATTTTGTGGGTCAGTACCAAGGCCATGCTCTAGGTATGAACAGTTTCTAAGGTTGATAAAACAGGACTACCAACAGCCTCGATTGAAGTCATCTTTTCGTAAGTTCTTACAATCTTCCACTGGGTCGCATGCTGACTGACGTTTTTCATACTAATTGTTAGACCGTAATGAATAACCTAATTGTCTGCAGCTTTTCTCCATTTTACCGATTACGACAAATAGCACACGGCGGGTGTGACTGGTCAGCAGAGGATGCTTACTCCCCCTTGGCACCCGAACCTATCTCTAATTCTTTTAGAGGTCTTTGTTTGCTTTGCTCCTGTATTTTGACTTTTGATTTTGAACACTGTTTATTATCACCACATGTCATCATCAAAACTTACTTTGAAAAAAATTATCTTGTCGAAAACTCTATAGAAAATATACTTTGATTTATCACATGTTTAGCTCAATATCACTCGTGTAATAAATTTTTGATTGTACACTGTATTCTTAAACAATGTGACGTCATAATCAAACATTCAATTTGACTACTCATTTCCTAATTTTCATACCAATTTTTTACTAACTTCCAAAAAAGTGCGGGGGCCAACTCCATGATAATTCATTTTTTTATATGTAAATTTTTAAAAAATTTGTTGCTGCGAGAAAAAGTGGGGGGGCCAGTCCCCCCCTGGCCCCCCCTGATGCTACGTGCCTGGATACCATAGCAAATCATGAGATTCTATATGTATCAACTGATCTGAATATCTAGAAAAGGACTATATGTTGTATTATGCATTTCTCGTCCCCAAAATTAAAGTTCTGTGATCTTTTTAAATAAGGTGGAATATAGTTGAAATCATATTGAAAGTAAGTGTGAAAAAGGTTTTCACCACAGTGACGTCATAATGTAGAAATGACATTATGAATTAATTGCCTTATTTCTTGCAGATGACCAGAGGACATATGGTTAGGATAAAATTAAAATGCAGTTATAGAGTCCTTGAATTAATTGATTTCACAGACAAATATGCTGAATGGAGTTACTGTTAGGGCGAGTGCAGCAGGAACTTCACATTTTGCATTTATCCTTGTTGTTAAGACAACTGTATCCCATGGACTTTTCCCTAAAACAAAATCACTTGGTTGCACCAGGCTTACTGTCAGGGTCTCAATTCTCTCTTTCAGTTGCATGTCCTGCTTTATCTGTTGATTCATTTTTATCTGATTTATTTGAATTTCATGTCTATAATTGCAGAAAAGTTTGTCCTTTCTCAGGACGGGGAATGTTTTTTGGTGGCATGCTGGCAGCTGCTTACCTTTTTAATTTCTGTGCACTATAAATGTCAAAGGACTATATATGGTTTCCGCTTAAAATGGCCCCCTAAAATGAACATTGTCATTTTACTGTAATTCTTTGTTTTATTTGTACAAATATACATTTGAAGTTATCTCATAATTTTCATTTTGATTTTAGTGCCCACAATTTAAAAATATGACATCATAAAGTTAACCTTTTCCCGCCTTTTTCTCATTTTTAGCATAAAACGGCTTGATTTGAAATAGTTTTTCTTTAAGGAAACATTGAGCGATTGCTTGAACAAAAAAAATATTTTCACCAAAGATATAACTCTCCAATACTTATAAGTGACAAAAAGTTCATTGTTGTTCAAAGAATCGCTCTATATTTCTCATTCGAAAAAAGATAAGAAAAATGACCATTTTTGACTGATTTTAATTGAATTATAAAAATAGCGTCACTTCTGACGTCATATACTGCCAGTCAGTGCATATAAATCAAATAAATAGGTGAAAAACATATTTTATGTCAACTCTTTTATAAAATAACACAACAAATTAATGTACCTGAATCATTTAAAAAATAGCAAATTATGGGGGCCAAATTTGACTTATATATAGTTCTTTATGGCATTAACCAACCGAAAAACACTGAACTATTTGATAAGATACTAAAGAAAACAAAGACATGATTATGCTTTGCTGTACAACTTTTGACTACTATTTTTGTGATTGGCTTCGGCCGATCACAGTTGTGTCCATATGAGGTATCCGGCAAATTTAACTATTTGCGCACGCATTGCGCCTCGCACTATTTTATTTACTATGCAATGACCACCTTATTTAAATCTATAAATAGATGAGGATTACTATAAACGTTACTCTTATCATTTTACCCTGATAATAAAACATTTTTAGGGTTACATACATAATAATTCAAATCACTTTTTTTTTATATATGAGTAAGAATATGAGTCGGAAGTATGATTCGCCTACTAAGTGTAAAGTTCATTCTTGCCTTGCCATTTCGGAAGTCATTAAAACGGTGTTATATATATTTTACTGCATGTAGCGTATATATATTTTACTGCATGTAGCATTTATTATATTAACAGAGTTGACCAATGGTATTACATGTCGATCATTCTTGTTTATCCCCTCACGCAGCTTGTTGTGAGGGGGATATAGCATCGCTGCTGTGTGTGTATGTATGTATGTATGTGTGTCCATTTCAGCCTTTAAGCAAAATTCAAAGAAAACTCTTGCATGCATGTGTATCAAACTTCGTACACTTCATAAGCATGTTTAAAGGAAAGACCCTATTTATTTTCAAGGAATTCTGTTGTAATTTTAAAATATGTAGGACTTCCAGTTTGTGAAAGTAAACATTTCAAATCAACAACATGATATTTTGTTGGATGTAAGCCCTGTAAAGGTAAGAAGCAAACGTTTTTGAGAAATGGGGAGTTGAAAGGATGTCCAAAGTGAAAAACTGAAGCAAGCAGGAGATTAAGTTCACCCTAATTTTTTTTAATAATCGAAACAAGCAGCCGTCTAAGCCGAATTTCGGGCTACATTTAACAAATTACTTAGAGAAAAACAGGTTCATAATTCAGTAGATATGTAATAGGGTGCATTTTATGATAATTACATTCATGCATATTATTCATATTTCATCATCATCATCCTATATTCCATATTTTACATGTACATATTTAGAAACAGACTAATATCCCTATAACTCCCTGTCTTTTATGCATCTATCAAGTAATCATTACTTAATTACCTATTCTAGTGGCTTCTGATATTTTATAGCCCTAAGTCATTTCACCTGTATGGTCACTTACATACATGTGGACAAGATCAGGTGGTTTACTTAGCCAATAGTATGTTTTTATGATTTTTTCCCGCTTTAACTGAGTAGCCTTTGTGACAGACCAAGGCTAGTATTCCTAGGAGTAAGACCTAATTTCTTCAAGAGACGATTTCACTTATTTATTTATTTCATTAACATATTTGAAGCAGTCATTTATATTAAAGAGTACCATTCTCAGAGTAATCAGGATTGTGCATGAAACCTTGTTCCATAAACAGGGTTTAAATCCTTTATCCGAATAAATGAAGAACCCTTAAAGTGGACTTGTTTAATTCTTGGGACAACCCACTATCACAGATACTTTGACAACTATTGTCAACATGATTAACCGGGAATTCATTTCATGTTAATTGCTGAAGATATGTTACTCTTTTTTAAGAATATTGGGGTTAAAACTATGACATGTTAACTTGAGTTTTCTCATAGAGCAGACTATGAATCGCCAGATCTTCGCTACGTTTCCTTTTCAATATGAAACTTCAATTTGCCTACACTAATTGTCTACATGCGTAATGTATGTCACTGGATAAAGAGAATTTATTAAACTAAATTACTAATGTTTAACACATGTGTGGTGTGTTTTCCCTAGTAACGGTAGGAATTGTACAACTAAGTAAATGCACCCATCCCCCATGGATACACAGAGCGTGCATGAGGATAGGAATAAACAAAATATTTTAATTCAAAATGGTTTTCAAGAAGTTAAATATTTGGTCTCTTCAATTACATGTTTATTTCTGAATAATGCATTTCCCCGCACAATATTTTCATTTCGCGAGGGGATGCTCCGCTTTGTAGTGCCCTTGTTAAGCTTAAAATAATAGTGATTGTTAAAGCATTGTAGCGAAAGAGATTCCAAGCGTTGATGCTCAAAGTTAAAACATGTACCAGGTATTTTATAAGTGATGATATATGCGCCAGCAGCTAGGGCACAGCATTTTTGAAATTTATGCACCATTATTTAATTGAATGCAACAATGGCAAAGAGTGCATGGTTATCCCAATCATTGCTTAAAGGTCTTGCGCAAGGAAATAGCCAATTAAACTTAAATTAACTTAGTCATTTGTAGTTCAATATATATAGAGACAATTTCTTTTCTTTCTTCCATATTTGGCACCTTTTTTTAAGGCCTACAGTATTGAAATTGGACTGAGTGGAACTGAATTAAGGTATACCTCACTCACCTTGGCTTCTACTTTTTAAGACACTACATCAAAGATGGCAACTTAAATGGTTTGTTAAACTTTTTACCGGTATATTGTTCATTTGGATTGTAAATTGTCATAGCTCAGTGGTTAAATTATTGGGCTTCTGAACCGCAGATCATGAGTTCGAATCCACCTGAAGCTTTTGTTAATGTTTACTGAATTAAATTTTTGAAATAATTTTTCAACCAAAATTGCACATTTGTTTGTCTATTTGACTTTAATACTTCCTAACTATTATCATATCTTTCATAATCAAGTAATTTTCTGCGGATTTGAGGAAATATTTAAAGGTGTAGTTAGCTACCTTAAATGGAATTAAATGGAACTATTTTTAGATGTGCATGATGCAACTTCTTGGATGGTGTTGAGTTTGTTTGTCAGCATGTGAAACCCACATGTATTTGGGGGTAGGTATGTTTACTATTTTTCTTAAAAGCTGCATAAGTGTTAGTTTTCCGATCCCAAATTTTTCTTTAAGCACTCAACAATGATTTCTCTTTCATTAATAATATACTGAGAGTATAAGTAATCAATTAAAGGGGCAACGAAAGATATTAATATGATTTGTAGAACTTGTTTATCAATCATTGTAAAATAAAAAAGGTTCAGTCAGTTTAAAGGGGCATCGTCACGATTTTGGTCAAAAATTATTTTTCCAATTTTAAGGTCAAACGACACGTTCCTCGAGAATTTTTTATGTATCTCCTCGTAATAAAGAGTTCCAATAGAAAATATTAATTTAATAATTACTTTAAAAATGATCAAAATTTACTTGGAATCGGTAATACGTCTAGATGGTTGAGTGGTTTGAACCGTGGTCGCTCACTTTTAGAAGCGTATAAGTTCAAGAGGTCCTGAGTTCAAAGCCCTGCCCAGGTGGAGATATAGTTCTAATATAGTGAATTTCACTGTGCTGTAGATGTATTTATTTTTATATCAGCAGTTCAAGGGTTTTTTCAAGAAGATTATATACTAGGAAATTGCATACTCTAGTATTTTGCAGAAATGCCTGGTAAGGTACCCTAATTTTTTGCAAGAAAGCTTGTCAAAGTAGTAGTAAACCATTAACAAATTCCTGGAAAAAGTTATCTAAAATTGAGGAACGTATGTGTTGTCTGACCTTAATGTTTACAATGCTTCAGTAAGGCATTTTTAATAGTCGGCCAAAATTTGATCATATAGTGATCGTCTGGATTGGCAATCGTTCAGATTTTTCTTATGCACCGCCTTCTAAATGCGCATAAGAAATGGGTTCCCTAAAGTATTAAAAGTATTACAAGATGTTTATTCCATTTATTCAACTAAATTATTATAATTAGGGACACACTGATGATGTGTTGTATTATTAGAGGAACATGTAAATTGCAAGAACATGTTTCCAATCCTTTTGTGTAACTTATACAATTAAATATGTTCAATTCCATGTGTTGTAACCTCGTATTCAAAGTATGAACCTGTGAAAATTGTTTTCAGACTGTTTTAAGCAGAAAGAAAATAATTTATTTTTGAATATTGAAATTTCTTCAATTTTTGTAACCGTTATGAGTTATTGTATTACAAATGCATCAATACCTATTTTATAAGGAAATACACGAGTTTTTATTAAAAAGCAGCACAAAATATTACTCATTTACATTTTTATTCTAATATGATTTGAATTTTTTTATGTACGACTATTAGTACAGAAATTCTAATTAACGATATCAATAAAAGAAAATGTTAGCTCGACGCCTTTGTTGTCGTTCTGTCTTTGAGTGTCAAAGAAGTGATGCAGGTCTTTGTGGTTTTCAATTACATGCCCTTGCTTTCCAGATGCACCAGAAGCAGCAGCACTGTCTCTATCACTGGTGAAATGGGAAATGATAAGTGGACGACCAATACTATGAAGCTCATTAATGCATTCCGCAGCCCATCTCTTTTCGTCTCCAATGGTGGTGTCTAGAGGAATTGTTGCAGTGCAGTCTTCATGTCTTGGGCAGGTAACTTCCTTTTCCTTGGCTCTAAGATGAATGCCTTTCCTGCACAGCTGTTTATTGCCACAAAACGCTGCCACAACATTTTTTCTTCTTGGTAACATTTCTCTAAAAATTGAAGTAGAAGGAAGAAATAAAAAAGGAGAAGGGGTCTGGGGGGTTTAGCTTATAGCTAGATTGTGTTTGAAATGCAATAATAGCAGGTTAATTACGTCATTTTAGGTGGGGGAATTCCCCGCCCTCGGGTCTTAGAAACAACCCTGGAGTCACTTGTGTGGCAGCATATATGATGCTGTTTTTCTGATGGCACTGAAGAGGACTTTGATATGCTGGGCATATCCTTCTGCTCTTATAGATGCATTGGCAAGTCCACATTTTTTGTTAAGGTCTTGAATGTCCTGCCTTATTCTTTCCAGGGTTTTTTTGTTCACATTAGTGATGATTTTGCCTACTTTGTTGCAGGAATGTTGATGCTGGTTCGATGTTTGCACAAAGAAGCATACCACGCATACCCTAAAAAAATTGCTACGAGGTAGTTAATATATTCAGTAGCATAAAATAATTTTCAATGAAATATTATATTTATAAGCCATATATTTACAACTTTTATATCTAAAATTATACCATACAATCGTTTAATTGAAACATTGATTAGATTTTGATAAATGTGGTCTCGAGTTCTCTAACGACTAATAATTCTTCATGTTGTTTGTTTTTTTAGGCAGTTGCAGTGAGTTTTTTTTCACTATCCCAAATGAAAAGAGGAATAGTTTGAAGACATTTATAGAATTCATGATGTTTTATAAAGTGGTCCCAAGCATATTGATTAAAAAACTACGATGCACATTTCCAGGTTTTGGTTCTCAACAAATAACTGGACAACTTATTGTGTGTGTTACCGTGATATGATTCCCAACAGACAAATCATGTGTGTTACCATGATATGATTCCAGATTGATTACTTACTTACCATGCTATAATACCTGACAGGACTGGACAACTTAATGTGTCTCGTACTGTACTATGATTCCGAACAAATTGATGGACAACATACTACAATTGTGAGAATGTTAGATTTTTTTATACCCCGCAAACGAAGTTTAGGGGGGTACAACTTTGTCCCCCCTAAAGAATTTTTTACTACTGCATGGAACAGTCTGAAAATTTGTATATATGTTGATCACCATCTGAAGTTGTGCACCTGGAATTTTTTTAAGATCAGACAAGATTTAATGATTTTATGACAGTTTTCATTTTCCTTATTCTATAAATTGTACACTGATGTTGAAAAGTAAGGAAAATAATCCTTACAGATTTTATTAATTAATTAATAGTATTAAAACACTCTAAAATATATTTATATAAATACATTCAGATGGAGGTTTTTTGTCTTTATGTCTTAACTAAATTTATTTTTTATAAGTATTCTATCAATGCAAAATTTTTGTTTGCCAATGCTTAGGAGCTAATAAGAACATCAAAGACAAGTGTGGCTGAATTCATTTGTCCCAAGGCAGCCATTATCTGAGCCATGGCTTAGATGGAGCATTTGTTTAGGGAAAATTGATAATCTGTAAAATGAAGAGTGGTTTTGGGGCTATTTTAAAAACTGGTTCATGTAAACCAAAAGTTTCTATCATTATAAGGAAATGAAAAACATCATTATTAATAAAGAAGTTAACTATTTTTAGAAGTTGTTTAAATTTATTAGTTAAGTAAATTGATGATAGGGCAATGATTTAAATGAAATTCAAAATTACTATTATGATAATAGTGTTTTGGCAGTTTTAAAATTGTTTGTAATATTAAATTTTCTTTTTTACATATTTTTACATAGTATGGTAATTATGGTAATGTTTGGGGAGTTTATTAAATTTAACAAGCTCATCAAAGAAAACATGTAATATAGTCACCGGGAATGAAATTCACTTCGCTGTAAGCATCAATTCATTAAAAACGTGTTCACTATAACCGTGTTTTACTGTAAATAAAAAAAATATCATCAGATCCATAAATTTGTAAATGTATTACTGTTATGCATTTACAGTGAAATTCGGACAATTTTGATTTTTCTCTGTTAACTTTTTTTTTTTTACAATTCTAGAATTTTTTTTATTTGTATGTGTTCCTAACCTTTATTATTCAATTCAATTATTTGTCCCATTTGAAATTAGCCATGCGGGGGTATTTGTCCCATTAGGACAGTTCTAGTTAAGCTTAGAATTCCATTGTATTACCTTGATAAAAAAGTTTTTGCTCACCTGAACCAGAGGCTCAAGTGAGCTTTTCTGATTAAAATTTGTCCATTGTCTGTCGTTGTTGGCTGTTTCTATAAAGCTATGAATTAACTATAGGTTTCCATAAGAAATAGAGGGAATAATACTTGGTTGATGTAAATATTTAAGAATAATCAGAAATTTGTTGGGATTATGTAGAAATTTTATTCTCATAATCAATTTGTCCAGAAAAGCTGAATTTTGTGTGGAAGCATCCTCAGATGGTGCATATTAATGTTCAAATCATGATCCCAGGGGGTAGGATGGGGCCATAATGGAGAAGGGGGGTTCAAATTCTGACAAAGGAATTTATAGTGAAACATCTTTAAGAATCTTCTTCTCTAAAACCTATTGGCCAGAAAAGCTTTAACCGACGTGAAAGCATCCTCAAGTAGTGTATATTCAAGTCTATTCAAATCATGATCCCCAGGGTAAGGTATGGGCCAAAATGCATGATTAATATTAAGAGAATAATTATTTGGAATCTTTATCTTTTAAAGGGCCTCAATATTAAATGTTAAATTTTTAAAAAGGTGGGGAAAATTTTAAGCTATACATATTTTGCTTACAAAATATTTTGAAAGATGTTTTATATTTTACTTAACTGTATATCAGTTGGCCATTGTTGCTCAGGTGAGTGATGTGGCCCTTAGGCCTCTTGTTCTTAAATGGAATTTGCATTTCGGATTCTTTTTATAATTTCTGTTATGAAAACTTTTTGTACATCATGAAAAATACAATAAAATGCTGTGTTTTTTATTTGTTTTCATTATAGTTTCAAATTATGGTCATTATTCTCCATGACAAAGAAGGGAAAGTTAAGGGTTGAATCATTTCAACTAATAAGTACCATTTACAATCTGTAGTTGTTTTGTTAACCAGCTTCTTAAAAGAAAGGTTAAAATATATGCTAACATGATCATTCACTTTGGTTTTTTAGATGAAAATAACAATGTTAGACCCTCCTTAAAATATATAAATTTAGGAAGCATTGTAAAGTTGACCAATGAATTTGCACCCCCACAGGCATGTTTTCACATATTTATACCCCAGCAAAAAATTTGACTGTCTGTCCGACTGTTCAATTGTGTCATATCTTTCATACGGAGAAACAATGGAAGTTCCCACTTCACACAATTATTGCTTATGACCTAAGATCTTGACCCAAGGTCATTTGTGCAAGTTCAAGGTTACTTAAAGAAAAATTACTTATTCCTGTCTGGTCTATATCTTTCTTATGGAGAAACACTGGAAGTCATTGGTTCACATAATGATTGCTTATGATCTGAGGGTGTACATGTTCAAGGGGAAAAAATTGCATAATTCCTGTGAAGGCCAATATCTTCCCGGGTTGTGATGGATAATGATTACAAGCTACAAACTAGACACAAAGATTCCCTGTGACCTGGAAATATGTCCAGACCTTAGTTCAATTTTGCAAGTAGCTTTAAGGTCACTGGAAGAAAAATGGTGCTTTCAATGAGGTACTCAACTTATCTGGTTCTGCACATAAATAAAAATTTCTAAATTAGGCCTACTTAAAGATATGAATTTCTAGCATGTATTTAACTTGAAAATGAAAAAAAAATAGCTTCTGTGCCATCTGCACATGGTGGATAGTCATCGAAACTATTAACTGGTGGCATTTGATTTCCCTCCTTTTTAAATTCGAAACACCTCTGAAGTAATCTGAAGTAAAATTCAAAGTTTGATAACTCATTTGTTTATCATAAAAAATTCTGCATGGCGGACAAATTAAAGTTACTTCGGTTTAATAAAATATCTATTTACTGACTATTCAGACGATAGCAAGTTTATTGTCCCCCTCTACAGCAATTATTTCACGAGGCGAAAATAGTTGCTGTCTTGGGGGACAATAAACTTGCTATCGTCCTCATAGCATTATGATGTCATTCTAAGAGTTATGACTTCAAGTTTCGTAATAAAATTGAAACTTGACATATTATTGTTATAAAAGCTTTATTTTAATTGTTTTATTTACTTTTTATCATTAAAACAAAGGCAGTCGGTAAGATATAATCATTATATGGTTTGTAGTTGACCTAATATAGTGTATCCATGTTCCGTAAATTCCATATGGGGGCTCCAGCTCCACTCTTGGCCCATATGGAACTTGCTGATTATGTATAAACTATATTAGGTTAACTTTACACCTGTGGAGTGTGTGCTATCAACAATTGATCAAGATTAAATAATCCAAGCAAATAAGATTAAGGTGGTATTGGCCAGACACTTCAATATTGTGACGTTACAATACTGATGTGTTCATGCTTACTTTCAAAATTGATGATGAAATTCAGTTTAATTTTAAATCTTTTTTTTTTTGCTTCATAGATATTTTACCGAACAGCATCAGTTGCGAATCTGTACATCATGAGTACGAATCCAGCTGGGTCTTGAAGAATTTTTACCTTTCCAATATCTTTTTCGACAAATAGTGTAAAATTGAAAATTTCTAAACCGTTGAAAATATTTTGATTATTATGTACTTTAATCCACATTTAAATACCGTCGGGTGACCAAGTTGACATTTGATTGGTACAAAAATAAATCCAAATGCATGACATTCCTTAAGAAATAGAGTGTTAAAATTTCAAGCATCTGCGAGAAATAGTTGCTGAGAAATCTTTAATGAAAATTTGTTAAAAATTTATGCTAAAAATAAACAAAGTTGTTTTTAAAAAGAAGTTGATGTCCGATTGGTACAAGAAAAGACCATATGAAATGGCATGTCTAAACAAAGAGTGTGTTAAAATTTCGAACATCTGCAATGAGTAGTTGCTGAGGAAAATGCAACAAAAAAATTTCATACAGACAGAAGGATGGACAGACAGACAGGTAGACAGACATACATACAAGGGTAAAACAGTATACCCCCTTCTTCTTTGGAGCAGGGCTATAATTATTGTGAAGTTAGTTAATTGCCTTAATCATTCATTTCCAATAAACCAGCTATAGATAGCAAAAATGAAAGCAAGGTGGTGGACATGCTCTGGCTGATCCAAATCAGAGGGAGTTTGCATCAAAATATATACTTGCAATAAAATAATATTAATAATAATGAGCCATTTCGTTTCTGGAATGCATGATTTTAGTTTCTCTCCAGAACGATTCTGCAAGAAAGCGGATTGACTAATTAACATCATTGCAGATAGCAATGGAAAATACCTTGGATGGGACAATTAATCTTGATTAAATACAAATAAATAGCATGTACTTGTGTTTATATATATAGATAACGTATACATTTTTATACCACTGATAGAAAAATAGAAATCAGTAAAAAAAAAATGTGATGTTTGATTGGAGAGCAGTCGTCGCTAAAATTGCCTTGATATCTAGTGTACCTGTGTTATCTCCTACAGCATGAATAAAATATTTGCAACATACCAATATTCAAGTTCAATTTGAATGTTTACATATTAATCTTCAAATTTGAACAAATATCTCACGGATTTAACCATAAAAACATCAAGGGTGGAGAAACTTTAATTGTGCTAGCAATTCTGAGAAAAAGTATACCACAAATTGCCAATTCCATTTAATAGGTTTAAGAAAAATATGGCCATTTAAGTGAACCCACCATTTCCCAGGTTTATAGGGCTCTCCTTAAGTAAACATCTTTATCTGACCTTTTAGAGGTTAATTGTTGTTCATGCAGCCTCATTTAATATTGTAATGAAAATTCCTTTGATATGTAAATAGGGCAACCAGGGTCAATCAAAGATATTCAATCATAAGCTATTCCTTCGGTGTGGTAATGGTCTCAAACATTTTGATGACCCTGCAATGAGTCAGCAGACTTGACGAAGGGTATAAATAGGAAGCGCGTCTGCGCATAGTTGTTAGTCTGCTGGTAGACGCAGAGGAGAGAAGACTTCATTCAGAGAGCAAAGTTACAGCGATAATCGTAGGTACGGTTTATGTTTCATTTGAGGGACCCCAAAATACTGCAGGTGGACCATTTGAAACATTAGAGTATATCATATAGTCCAGGAGTATAGACTCAGAAATAAATAAGTTCGGACTAGGTTCAGAACAGGGTCTAAACGGTGGTTTGAAACAGTGGTTTCAGACCAAGTGTTGTACAAGGATAGCTGAAGGAAAATTATACATTACAAATTGGAATCATTGTTTTTGATTTAATTTGATGAAAAGTGTTTAAGAGTTGATTTTACTCCAATCAATTAGAAACGTAGGAAACATTAAGGGAAAATTATTATCCATGGTTTGAACCCACATTACACGTTACAATATGAATTTTAACCCTATTCAAATTACGTACTACATACATCTACATCATGATATTATCATGATAAAAGCATCATATCACTTAGAAATACATTTACATGTATACCCTCCCCCTAATTCTTTTGATTTTCATAAAAAGCATTAGTTGCATGCATGCGTGTATAATTATGAAACTTGTGGCAATTTCCTTGAGTCACTGATTTCTCATGCACACATATTTGAAAACAACCATCACTGATACTAAAAATAATTTTATTGATCTTTTTTGGTTATTGAATGATTTGTAACATTTTTATTCAACAACAAAAAAATCAAGCCACCCGGCCTGCATGTGATTTCTTAATTTGTTTCCTTAAAAAAAAAGGTAAGGTAATAATCATAGTTAGTTAATATATCTTATCTATTTTGGGGTCTAGTCTCCTTTCCTAAAACAGGAAGACATACAAGTGAAATTGAAACATACCCTGATAGCTAGAAACAGATTTGAGAATTCCTTATATGAAAAATGTTCAAATTTTACATGTGTTTCAACATTTTTGATATGCATTAATATATACAATAAAAGGGTAAAAATATGTTGCTTCTTGTTCATTTCAAAGTAATTATCATAGCAGATGTTATCTCAGAAAAGTGCGCAACAAAGCACAAATAGTAAAACATTTATAAATTTCTTTAATTTTATTTCAAATCTGGCGATGATTGGGCACGGCTGTTTAAGGGTAATGGGCCGCCATACATGACAAAGGGCATGCCCCAAATTTCAAAATTCAACACATCAAGTAACATCATACTGTAGTTCACATAATTCAACAAATTCAAACAAAGTTCAAAGTTCATTCCAAGTTCACTCAAAGTTCAAAGTTCATTCCAAGTTCACTCAAAGTTCAAATGTTTAATACCTTGACTCTGGGAGGTGCAGAAGTCAAGAATTTACGATTGACCCTTGGGAGGTGCAGGGGTCGATGTCCACATAATAATACATGCACTAGTCTGAAATGACCAGCGCCGCTCATTCATGCCAATCAGGTGTAAGTGCACACGTGTAGCATAAAACAGCCGTACCGGATGACAGGTCCTTACAGGGTTTCTGAAAAATAAAACAGAGAACAACCAGCAGATACCTTTTCAAAAGGGAGGGATGGGTGGGTTATTTGCAGCACGTGCTTATCAAAGATAAAAATATAATATTAACTTAACCAACCTATCTTCTCAGCAACAGGAAGTGAAAGAAAGATTATTGGGCTTGGGCTTTAATTTATATATTCAATGGGGAGATAACTCTAGTAATAAAGTGCGTGACAAAGGGGAGATAATGGTGTCGGCCCTTTCATCGATAACACCATCCAATGCATAAAGAATTGGATGTAAATATTATCTCAGAAAAGTGCGCAACAAAACACAAATAGTAAAACATTTATAAATTTCTTTAATTTTATTTCAAATCTGGCGATGATTGGGCACGGCTGTTTAAGGGTAATGAGCCGCCATACATGACAAAGGGCATGCCCCAAATTTCAAAATTCAACACATCAAGTAACATCATACATGTAGTTAACATAATTCAACAAATTCAAACAAAGTTCAAAGTTCATTCAAAGTTCAAAGTTCACAGGTTTAATACCTTGACTCTGGGAGGTGCAGAAGTCAAGAATTTACGATTGACCCTTGGGAGGTGCAGGGGTCGATGTCCACATAATAATATATGCACTAGTCTGAAATGACCAGCGCCGCTCATTCACGCCATAAGTTCCCAAACTCGAAAGCAGCTATGGAGCTTAAGAGATTGGGAACTCCGCCACCATATGTGTGGGGGTATGAGCGGATTTAACTTACAACCGTGCCCTAGGGTAAGCTTGCTAAGCCGGATAACAAGCATGCCCTTTTGTTAAGATAGCCTCAAGACCCCCCTGAAGAGTATTTAGGAAAACAGCATTAGCCAATTTTGACAAGTGTACTCCATCACAGAAGAACAAGGAGTCACGCTTTATATCAGGATGGCGGATAATTGCGCCGTCATACCGCAAGGCTAACCTGGATGCACAAGAATTAAGGCGTTTACGTTGTGATTCCATAGCACGAGAGTTTTGAGAATAACGCCATTGTATGCAAGACCAAATGACCTTAGAATGTGGGAAGTTGGTTTGAATAAATTGAAAAAGCTTCATGCAAACTAGCCTGAGTTTTCTAATAGAAGTCTCCCCTAAGTCATTTCCCCCACAGTGTATTAAAATGACATTAGGTGCAGGACCCACCTTTGCAAGGGTTTTAAGCTTCTGCTCTACTTGAGACAATTTCAGGCCACTGTACCCCTGCCACCATAATGAAATATTTAGCCTTTTCAGGTTCAGGTGAAGACCTCCAGGTCTTAAAAATGCTTCTAATTGAGCATGCTTCAGTATTGAGGACCCCACTAACCACACTTTTTGTTTGTCTACAATAGATAAGCAAAGCCTATGAGTTAGAATTTTGGTATGCGAAGTGACAAAAAAGAGGCCCTGCAGTCAACGGACGGACACTTAAATATTTCTCAACAAGCTTGAATGGACACGCAACTCCCTCAGATTTACCAATTTGCAAAATGGTATCTTTTCCTACCTGGTCAGTCTTGGAATGATTGAGATTGATTAACAATAGCTGTTTATCAGGGTCTAGAGTTAGATTTTCCATACCAAGTACAATATTGTTCGGAATTTAACAGTCAATTCACCGACGCGAAATAAACCATGAAATGCCAGCAAAATGTGTTGAACTCCAAAATCTTTTAAAACAATTGTTCCCACTCAAAAAAGTCACACTTAAGCAGTTGCAGTCAGTGCTGGGAAAACTTAATTTCTTTACAAGGGCAATTCGGCCAGGCCGTGCATTTGTACGGCGCCTGTATGACGCCACCATCGGTGTCACGGAACCACATCATTACCTAAGAGTTACTCAATCTATGCGGGAGGATATTTTTATGTAGTGTAGGTTTTTGGAGGATTTTAACGGTGTGGTTTATTTCTTAGAAGAAGAATGGTATTCAGATCAAAATCTTAATTTGTTCACCGATAGCTCAGGGTCTGCTCAACTAGGATGTGGGGCGTATTTGAATGGGGAGTGGTGTTTCTTTAGTTGGCCCAAAAATTGGAAATATATCGATGGGCATCACGACATGACCCTATTAGAGTTTATCCCTGTGGTTTTATCTGTTATCATTTGGGGCAACAAATTAGCCAACAAAAAAATTACATATGACAAATACTATGAAATGTAGACATGGTGTCCTTACAAACAGAAGCATTGTGACCCGCAAATATGAAGTCGTCCAAATAGTAGTCTATTAATGTGTCTACATGAGATTTTATTATTGCCAACCAGTTTAAAAATGTTGCAAATTCTTCAAAGACCTTACATGACACAGAACACCCCATTGGTAAACACTTATCAATGTAGTACATATCATCAAACATAAAACCAAGTAGGTCAAAATCCCCTGGACATATTGGCAAAAGTCTAAAAGCTGATTTTATATCGCATTTTGCTATAAATGCCCCCTGACCAATTTTAGCAATCATCTGTATAACCGAGTCAAAAGATGTATATTTAACTGAGCTTTCCTCTGGGTCTTTGAAAAAATTTACGCTATTGAATTTAGGAAATGAGAGGTGTGTTATAAATCTCCAACCAGATTTGTCCCCCTTTGGCACCACTCCGATAGGAGATATGCGGAGGTTTGAAATTGGTAGATCCCGAAATGGCCCCCCAACCCGTCCTAATTCTACTTCCTTCATTATTTTTTCTCGAAGCTCGTTGTGATGTTCATACGCAGATATCAAATTTTTTGATTGAATATGAATTCTTGGCCCCGTGTAATATAATTGAAAACCCTGGGAAAACCCTAAAATAATTTTTTCGCAGTCTGAGTTTTTGGATAATCTGACAAGTACTTCTCAAGTGCCGGGAGTTTAATAGGGGTTTTGCCGAGGCCCCACACCTTGTGGGTTTGTAAATCAAAAACGGGGGCGCAGGTTGTTGGGGTTCTGGGGTCCCCTGAAATGCGATTGTTGTGTCCTGGGTTGATTGTTAGCATGTTGTGTTGGGAATCTGGGGGCACGAAAATTATGCATATGAGTTTGAGCAAGAGTGCAGTGTATCATAGCATGCTGGCCGCTACAACGTAAACAACTGTGAGTGTACGTGCAAGGAAACTTTTCGCAAGACCCTTTGAAATTGAAGTTGTAGCACTTTCCTATGGATGTAGCTCTGGGCAGGGTTTGAGGAGCATTAACGGTTGAAGTTGGGGTCATGTACATTAACCAGAGCTCAGAATCCACTTCCTCCCATGATGATGCTGGATTATGAGCCATACGTAACCTATACTGAACATCGTATTCTTTCCATCCCATTGCTCCCCTATTAGCCCCCATCCTAACACAATGCATGTATTTCAAAAGCTCTATGGATTTAGCAGGGTGGCCACTAAGATAAATCCCAGCAAATATAAACATGAGATCAGTCCACTGTTCTATGGTATCAACATTTTTGGGGTTAGCATCCTTGGATATTATTTCCCCCATATTATTTACAATTAATTTTTTCTCATCCCCACCAGGTCTAGGAGGTAATAGAGAGGCCAGATCAATATACTGCCCTTCTATAATTTTTTGTTTAATTGCGTTGCTAACGTGCATACCTAGCATGTTGTGGATCGATGGGACTGCTGGAGGAATATCGTCCATGCATATGGCATAAGAAGATGACGTCGTTGTCCTTGATGGTTGCGTGACCTCCGAATTGGTTTGCACCGGTTCTGATGGGCCATCATCCATTATACCATTGGGTCGCTGCTCCCTGGTCCTTGCCGTTCTACTTTCGCTCGCCCTTGTCATCTCAATTCTCATCCGTTTGGACCGCCGTGGTGGCATTTTAATCAGTTGATAATTCGCAATATGTAGTCTTTAGAAATAAACAAGTGTTAATTTAAAAAAAATTGATTTCAAAATTAGTCTACAATTGTTTTATCTATGGATGAAATTTTTTTTTTTTATTTTATCATATTTTTTTTGTATGAATGTATGTTTGTTTCATATCTAAAAACGTATTTTTTATTGGAAATAAGATAAAATTCACAATCGGATAAAATCAGACATCTAAAAATGGTAGGATCGGGCCAACTTTGTAGGTTAGGTCGGGTTACCCGAAACACACAACTTTTTTTTTTAGGCCTAAACTTACATCAAATATTCTTGTGGGACCACAGTCTTAACAAATGAGAATCAATAATATGTCAAGATGCTTACATATATGTAACATCTGAATGTAACATATAACTTTTTAAGTTAAAAAAAATTATTATTTTTTTGAATTTTTTCCTATGGAGAATCGGCCTTAGATATGGCCCCACTCTATCCTGAAAGGTAATGATTTGGACAAAGTAAAATCTATGATATCAGAGGATGCTTCAACATAGTTATTTTTTATATTTATATATATTATTGCTTTTATGGCAAATTAGTTTTTTAGATGATTTTAATTACTCTACAATATCAATTCTTATGTAAAATTTTGAAACCCCATTGTGGCCCACCCATACCCCCGAGGATCATTTATTTGAATCTACATTACCAGAGGATGCTTCAACACAAGTTTAAGCTTTTCTGGCCAATTAGTTTTTAAGGATCCTCGACACCCCATGACTCCTTTTTTTATGACAGTAAGTCACAACATGGCGATTTTAGCGAATTGTGAAACAGTTTATACAACCAAACTTTGTTGTATATCTCTGTGGCGCAGTGGGTGTTCCTTTAGTCTACCAACTTGCAGGTCTCGAGTTCAAATACTGCAGGGTTTTTTTATTTTCATTAACAGCGGTAAAATTTTAAAAGTTTATTTTTCCCCAATGAGTAAGATAACTTTTAAGATAATTTTTAAGTCGAACACATGCTAAAAATCCATATCTTTAAGTAATTTAGAAGAATGGGCTTGTAGGCAGAACTTTTCCCAGGTGTGTGGAGGACCCCTAAAGGAAAGAATTCTAAAAATTCATATGTATTGAAGTATCGTACCTGGGGCTATATAGATCATGGATATATAATTGGCCTAGGTAGCTGAGGGGTAGAGCTCCTGACTAGAGTTGCAGGCGTCCTGGGTTCGATTTGCGGTCCAGCCATATGTTTTCATTGTATTTATATGCTCATTACTTAGGTACAGTATAAATTTGACCCCTGAAATTTAATTGACAACTGATTTAATACCAGAATACTGCAATATGTAGCGCTTCTACAGAGCAATTAACAACAATGATAATGGAATAATATATACACATACATCAGAGACATAAATAACATAGATTTGTATAACACACACTGAGTTATATATTAATATACACACAAGTGGTCTATGTTTTCTACTGATTGATATTATTAATAAAAGAATTATAGTGCACTTACTATTTATATAGTGCTTGGTATCTATGTTGTTGAGCTGAATTAACAACATAACAGTCCCACATTTAGTTCAACATGACACAAATTCATGAAAACTGAAATTCCAAAAAATGCATATAGTATTTGGACCAAAAAAAAAAATGAACCGGAAATTGCAAACAGCTGATCGATCGGAGTTTCCAGAAGTAACAATAAACATGATAAAGTCGGGTTGGTTATTGCATGAGCGCAGAGTACAGAATTTGCATGCAAACGGACAAAATACGCATGTACCTTTTTTCTTTTCTTTTCTACACTGGATGCTTTCGATGATTTGATAGAAGGGGATTCTCACTCTCAGGCACGTGACAAAACGCTCCTTTGGATCCGCGTACAGTGTATTTTCCAGCCGATTCCGTACGATAGACCCTATATATTTTGAATTTCTCAGGACAGATAAAAGACAAGAAATGGAATTGATTTTTTACCAACCAATTTCTTTAGCTTTAGGTGTAAATACTTTCCTCGAAGTCAGGGGCCCCTCTGTTTAACTTTGATCCGCGGCAGAGAACACGGTGACGAAAATTACTTGGAATACATGAACGAAATATTATCCCGCCCCCCCCCCCAAAAAAAATAAAATTTAAAGGTGGCCGGGGGGGGGGGGGGGTAAATAATATAGGGCCTGTGCTTTGTATAGCTTATTATGGTGCCTCATATATCATCAAGCCCAGCCCAAATGCTGATTACAGACAAACGCGAGAATGGGGTATCCTACGGGGAATCTAAGCACATGTTTTTGTTTCTTTTACCTTTCTGAACTTATTTTTTGATAAGTATAGTATATATAGTATATACAGAGATCTACTTTACATAGATTTCTAAAAGGGTATTTTCAATTTTTGTCCCCATCCCCCGAAGACCTCCCGCTGATGTTTTAGCATCATATGCACAATTATTGAGCGTCGACACCTTGGCTTTTTATTTTTAACGTTAACGACTTTCTTGATCTCTTTCTTGATCTTTGGATTGTTAAGGTGCATTACAGAAGACAATAAGGTAACTCTCTCTCTCTCTCTCTCTCTCTCTCATCTCTCTCTCTCTCTCTCTCTCTCTCTCTCTCACACACACCAGGGACGTATATACTAAGTAGTATATAGTATATACGTCCCTGCACACACACACAATATATACTTATTTTATGAAAACTAGACCAGCTTGCAATGTGTATGTAAACAGCTATCTTGTGAAATCCTTATCGCAATCTTTGTATCGATTTTTACGCAACGGCCCAGATACATGTACATCTAGCATGACTACGTCGAGCCGATGCCAACGTATGAGTCCAAACACTTGTACAGAATTAAACCTAAGGTCGATTAAACTGCAAAAATGAAAATCAATCCAAAACGATATGCGTCAATATTAGATTTTTTTACATAGACTATCATCATGGGTTGAATTTGCCATGAAGTATTTGCTTGATTCAATGATTTGTAAACACTCAAACTGAGTCATCATGCATTTTCAGTTTAGAGCGAGAGAGAGAGAGAGAGAGAGAGAGAGAGAGAGAGAGAAAGAACACATCCGACAGCTCTTTTCAATAATTTTAATGTCGGAAGTACTCGGGACACCTCGTGCAATTTTTCAACGTTATCATCCGGGCTTTTTACTGGCTGATGCAATGCAATATCTCTGTAGACTTTCTATTTTGGGATGTGTATTGAAACCCAAAGCGGTAGAGGGGGCGTTTCAAAACAGATAATATGGACATTTTTCATATTAGTGGATGAGCGTAGTTTTAGCACAAAGGCATTTATTATTATCGAAATATCAAGCGAAAAGTGGTGGAAGCAAAAACTCGGGACAGAGTATAGTCAGATTTTTTTTTTGTCTTTGCATTACTGAGAAATAACCTTGAAAATTTAGCACTTGAAAAAATTCTTCCCCACTTATCGTTCTTGATTTTGTGTAAACAATGCATTTATTAAAACTGGTGTAATTTCAAAGTTGTTTATCGATTTGATTTTTAGTAATTTTTGCATATGTATGTGAACGTGTCTTTCTTTTTCAGTTGAGATCTTCTGATTTCGTAGTACAAATGACTTACTTTGGTCCTTAATGAATAAAACTATCAGCTTATCATGTTAACGTTGAAGATCCCGTACTGCAGTGAAAATTCAACGAATGAAATGCTCCAACATTAACAGCTGATTAATGAATTATCCTAATGCTTTTGAAACAGAAAAATTCTGTTCCGCTTTCTGTTCCGTTTTCCGTTTCGCGTTTTAGCAACACCCCATTAGCGGGTACTAGTTTTACCCAGCTCTCTGGTTAGAAGGGTTTCACGTGGTGTATATAATTATGTATATGTGTTTTCAATATACAGAAAAGGATTAATTAACATGAATAAACAATTCTTTTGTGGTGATCTGCTAAAGGGATTTATATTCAAATTGGATTATCATTATGATGTTGACCATTATAGGTATACAAAAGTGATGTCCCATAGGTTTCTCACGGTAGCTTTGCTTTGTAGTTTAAAGGTTTGTAACTTTGTCATTTGACAATAAAATTCTGTTTCCGTTGCGTATATTGATTGTCCCAGGATAGGGCAATCCACAATTTGAAGGAATGAATTAAATTTAAAGAGATTTTATCACATTCATGATTTTTTGGACCAGATCTTTAAGTTTTTCACCAGAACTATAGCTTTCATAGTTCTTTTAGAAAGATTTCTGGCAGGGAGGTGCATGGTTGTCATTACAAATTTATAATTTTTCTACTCCAGAATGAAACCCAATTAAATGAATATATGAGACTCCTCGACAAGTTTGTGTATGGGTTATATGCTACTCATGTGACCGTTAATTAAGGCCTATTGGCCTCTTGTTATTGCATGTGTTGACATTACTAAATTTCATTTTGTTAGTTTAGTTGATATTGTAAATTACAAATCAGAAATCATTACTACATATGTGTAGTATATAAAAATCTGCTTTGAAATATGCGCTTAAAAAGACCACGCGCAATTCTACACAATGCTTTTTGGTTCTAAATCTACCTATTTTTCCACCACTGGAGGTTAACATGTATGAATATCTATACGCCCCATTTATTGATTTGGTAGAAACCTACAGTGACTGAAACTGACAGGTAATTGACAGGACTGAGATCTATACGCCCCATTTATTGATTGGTTGAAACCTACAGTAGGTTATGTATTTTTCTGCAATTGTTGCCACCTTCATATCACACATGAATCACCAAAGAAAGCATTTTATTATTTCCGCTTATGTTTACATTAGAAATCTGCGACGTTCACTTTTCCTGTGAATACACTTTGCTAAATATTGATGCGCCAGGAGCCCAAATATAAACGTCATCACACGTTTTGAGTAAATTTATTTCTGTAAGATTAAATGAAATGTACCGTTCAAATTAACATAACCAATTTGATATGTTAAAATGGAAAATAATCTTTAAATCATGTCTATATATTCATCAATTAAAAGATTTTTTTTTTTACAAAGTTTCTGGCACTATATTTTCAGTCACGGAAGCAAACTGCTTAAAGGAGAACCCTGATTTAAGTTTACAAATCGCAATTTTCATCCATGTATGGTCTCTTTCTATTGATATTATACATAATTTTATCTTAATATTGCCTGAGAGCACCAATAAATGTATTAGATCTCTCTATTTTGTTTACTTAGATTTACAATGTCAAATGCTGCAAGAACCCACATGACGCAATCATCTGGAAGGCGCTGCAACACTTTTGATGCTCTCAGATGGCCTGGAGAAAATATTTTTTCTAGCGTTTTTCGCATCAGTCAAAGCCAGATTCTAGTTGAGCCACAAAGTTTATATATGGGGATTATGCAGCTTAACAATAAAGAACTAAAGAGTGCTGCTGTTCTGCAATATGAAGTTGCTAGACACCTCGGGTGTAAGCAATGGGTGAATGAATTTAGGCAAAACTGTCGGTGTGACCTGTCTGATGATTGGATTGACAAAAATCTACCTTCATTAGACGGCAGAAAGCTGCAAACATCAAAAAAGTCGGCATCAGTGTATGTTGCCGAATCATCGCGTGACATACGTCTGAGGACCGATCCGAACATAAATATTGTTCGAGAAAATGCAGCAGAGGACAGGAAAGAAGAAACACCAACAAAATCCCCAGATCCAGTCTCATATGCCCCAAATACTAGTAAACAGGGAACTCACACCCTGTACAAGAAACCGAGATCTGAGCCCTCAACCAGCTCATTTAGGACCGTTAGTTATAGAAAATTTATTCCTGAAAAGACGCCAAAACATCTATTTAGCACAGAAAAAAAAGTTACAACAGGCAAAACTCTACGAAAAGTTGAATCTGGCAAAAGGTCATTGTCAGTTACCATTGACGTAGATGAACCCTCACTGAAATTAAAGTCCTCCCAACAATCAGAATATTGTTTGCTTTCCAATTGTTTTTCACTGGATACTAAAGTGAGACGTCACTGTACCAAAAGGCACATGCCTCCAATGTTTCAAACTGTGTCGTCAGACTCGAGCAATGTTTTTCATTGTGTCCAAGCACTAAAATGGCTGATTAAAGCTGCATTGGGAGAACAAGCTACTCTTCTTGATGCAATGGAAACAGTAAACCAGGCCAGTAAAATACCTCCGACCATTGCCCTCAATCCGTTGCATTCAGATTATTTTCGCCAGGCATGTCAATTCTTAGAGGTAGACGAGCCAAAACAGTTTACTCTGCACCCAATAAACTCTCCAGCTGTATTGCTGTTTTGGCGATGCATTATGGTGCTATTGGACAAATGTACAGAATTCCAACAAAAGGAGTTTGTCCGTTTTAAAGCAGACAAGGAAACTTCAACCAAATCAAATCCTCTCATTCACTCAACTTCTCCTCATATAAATCCATCACTAGTTTTACATGGTTCTGACGTAGAATTGCCATCAAAACTGGCAGAATTTAATATGCCAGACGGTTCTAGTGGAATGGAAGTAGCTGAACACAGCGAGTTACCAGTTGTATTTGATAGCCACTTCCATTTGGACCGTACCTGTAAGAAGATATGGGGTGTTGAAGGGGGGCACACTGTAGAGGACCTTTTGAAACATAGTGAATCGGACAGTGTACCATACAAACCAGCTATTCCTGTTAAAGTAATTGGAGGCATCATTGTCTACAGTGAGCCTAATACCTATCCAGATGTATCCTTTACTTTAAATGGTCCTTGGAAAGTTGCTGTTGGAGTACATCCAAAACAGCATAGCACATTCTCTGAAGAAAAAATGATGCTTCTTGAGCAATTACTGCACCATCCAAAAGTTGTTGCACTAGGAGAATGTGGCTTAGATAGGAGTGTCCCACCATCTGAGTGGACGCAGCAGGAGGATGTCTTTATAAAACTTCTGAAACTTGCCAAGCCTTGCATTCCAATTGTGTTACATCTCAGGGGGCCAGCTGGGGATAAATATGGATCTGATGTAATTGCAAGATGTATGATGCTGATGGAAGTGCACTGTAGAAATGCGCAGCGGATACATCTTCATTGCTTCCAAGGAAAGACAGATGTTGTAAAGGCATGGCTAAAGAAGTTTCCAAATACTTGTTTTGGACTAACTGCATCAGTTCGCACATTTGATAGTCATCAGATTGCAGGTTTAAAGGCCATTCCGAGAACAAATATTGTGTTGGAAACAGATGCTCCTTACTTTCCCTTTGGTACAGCAAAAGTTAGTACACCTGCATATATAGGAGAGACTGCTAAACTTGTTGCACAACATTTGAATGTGAAACCCGAAGAACTGATGGAGATCACTCTACAGAATGCCAAATTTTTGTATGGTATATGAAGTTTTCAAGCCAGAAAAATGTCAAAAACTATGAATTATTTAAATGGGAGGTTTCATGTTGAAGAATTCATCTTGGAGTCAGATTTCATTTTGGAGTCAGATTTCATCTTGGAGTCTGAATTCATCTTGGAATTAGATTTCATTTTGGAGTCTGAATTCACATTGGAGTCTTTTACTAGAGTCTTCGTACTTTACATTTTTTTTTACATTGGAGCTGAATTATTTATATGGGAGTTTTTATGTAGAAGAATTCATCTTGGAGTCAGATTTCATCTTGGAGTCAGATTTCACATTGGAGTCTTTTACTAGAGTCTATATACTTCAGAAGTTTTTTACAATGGAGCTGTTACAATAGTGCATTTAATCATTTATCTTATCAGCAAGGTGGAGAGATTTATAAAAAAAATATTGACAGGTCAGACTGGATTGCAGCCATTTATTTATTTTTATGAAAATAAACAAAAAAATTGACAATTGTGTAAACATTCCACATTTGTCCATTTCCTTTGGAAAAAAGATTCCTATTGAAATATTTCATTAGTGGCATTTTACATTAAACTTTTCATTCAGATTAAGTCATGATTTCATCTTGAGGTTCGATTTTGCATGTAATTTTTTTCATCAAATTTCATATTGGAGCTACTTCATAGAACAATTCTTGTTGAACAAACCAAAGACTAAGTGCAGCCATATAATGAAAACAAACTGTTGGCAGGTTCATGTATTGTTAGAATTTTTCAACAAATTTCTTATGTCGTCTCTGACTGAGAAATCCCATTGATTATTCACGAGTGACCTTTTTACATTGGAGAGTTCGTGTAGAAGAATTCATGTTGGAGTCAGATTTCATGTTGGATTCAGATTGTTCACAAGAGTTTTCATCTTTCATTAGATTTCGATTGGTTTGGAGTTGTTACAGTGGCGTTTTGAAACAAAATCTGAAGTACATGTACTTGGAAGAGCAAAACGAATAAAAAAGTCAAACATAGATCATTTTCTGCTTTTCAATTGCAATCTTCACTTGGAACAATTAAAGATTCATTCGAACATCCGTAAGTGACATTTCATGTAGAAGAATTCATCTTGGAGTCAGATTTTACATTGGAGGTCCTATTACTTCATAAGTTTTTATACTGGAGTTATTTAACTGTGGTGCATTAAAACATTTATCTAATCAAAATTGTGGAAAGACTTACCGAAAATCAAACTGCCAAAGTGGAGCAGAACCGTTTCTTTAAAAAAGATAGGAAACAGGGTATTTCTGTTAACATTTTACATTGGAAGAAAGAATCACATCAAGATATTTATTAGTGATATTTCATGTAGGAGATGTTGTGTTAAAGAATTCAAATTGGAGTCAGAATTCATCTTCATGAGTCAGATTTTACATTGAAATCTTTAAAGGGATAGTCTCTAAGGTATATATACTTGTGAAATG
The DNA here is from genome assembly GCF_025612915.1 of Magallana angulata. Classification (NCBI taxonomy): domain Eukaryota; kingdom Metazoa; phylum Mollusca; class Bivalvia; order Ostreida; family Ostreidae; genus Magallana; species Magallana angulata. The sequence continues at coordinate 26,781,556 of NC_069112.1, forward strand.
TAAACCTCTTATTTTAACGGAATTGAATAAATAAACTGCTGGAATATATTAATATTTGTCTTTCACACAAGAATGCAGCTTTTATCTTAGCCTTGTTCAAGTGAACTCTTTCTTCCTTTCAGAAGCTTGAGCCGTCCTTTACCTTGATCTATAAGCCATCTTCACAAAGTTCTCTACTTAGCCCAGATGAACTCATCCCTTATAGTATGATGCATTGGAAGAATTGCTTCAAAGACCCAAGGGTGAACTTGTGGTCATTTATGCCCTCTTTACGTAAGTGAAATGTTTTGAGCAATTTTTTTTTGGTCACAATCTTTTGAGGTAACATTTTCAGTGAACGAGTAAACAGGTATTGCACGTGCCATCACACCGTTTGGGTTGGACTTGCTTTGAATTCGATGTTTTTTGTAAGGTAATATTTTAAATTTTAGCAGCATTTCTACCCGAGGATTTGGTGTCTATATATATACATATACCTCCTCATACAGATTGTACTGCCCTGATCTGAATCACACTTGGAACAAGGGAGTCTATACAGCTTGCACTGCCCCTCCTCTCTTCAGACGCCAGGTCCCATTCTAGTGGCCAGTTGCAATGCCGTCTGGTGGAGAAAAATGACTTGGTTCCACATCACCACTGTTTTTCCTAATTTGAGAAGCCTGTTGGAGTATTAGTTTGCCAGCCTTGTAAAGTTGCAATGATTTATTAGCCAGAAACAATTGTATTGTTTCATGCCCCATTAAATATGAAGAAATTTATAAAATGATATTATTTAAAATATAAGAATTCTTAAGATTCTGAATTTTGTCCTAAATGCATAACTGGAATGCCTTTAAGGTTCATGTATCACCCTAGACCTTGCATATATACTTATATGTAATTAAATGTAGTTTTGAATTGCATTAAACCAACTCATATTTTAGTGTCAAATTGGATAATTAGCCATATAGCAGATATGTTGTAAGGTTAATATTGAGAATACAAGACAAGAAACTCCCTCGTAATAATTGTCTTTTGATAATTTGACTTTTCTGTCCTCATTCACTTTTGTTTAAGGGTTTATGAGGTCCCTCATCTCTCTTTCCATAATGGTTTGAGGAGACGTGGCACGGGGGATGGAGGACCATTTCAACACTCTTTACAGCTGACGGATAGTCCTGGACAATGCAGTGCATTTCTGTAGAGATTCACTTATACAGCCCAGGTACAGTTTCCCCTTTTTAGCTCACCCGCGCCAGAGGCTCCAGTGATCTTTTCTGATCAAAGATTATCTGTTTTCGGTCGATTCGATGTCGTTTTCATTGTAAACTTTCCCATTTCTCCTGGGGCCCATTTTACAAAGATTCTGAAGTCCTTAGTTTTAAAAATTCCTTCTTACGACAAACCGAAAGACCATTTTATAAAACATGTCCTTACTGCATGTCATAACTCTGTAATCGCAGATGATTACATTTATTTTTAAAACCTTTATGTATATCTTGTTGTCTTTACTTGCAAGTTTATTGGACTTAATATTTTAAAGGCAAGGTTAAGATATTGTGAAAGCATTTGGAAATAGTTCAAGGGGGTGGGGGGGGGGGGGGTGTTGTAGCAGTTAATGGTGTTATCTTCCCTTGCATGTTCATAATGAAGCTATCATCCCTTCCTTGTTCATATTAAGTAATTAATTATGAAAAATAATTAAATTAAGAAGTTGTGTGATTGAAAGAGTTAGAATTATGGAATACGGGATGGTTCTCACCTATTCTGTTTCGCGCTGAGATGATTCGCACCTCGATGTTTCGCATCTCCCTCAGCGCAAACATCTCACTGTATTAAGATATTTTTCTCGTGTTATTATTGCTCTGAAGTTATTTATAACCTATATAAGAATTGAAATAAGTTTTTAAAAAACCCATTGAAATGGTGTTTGCATTTATATATGCGCCGCTAGTATAATGGGTTTTTTTTTCGTTTTCGATGGGTTTTTTTGAAGCCTTTGAAGCCATGGCCTTATTATATAGGTTCAGAACAAGAGGTATTTAATGTGTTGTGAAAACAATTATAGTACGTCTTTCACTTGAGATTTACCTGACTAGTGTATTTTTATGAAAAATTAGGGATGTTATTGCAGGTAATTAAGTACCACAGATCTAAAGGTGAGGATAATTTAATTACATAACTTTTCTGCTTAAAACTTAACATTACCGCCTCTGCATCCATTAAACTACCATTTTTGTACGTGTGATATTGTTTGATAATTTCTGTTCCCATATATTTATGAATTAATAATTATGTCATTGGAGAATGACATACAAATTACTGAAAAATACACACAAAAATACACACATTTAGTTCTATATGCAGAATCATTACTCTTAGAATAAGGAATAATCTGAGCTGATGAATATTAAGGGACACACTTATTGAGGACCTTTTACATAGTGGTAAGTTTAGAAGAAATTCATAAATTATATTTAAAAACAACTTGCAAACGATTGTTTGCATAATTCCCTATATGAAAATAATACTTATTTTTTTATAGCACACATATTTATTGTCAGATTCATTTTTATACTACTTTAAGCAGCAAATACAACTAAATAATTAAGATATGGCCCTACTCAAGTTATTTTTTAAAAGTTATTTTCTTATTTACTTATATTCTTGTTATATACCATAAAAAAACCATGTGTTTACTATATATGTTTACATAATATGTCAATGTTTATTCTACCAACACCGGCTACATAAACTTAACATTTACATGTATATGTTTCATAAATCATTTATTGTTATTGTTAAGAATGTATTTGATGCGAAACAATCGCAGTGCGAACCATCTCAGCGTGAAACAGAGTAGGTGCGAACCATCTCAGCGCGAAACATGTTTAGGTGCGAAACATCCCGTACCCAGACTGATGCAAGCAAATCTATTATTTAAAACAAAATTGCAAAAAACAATTTTTTTTAACATTCTAAATAAACAGATAAACTTGTTACGTGTAATTATTATAGTAAAGTAATAATTGGCTAGCCAAAATTACTGATAAGCAGTACATGTAAAATGATTTTGGGATAATTGTCAGTTTGTGATGCAGCTCTATTGGTTGGTAATTGAAAAGATGGAACATGTGTAAGCTGAAACATGAGCAGTGAGTGGAAATGAGGTGTTTCATTTTCATTTTAATGCCCTATTGGGAGAGTGTCTGTCTGGGAGGTTGTTTTTAATAAAACATGTATACTAGCTATAGCAATCTTGGTTTAGTTTATCCATGAACATGCACATATATTTATAAACCTATCTTGAAAGTTAACAAATGTGAGAAAATTATTTGTACATGTATTAGAATCTTGTTTTTAAGAACAGGTTATACACTCTATTATGATCTTACAAATGTTTTTCGCTAAAGTCATAGGTTGAAAATTTTCAGGCAGACAGGTGGTTGTCATTACAATATATTTCTTTTACTCCAGAATGAAACTTAATTGAATACTTCTATATGAGATTCCTCGACAGGTCTGTGTATGGGCCCTGGTACTCAGGTGACCATTACAGCCTATTGGCCTCTTGTTGTGCAATATTTATTGTACTTAAAGTGGCTCACTACACCGTGAAATATTTTCTCAAATCAGCAGAAAATTACTTGATTATGATAGATATCATAACGGATAAGAAGTATTTAAGTCTAATAGGCAAAAAAATGTGCAATTTTGGATGAAAAATTACATTTTCAAAAATTCAATTCAGTTAACATGAACAAAAGCTCCAGGCGGATTCGAACTCATGATCTGCGTTTTAGAAGCCCAATACTTTAACCACTAAGCTACGACGATATACAACCAAATCGTACGATATAAGCAGTTTAACAAAAAAAAATCGCCATCTTGTGACGTAGTGTCTTAAAAACTATAAGTGTAAGTGTAGTGATGAGGTACCTTAAATGTCAAGAAATTTTGATTTTGATACTTGATAAGAAATAATTAACCTAGGGCTGTTGTTGCTCAGGAGATGTATGTGGCCCTTGGGCCTCTTGTTTTAATAAATTCAAACATTAAGATACAGTTATCTGTAAGTAATTTAAATTTTTCTGACTGCATCTAGTCAACAACCTCAACTGCAGGTCACAGATCCAAACAACCAAGAAACCCAATTGCCAGGTCAACAAAATGGAATGCTCCAGCACAACAATCACTATCAGCCCATGCAACAGATGACCTATCCATACAATTACTGGTAGTCAACCCCTCAACACAACCAGATGCATTATGGGCAGCAGAATTACCAGCAACAGAGCCTTACCTTCCAATAAGGGATATCAAAGCCACCATGTTTCTAGTTGGCAGAACTTACCAAACCAGACGGTTTACCTTCTTCGTCCAAACTACATGATTCTGCATATTATGCTTCTTCTGAACCCAAAGAGCAGAATTCCACACCTTCCTCCTTTGCCAAGGTAATTAATAATGTAGTTCAAATGTAATAAAAAATGAGAATGGTGGCAAATTTGATGTTGAATGAGTTTTTATTAGTTATATTTAAATGTTATGATGTTATACAATGCTTTCAAGACTTTATAAATGTTCAAGCTTGAGTTTAAAATATGGCACTATTAGGTGACCCTCAAAGCCTGTTGTCTTGAATTTCTCCTAAACGTGCCTGAAACACTGATTCAGGTGTCGGGTCATTCCTCAACTGTTGGCACACATAGTACCAGATGGCTGTTATTTTAACATTTTTTCCAGAATCATGGCCTGAAAATATGGGGTAAAATTGTGTTCCTATGTATAAAACGCACCCCTTACTTTTGGTAAGAATATATATAGTTTAAAATCAATTAAAATGTTTATAGTTTATAACTATTTATGAAGCATTTCATACATAATAATAATAATAATATTTATATATTATCCGGCAGAACCCACAGACACTGGAAGGGTTCCGACAAGAAGCCAGTAAGGCGGAGCTAGGTGCCAGACTCGCCGCCAAACCTGAAGTCAGCGACACCCAGGCTGTCACAAACTACACCATGTTGACAGCTATTCAGGATCTCACCAGAAATGTACAGGCCTTACAGACCTCAGCGTATCCTGCCAAAACACCATTGCCCAGCATCACGCCTAACCTCTGGTGAGTACAGCAACTCTAATTATACTGGTAGAGTGTTGAGTCAAAAATGTTGGTATTGTGATGTTAACCATGGCTGGAAAAATGTTTACTGCAACAAAAAGACATTAAAAATGGTAGGAATTCAAACCAAATCAACCTTTCAGACAATAAGGATTCAAGCCTATCTTTGGACCATATGTTCCAGGGATAGGCACAATGCCCCAGCATAAATCTAATGACCCCAGTGCAAAAGAATACTTTAACTGTAAATGTAAGGGGAAGAAAAACTGAAGCTTTATATACATATGAATTATTCTTACTGTAACAATATTATAAAATATCGATATTAAATTCACTTACCATGTTATTTAGAATAATAAAATTCCAAAGAAATATTAAGGTTTACTAATTATTATAATAATTGATTCATTAAGATCTTTTTTAGAACTGCAATGCTCAACATATGATATGACTAAAAAATCATCCTTTTAAAAAAGGGAGCTAATCATAAACATATAAAGAATATCCATGGGTAAAATGTTTTTTTATTTATACACAATCTACATGTATTATCCCACATTGTCCAGATAATTTGTGCTCCTTTAAGCTGATGTAAGCATGCCTTAATTTATGTTGCTCAGGTGAGCGATGTGACCCATGGGCCTCTTGTTTTAATTAATGTGAGACTAGTACCGGTACTCTAACCTTACAAGGTCAATCTAGCAGTAACAGATCTTTATCATTAATCTCCAATACATTCCTTTGAGTACTAGCACAAGTACAAAAAAACTAGACCTGTTTTTGTTTTTAACAAAAAGGAAGGGCTTTTTGACAGCCCTTTAAGCCCCTTTTTTAAATTCTTACTTTGTTTCTCAAAGATTGTGTATTTGATATAAAATAAGAACATGATATATGTTATAGAAGATATTCCCATCCATGAACCGAATGAAATGAACTTATGATTATCATACAATTTTTTAACAGATGATATACAATACTGTCAAAACAGTATCCATGAATATCCAAGATCATAAAGTTTGATTTTCATATATTATGATAGAAGAGGTCTCATAAAGGTGATGCCTTGTCTCAGTGAGCTTTGTAATCTGATTTTATCTATGTTTTGGAATTTTATTTTCAGAACCTTTTCCGGTCTGCTCATTAGGTCCCTTATATATATATATTGTAAATTATATGAAATATGAAAATATATTTGCTTGAAAACTATTTGAGAAAATGTTATATGCATGAATTCAATTGATTTTAATAACATAGAAACTCCCATAAACGCTTTTCATCAGCTCATAAAACCAGAAGTACTCAATTCTTTTACCCGGTAAATGAATCTTGGAATATATGTTAATTAATTCCATATAAACAATGTAAGTCTTAGGAAATTCGTTTTTGAATTGTTTGTTTTATCATCCCCCCTTCTTTCAAATTTGAAACCTTATATCTCAAAAACGGTATAAGATAGAGAAATGTCTATGATTACAATTTTGTACAACATGTCAAGATACATTTAATTGTAAAAAGTAAGCAAGATATTGCGTTTCATTCAATTTTTAGTATTTTCCTTGTCAAAACCGGAAGTACCAGAGCCGGAAGTTAAAACCTTACTTATGCGTGTCAATTGATATAAGCCTATGCGATCAAAATTTTAATATATTTAACCGTATCTAAAAAATCCTTAACAAAACTTTGTTGAAAATAATGAAAATTAAAAAGACAAAAACAATAGGTCTTTTCGACCGAAAGTACTAGTTAGTTTTGAGTGACGTCTCAATCTAATAATGATCCTTTTATCTCACCATAATTTTTTTTAGATTCTTCTGTTTTGTAGGGTCACTATTGTAATGCTGCATTTTGGTTTATTTATGGACATGGACAAATAACCACTTTCTACGCGTGAAACACCGATTCAAATTTCCGAACACAATGAACAACACAACTTTACGGAAAGAGCTTGACAGTGTGCGAAGTTGTGATCATCAATTTATGGACATTAAGCTCTGACATGTGATACATGCTATAATGATACATGTAATCCCAGTGATATGTTGCGTTCTACGTTCAGTGTCGATATATGTGTAGCTTTTGTAACAATTATTTCATTAGATTATGAACACATTTTGTCATTATATTTCTATTTCATGTGTGCAGGTTCATTTTGTGTTGCAATTATTGCAAGTATTGTGTTCCTTTTTTATTGCAACTATATATACATGTAATATTATGTAATATGTTATGCCTAGTAAAACTAATTGAATATATATATTTTTTTGGTTGATATTTTATAGGTATGCATTGGTATAAACATTATTTTTATTGTATAATACAGCTATAGTGTACTTGTTTATTTCTCATTTGTAGAAACATTTTTTTAGATATATTTATTACTTACATTAGATTCATTTTTTTTCTGACTCGAGTTATATGCTTTACTCTTCATTGTTTTTTTCTACATTAGGCCTCAATTTGAGCTTCCAAAGAGTGTATAGGAAGGAATGTAGTCATAATGCATATTTTTTTATATTGCTATTAAAAATTAAAATATGTCAGACGGACAGCATGGTCATGTTTACGGTATTAGAAAAATTGGATTTATAGGAATCAGTAATTACTTTAAAAGAATTGTAAAACTTTGTATTTTAAGTTAAGTACATGTATAAAATTGGCATTTAAGGTCAGACGACACGTTCCTCAATTTTTGATAACTTTTTCCAGGAATTTGTTAATGGTTTAATTACTACTACTTTGACAAGCTTTCTTGCAAAAAATTAGGGTACCTTACCAGGCATTTCTGCAAAATACTAGAGTATGCAATTTCCTATATAATCTTCTTGAAAATACACTTCAATTGCTGATATAAAAATAAATGCATCTACAGCACAGCGAAATTCACTATATTAGAACTATATCTCCACCGGGGAGGGGGGGGGGGGGCTTTGAACTCAAGACCTCTAGAAACTATACGCTTCTGGCACAAAAGATTTCTTAAATAATTTTATTCTAAATTTAAATAAACTGTAATTTTCAAGGTTCCTAGTTTGTGACTTCTAGCATTAGGAAGAATCCGAGATAAATATTTATAATGGATCTTGTACATAATAGTAAGTTTAGACATTCTTCTTTTGTCAAAAAAAGTTTCCCAGACTGTTTCACAATTGAGTGATGTTTTCGAAGCAGTCGTTGATAAATCTGTACCAAAGTGGACAGCATATAACTGAACCTTCTCTAGTTTTTCAATTTCATATTGGCTACAACCATCCAAAACAAATGAGGCATATTCAAGAACAGGCCTTACAAAAGTAATGTACATTTTGGAAGGAGTATTTTTTCCAAGGTTAAATATTTTATTTTTTCAAAAGACCTAATTTTATAGTGCTTTATTTACTATAATGTTAATGTGCTCTGACCATTTAAGATCACTTGCTAAATGTAGACCAAAGTGTCAGATATTTTTTAATTCACAATGTTGAAAAAATATTTCTGGTACATGTAATTCTCAACTTGATTTTGTGTTAAAAAAGATAGCCTTAGTTTTGATAGGATTAAATTTACATAACCATCGACTAAATCACTTTTCCAAAGTATATAAATCATGATTGGTATTGTAGTAAAAACATGCAATGCACATTGGATACAAAATTTTATCATCAGCAAAAAGTATAAAAAAAGATAACATTTTGTTTGAGACATCATTTACATATATCAAAAAGATCAAGGGTCCTAACACTGAAGCTAGGGGCAAACCCAATACTATATAAGTAGTAGATGACAAAAATCTACACGATCGAGTTCTAATCAGTATCAGTAGATCAAAGCCTTCAGTAACCCCCCCCCCCCCCCCCAAAAAAAAAGTCCGACCCGCTCTGCAGGACATAATCATGATGATGTCAGACCCAAGTTCCCTTTATATAAATATATATTTTAAATTGAAAGCTGCATTTTTCAGCTCACCATTATGATCGATTAGTACGTGTATCTGGTTTTCCATCAGGTTGTCATTCTTTTTATAACCAAAATATATAAAGGAGTTGAACAGGTTAAATAGATGGGTATTATGTTAATATTAATACATGTATTATAGAAGGCGGGTGAGAGCGACTAGAGATCGAGTCAAAATAATATTGCTTACAAACACATGATTTGTACTCTTTGTTTCCATTTATTTCAAATACTCTCCCATGAGAGGGTATCCTGAGATTTAACTATTACAGACATAGTGAGGTATAGTGTTACGTTATATTTTATAGAATTAAGGTCATCATATTGTACGATTGTGATGGAAAATTAATAAAAAGTTCAGTGGAGGTTTGAATTTTATCAAATCATATTTAATTTGTCTTTTTTTTCTTCAAATCACTCTTCTGTACCGCAAAATCAAATATTAATGCAAAATATTCATTAAAGCTTAAATTACAACAGGGTTGCTAACTACTTGCCTGTACTGGCAGTAAATGTACTATAATTGATATTGTTTTAGCGGGGAACCAGCTTATAGAACTATGATTTATACGAATACAAAAACTTTATTAATCCGTTTGAATATTTTCAATGTGTTTATGAATAAATCTCCTTATAAAACAATGCTTCCGAATACATTACAATTTATCAATTTTTGTCCGCTACTATATGTCTTGTCAGCGGTGAATTTGTGTTTAATTAAAAATTAATCCAAACCGTTTTGCCAGATTAACTGCGTAGGAGAGTATATAAAAATCAGCTCCCAAATATCACCAAGATATTTAACACCACTTTTATACCATTGTATGAAGAGAGATACATACATTCAACATATTTTTCCCGTGTAAAGTGTGTTGAAAGCAACGTCAGTTATACATGTAATTCTGAGGCCTGTTTAAAATACACACAGGTTACTCAAATCGACGAGTTTTATTATGACGTCACAAACGTTGAACGCTGTAAACTGCAACGTCACAAGCGAAAATCAAAGTTCACGGCTGACGCTTGTGGCTGTTACTGTGGCTCTTCCATTTCAATTTTTTAAAGTCTGCAGTCTCATAACTGCAGCGATGTGTGCATACACATTTTCATAACTCGCTAGCGCGCGTTACTCAAGTTGTATACACACACCGCTGCAGTTATGAGTCTGTATACTTCAAAAAATCATGATTGAATCAATATTTTTTTTTAAAGAAGTGGTCTCATAACTGCAACGGCGTGTGCATACAAATGAGTAAAGCGCGCTATAGCGCGTTATCACCTGGTTATGAAAATTTATATGCACACATCGCTGCAGTTTAATATGAGACTGCAGACTAAAAAAATACTGATTCAATGCTTATATTTAGGTAGGCAAACCCGGGCCGGGGCAAGATAAAAGCCGGGGCAGGTCGATATTTTTCAATTTTCTTTGTTAATAATCAACCAATCTACTTGAAATTTTCAGGATATGTTACCAATTGCTATAACTGTATTCGCTGTAAATATTTCTGCACAACATTGTATATTAAGAAATTTATCGACGATTGTTGATTTTCAAGTTGGTAAAATGGGTAGGCAAACCCGGGTCGACATTTTACGGTTTTGTGGACTTATTTAAGACAAAACTGAACATTTCACGTTTAATTCCGGTAAAACATATGAAATAATAATAAGAAATAGTCATTTATTGAAACGGAAAATAATTATTCTTCGATTAATAACAGTTTTTAAGAAAAACCGGGTCATTAAAACCAGATCCGATCACCCGGGACAAACTTGATAATTCCGTAATAGTTGCGTGTCTATGTTATCCCACATTGATTTTATTTATGTTTTGTTTTATTAATTAAAGAGAGGAATCTGAGAAGAAGCTAGGGTATTGTAATGAACAATTGTTTTAAAGTTCAAAGTGATATCTTTTGATGATAATATTCTAGAATGATTTGAGTGCTTTTCAGAAAACCTTTATAAAGCTTCCACAAACCTTACTTGTCTCATTCAGTACAAGGACATCAATCTGATGACTGTTCTATAGTTTTCTTAAAAAGTAGGTATGAATTATAAAATTAAAAGAATTAAAAAAAAACAATAAAAAACCAGCATGCTTATTCGTTCATATTATCACAGCTATTTAAATAATTAGTGCTATATAATATTTACAAAAAACAAAATTTAATAATAAAAAAAAATAGTGCTTTTAATATTTTCCTCATATATTTATTAAAAGTTAAAATTAATGTGTTTACAACACAAAACATTACTTACCTTTCCAATTTAATAAATTAGGCTCTAATGAGGATACCTCCTTGTGGTAAGAGTTGGGCAGTGTCACAATATTTGTGATAGCTAACATCCTCATTATTTCGGAATTTTTAAGTTTGTCCCGGGTGATCGGATCCGGTTTTAATGACCCGGTTTTTCTTAAAAACTGTTATTAATTGAAGAATTTTTACTTTCCGTTCAATAAATGACTATTTCTTATTAGTTTTTCACATGTTTTACCGGAATTAAACGTGAAATGTTCAGTTTTGTCTTAAATAAGTCCACAAAACCGTAAAATGTTGACCCGGATTTGCCTACCCATTTTACCAACTTGAAAATCAACAATCGTCGATAAATTTCTAAATACACATTGTTTTGCAGAAATATTTACAACGAATACAGTTATACTGCTTGTTGACATATCCTGAAAATTTCAAGTATATTGGTTGATTATTAACAAAGAAAATTGAAAAATATCGATCTGCCCCGGCTTTTATATTTTGCCCCGGCCCGGGTTTGCCTACCCATTTTACCAAGACTCCAGCGTTTTAATTCTAATTACACAATTTTATGTTTCTTTCTGTGATTTAATGAATTTACTTTTGGTACACCAAGAAATTAATCAATTGAATTCATTTAACCGTCAAAATATATTTACATCAATAAAATACATGTATCATTAATCAGCGTAATTATATTAGGCCGTGATCCGGTTTGAAGTCGCGAGAAGAGTCAGTTCACGTTCTTCGAGAAATACTGATGTACTCCTACCCATCAGATTTGGTGATTGGGTCTTATGTGTTATGCGTAAATATCACTCAAATCAACCAATGCAATTTAATAGAGGGAAAGAAAGTGAATGTAAATATTGCTATACTGTATATTGTATTAATTAGAATTAAATCATACTGAAATATTATATAAGTCCTTAATGTTTTCTATCTTTACTAAAAAATGAATTCCAAGCAACCCCCCCCCCCAAACAAAACCAAAACAATTAAAAAAACCCCAAACAAATCAGGCACGTACGTAGCATCGTTTTTGAAAGTGGGGGGCCAGACTCATCCAAAAAATCCTGACATTCAAAAAAAGGGGGGGGGGATTTTAAGTTTCCCAAAATCTTCAAAATCCTAATCCGGGGGGGGGGGGGATGGCGTACTGTATAACTTCAATTTCACTCCTCATTTCCTTATTTACATATCAATTTTTTTACCTACTCCCAAAAAAAGTGGGGGGGGGGGGGGCAACTCCATGATAATTCCATTTTTTATATGTAAATTTTAAAAAATTTGTTGCTGCGAGAAAAAGTGGGGGGGGGGGGGGGTGGGGGGGGGCAGGCCCCCCTGCCCCCCCCCCCCCCCCCTGATGCTACGTGCCTGCAAATAGACCATTATTTTTTTCCGTTTTGGTAATATACCAACGTACGAACGTTATAGGTCGACTCGTTTATAGTAAGACTTAACTTCAACCCAAAACGCCGCTCGCTAGCATGGCAGATTCCGATTCAGACAAAACGGTTAGCGTCTCCGATGCAGACAGTGAAGTAGTATATGATGAAGCAAACAAAAAACGACGGTTATCAGACTCTTCTGTATCCCCTGATCGTAAACGATTTTGTTCTGTCAGTGAGAGTACGCCTGGGAGCTCTGACCAAGATGAAGATGGAACTCCTCCAAAGTCCTCCGGAACTGACATAATTTCAACAGAATCTGAGGATTCGCAGTCAATTCACGGAAAGTGCTTAACCAAACTTGCTTCACTTGACCTTCCACTAAGACTGAGTAAATGGGAAAGGAAGCACATCGAAAACCTTAATATATCAATTGTGCATGTTCCTGATACGAAACCTCTTGATCTTATTCAATGCGGGGAAACTGAGAACAACGAGGAGACTGAAAAAATCAACGAGTTAAAGAAGTACGTCCAAAAGAGCCCTATAATGGCTCATTTAAGATCCCTTGACCATTTGTACACGTCCTTTTCAGAGCTGTCATCAGAAAGCTTATGGGAGATGGCACCAAATGATGATGAAAAAATATCAATGATCCCAACATGGGTACCAAAAAAAAACATATGATATGGTTTTACAGGTAAATCTCAAACATAGTTTACCCACTCAGAGTTCTTGAAATCATGTCCGCAGCCATCGCCCACGATGAAACTCACATTATAACTTTATCATGTTAAAACACATAAAATATATTAATTTAGTTGTGGGCGACGGCTGCTGACACATTTTCCTCTTTAAAAAGCTATGAGAAAATGTGCTATTTTTCACCATTTTTGACTAAATCTTAGAAATATGCCAAAATGTTGAGGTCATTATTATTTTTTGAAACAAGATAGAAGCGTATAACTTGGCATTTCATATACACACATGTTCAAGATAGTATATGTGTATTTTCATGAGATTTAAACAACTTCTGAATTTTAGGGCAAATATTAAAAGTAACTGTATCTTCTTCTTTCTATCAGTCCCAAAATTTTCAATAGAAAGATGAAAAAACTATATTTGAATTTCATTATCAATTTATTTCATTCTTAACTTACAAGCCTACATGAGAGGACACTCGTCATCTATGATTTATGGTTCACGCTATGTTTTACACAAGTTCTCCAAGTGATTTCTGATAATATCTAGGTTGGAAAAAGATTGAAAGTCTTATTTCTGTTGTCCTTCCTTGTTTTGCAGATTTTTCCATTTTTTTAATCTGTGAAGAATAATATACAATCTACCATCATGTTCTTTTATCTCAGTCCCTCATATATTTATGTTTTTAATTAGGAAAATTCAACATTGCCTCATTTGACATGAGCCCTGTGGGGATATTTAAATCTCTTTAAGATATTGCTCTTGTTAAAATAATTATTGCTAAAAATAATGTAAGACTATTATGTAAAAATCATCCTTTCCCATGGTTTTCTTTGTAGATTTCATTGTCAGGCACAGGATTTTAGTAACCAGCTTTATCTTATACTTAAGAAAAGAGAACATGGATGTAGCATACATGAAAGTCATGTGCAAGCATTGTTTGAGGCATTTGCTTGTATGTTTGGATTAAAAAGTGGACTCAGGTAAGTATTTGATTGGTGTTTTCTTTGAGTACACTCATGCGTGTTATTGGCATTGTGGAAAAAAAGACAGTTTAGTTAGTAGTAAGAAAAACAACTTGAATGATTTGATTTGTCATTAATTTATTCATCTGGATATACATACTGATTACTTCCTTCCGGAATCTGATATTGTGTTTTAATATACCGTATTTTTCGGAAATTATTTCGATACTTTTTTATCCTGACACGTGGACCTCGCCCTATTCATCGCTTCGCCCAATTTATGTTTTTTTTTTATTGGTTGGAAAATTTGATATGAAATTTTGCAAAAATTTATGCAACCCTCCAATAAAATCATGAATGTTTACTATAATACTGCTTGAATTTCTGTGTAAAAATCGTATGGATTTTAATCAATATACTGTAGTAATTTATCATTTAAACAAATTTAAATGTAAATAGATTTATTTCTTCTTACATTTCTTACTTAGATCACTGACTGAATCATCTTTCGATCATTATTATATGCTGTCATGCATTTTGATCGTGTGCTTACGATAAACAGGAAATCGATTTCGCACGGTAAAAGTAAATGAGAACCGTACAAAGGGTAATTACGGCATTCTATATTTAGAGGTCGCGTCATCAAGCTAACACTGTCGATGTGAGGATCATGTGATCTGGTGTACACATTGTAATTACGGGGGAAAAATGTCGGGTAGAAATAAAAAAAAAACAATTTGTTTTCATAATAGAATACATGAACAAGTTTTTTTTCTGTATATTCAACATGAAACTTTCGATGAAATTTTAGCCAGGTGTCTCTGAAATCAGTCTGGGTAGCGCTTACTTTGTTTATACACAGTTGAACTCTCAGCATGTGCTACTCATGCCCGCAGGCTTCAATAAGAGCAGAGGTTGACTCGTGTGTATATACACTGTATAAAGTCACAGAGAGACACAGGGTGGCATGTGCTACCGTAGTCATGCCACCAGGCTAGGTTACTATCCCCCGGTTAACACCAGTTTGTACACATGGCAGGGAAGTAATAAAAAACGATCTTAAATTAAAACCGGCCGTACTGAATTAATTGGTTTGAAAATTTTGATGCAATTTCAGACATTTTCTTACGATGTTTTCAAGAAATACATTTTATTTCCCTTTTGTTTAAAACAGTGAAATAAGATTAAAGGTTACTTTATGATAACGTTATTGGTTTAAACCATTTATTCATTAGAACTAACAGTAATTTTTCGACATATTCTTCAAAGTCGACCTATTTATACTTTTTTAAATTTTTTGGCTAAAAACGTCCTCCTTCGCCCAATAAACTGTATTGACCTAATTTTCGAAAAATACGGTACCTACCTTTTATATTTGTTTGTTTTGTGTTTTATTTGAATTAGGTCGATATCGAAAAATGTTTCTAAAACAAATGTGTCATTGCAAAACATAATTGTATTATTACTTTTTATGCTCACCTAATTCAAGGCTTACATTATTTTTACATTTCGCGTGATAAGATACATGTAGAACAACATGAACCTACTACGAATCACTTGTCCACTCGCGCGGGATCTCCTTGGCCATGTGCGAGGGATAATCATCATTTAAAGGTTTAATTTTTGTGTTTTTTGTTGATTTAAAACATTATTTGTACAATTTTTAAAACATTTTAGACTTACAAACCAACCATTAATTTATGTCTGACGAGTGTTTCCGATTCGGAGTAATATCGCTTTTATTAATTTTCAGAACGACTTTTTAATTTACTCTCCAATGTTTAATTTAATAAATACTACAAGATGAACAAACTTTTATAACATAATATTAAAACAGTTCTTGTATTTATGCCTTTATAAACTTGAACACAATTTATATACATGTAAGTGTGCGTGTGTGAATCTTGTGTATTAGATAACTGCTTACTGCTTGGTAGAAGCCTTGGCTTATCTGCTCGGCCATGGATGAAGGATAGATTACGTAAAGGTACAACTCACACACACACAAAGCTCAGTACCCAGAAAGATTTGAAAAGTTTGCAGTATAATGACTAAAATTTATGAAATAGTAGTTCTTTTTTTTTTACTTAAAACCCACAATTGATCTAAGTCTGATATTGCGTTAGATTGAGAATGGCATTGCTTTTATAAATGAACTGAACGATTTCATAATTGACACCCTATTGTTTAATCCAACTGAAGAAGAATTCATGTGTAATCAAAACTACAACAATTCTTGAGTTTGCAGCTAAATAAACTCATATAAATATGAGAGATGCAACTTTAATGTATTAGATAACGGCTGACTGCTAGGTAGTCCAGCTGCGACCATGGTGACCAGTTTTCTTGGCTGCGGGCGAGGGATAGCTTACGTAATGGTAAACACACATCTCTGATTCAAGGAAGAGTTTAAATGTATGCAGTATGATAACTTAAATGTAATAGGCCAGACTAAATTAATATTTAGATTCTCATCCTGATTTGCAAAAAATATGGGGCAGGTGGGCAGATTTTATTTATTATTTTTTATTCTTTTAAAAACACCTTTTTCATTGTTTATGTTCTAGAAATAACAACTGCTCTATTCTCTTAAATTGTTAATGCTAATGTGAGTACACAAACCCACTTGTAATCTTTTAATTCCATATTATTTTGACTTAACTGTTTATGCATGAAGACATTAAATTTTGTATCCTTATGATTACCGTATTCCTTGGAAGACGGTATAAATAGTTGAAATAATTTACAGTCCACGGGTTGTGCACTTCCTCCGGCACGTCTTTTAACCCCAAGGAACCCCAAGGAAACCTCAAGGATACCCCAAGGATACCCCAATGACAGAAATGAATAACTATTGATACCCAAGGGGGTCTCATTAGAGTGCAAGGGTCACCCCTTACCCTTGGTACCCCAATTATACCCCAAGGAACCCCAAAGATAACCTAATAATACAGATTTATAACTCCCGATACACCACAGAACCCCAAGGAACCTCAAGGATACCCTAATAATACAAATTTTAAACTCTTGGTACCCCTGGGGACTCACTGGTATTCCAGACACACCTCTAAGAACCCCAGGGAACCCCAGGGATATCCCAAGGAACTCCAAGAATACCCTAATAATACAGAATCATAACTCTTGATACTCCACAGAACCCCAAGGATACCCTAATAATACAAATTTAAAACTCTTGATAACCCTGGGGACTCATTGGTATTCCAGATACACCTCTAAGAATCCCAGGGAACCCCAGGGATATCCCAAGGAACTCCAAGAATATCCTAATAATACAGAATCATTACTCTTGATACACCACAGAACCCCAAGGATACCTCAAGGAACTTAAAGGATAACTTAATAATACAAATTTAAATTCTTGATACCCGTAGGGTCTCATTGGTATCTCAGACAAAACCCACGGATACCCCAAGGAACTCTAGGGATACTCTTATACATGTATTGGTTATATAAATTTTATAACTCTTGATATCCTATGGAACTCCAAGGATACACTATATCTCTTGATACTTTTTGGGTCTCTTTGATATCCTAGACAAATCACAAGGTATCCCAGGGAACCCCATGGGTACCCCAAAAAACCTAAAGGATACCCTAATAGTACTCTAATAGTAATAATACAGATACCCCATTGTTATCCCTGACACACCCTATGGATACCTCAAGGAACTCCAAGGATACCCAGTAATATAACTTTTGATACCCAAATGAACCCCAAGGATACCCTAATAACACAATTTTATATCTCTGGATACAGCCTCGGGGCTTTTTGATATCCCAGACACCATTAGGTATCCCACAGAACCCCATGGATACCCCAAGGAACTTAAAGGATACCCTTATAATACAGATTCATAAAACTTGATACCCCATAGAACCCAATGGAACCCCAAGGATATAGCCTAATAATTCAAATTAAAAATTCTTGATACCACTGGGGACTCATTGGTATCCCAGACACGCCTCTAAAAACCTCTATAAACCCTAGGGAACCCCACAGAAATCCCAAGGAACTCCAAAAGATACCCTAATCATACAGATTTATAACTCTTGATACACCATACAACCCCAAGGATACCCTAATACTGTAGATTCCTTATTTTACGCGAGTACTTAATTCCGCGATTCAACGATTTGCCATCAAATCGCGAGAACATAAAATTGCGAATGGCGAAATTTCATCATAGTTTCATGTAGTTCACATGTCTCCTAAAATTAAAAGCGAGATTTTAGAATTCGCGAGACGGGCTTCTCGCGATTTTACGCGGATATTAATTCCTCGCGTTTAATTAGGAATTTACAGTATGTAATACTTTAAAACACATTTGGTCTAGCCGAAAAATTTTTGTCTATAAATTTGTTTCGGACTTGTGATATTGCATCACATTCTAAAGTATAATGAAATTCATCGGCTATACGTTTTTTGTACAGAGAGGACAAAATCTTTCATTTAATGGGATACCTTCCCATCTTCCCACTTCAATTTGTAGATGGTGATTTGAAGTACGAAAGAACTATATATGATATAAGTTAAATTTGGCCCCCATTATTCGCAACTTTTTTAAGTGTTTCAGGTACAATAAAATGTTATGTTATATATATTTTAGAAGAGTTGATGTAAAATTTATTTTTCACCTATTTATTTGATTTTTTTGCACTCACTGGCAGAAAATGACGTCAGAAGTGACGCTATTTCTATATTTCAATCAAAATCGGTCAAAAATTTACATTTTTCTTATCTTTTTATGAATGGGAAATATAGAGGGCATGCTTGAACAGGGAAAAAATTGTTGTCACTTATTAGCCTTGGCTAGATACATCTCTGATTAAAATAT